>NC_050575.1:369353534-369697492 GCF_011100635.1 Trichosurus vulpecula | reverse complement strand
TCTATCCAATTTCCCCTCATACACTATCATTACTGGTCTAACATCCTCAAACTATCCCATATCAGTCAGAAATGGTCTTTATTCACAAATAATATAATTCTTTGTTTATATGAGTGAGATAATATTTGCAAAGCACTTGACACACAATTCCTTGAATACAGTAGTTATTTAATGAATGCTTGTCCCTTCCCTTTCATTTATACCTCTTTAGTCACTTATATATTGTTCTTGGTCTTATGGTTATTTGTGCAAATATTTTCTATTCCTCTTTATAGTCTGCTTTATAGTCTTATAGTGTGGGAGAACTGCAGAACATGGTAGACTATCCATTGGCCAGAGTGCAACTTCTACCTCCTGCCACACCTGCCCAATCTCCTACCTAATTTCTGGTTCAAAGAAAAAGGACTACCTTTCTTACTATACTCCTATCTCCTACTGTTTTTGCCCTGAAAGAAGAAAGACAAGTTTGAGGGGTGTAGGACTTCCATCTGCTATACTGGTTCAACTTCCATTTCCTATTGGACTGTCTCCGGCCTGATGTTCATCCTCCTCTGGGAAGAGGTAGGTACCATTTTACTCATTAACATTCTCATATGTGGGCATGCCCTATAGAATAACATCCAAGAGATTCTGAACTCCTATAAGTCATCATTCAAACCTCTTTTCCCAACCCCCCATGATTCCTTAGTCTCATCTTTTTCAATCCTACCATCTCAATTTTTCAGCCAATCTACCCTTTCCACTGTGCCCTTTGGATTACCTGTTCCATAAGCAACAAACAACAAACTTTCCTTCATATTAAATCTTTTCTTCACCCGTTTCTTCTAAATTCTGGCAATCACTAAGACCTGTTTCCTCCGATAATGGCCACCCTTTCTAGTATTGGATGCACTTTCACTTGCCCTCCACTCAGCGAAGAACATTCTCATATCTGGTCGTACTCTTCACATGCAAACGATTTTGAACTCCTAGAGATAATCAACCAAAACCCATTCCACAACATCACCCCCCCAATTCCATATTCCCATCCCCCTCATCCCTCTTACCCCTAAATTTCAACCATACTCCACCTAGGCTTTCCATTGTGTCTTCCAGTTGCATAGGCAAAAAGCTTCTCTTCATCTTAAATCTTTTCCTCTCTCATTCCTTCCATCCATTAGATATTACTGAAACCTGGCTCCCTATTGATGACCCAGCCTCCCTAGTCACACTTTCACCTTCACTTATGACCCTCAGCTCAGTGGTTCAAGTGGTGGAATTGAAGTACTCCTTGCTGCATGTTGCCACTTCCAGATTCTCTTCTTCTCCACTTAATAACTTCTCTTCCTTTGAGGTTCATGCTATTCTTACCTACCACCTAATCAAAATAGTTACACCCACCCCACCAGATCACTTTCACTCAGTTCTTCAACCTACTCACTTCCCCTGGTCTACTCCTCCATCCCAACTCTGGTACATACAAAGACGATTATACCCTTGACCTTGCAACCACCTACAAATGTACTACCTCTATGGTCAAGCATTTCCAAATCTCCTTATCTAGTCATGATCTATTGACTTTTCACATCTCCCTTTCCCTTAGGAAACCCCATTATTTATCATCAAGTTGATCTCTAATCCTTTTACCCCTCAATTTTCTCTCAGGGCATCTCTTTTGGACTAATCACTCTCACCACTTTGTCCCATCTAGATCCACAGGTGAACCAATTTAATTCTACTCTGTTCTCCTTTCTTGAATCCCTGGCCCCTTAATCATATGGTTGATTACACCCAGTCAACCTTCAGCTGTGGATCACCTCCAATTTTGCTCCTTCATGAGTGCTGGCAGAAAGAAGGTGGAGAAAATCATCATCTTTAGCTCTGGACATTTTCTTTGTCTATCTATCATGCCTAGAATGCCTCCTTCCTGAACTCTACCTATTGACTTCTCTGACTTCCTTAAAGTCTAGATTAAAATCCCATTCCTTGCTGGTGATCTTCTCCAACTCCTCTTAATTCTAGTGCCTTCCTTCTGATAATTATTCCCTATTTATCCTGTATGTAGCTTGTTTTGTATATATTTGTTTTAATATTGGCCCCAAACCCCAACCCCGCCCCATTAAATTTTAAACCACTTGAGGGCATGGACTATCTTTTGCCTATTTTTATAACCCCAGCACTTAGCATAGTGCCTGACACATAGTAGGTGCTCAATAAATGTTTATTGGTTGATTGATTCTCCTCAGTTCACTGGCAAGGCAGAGGAATCAGAATACTCCATACTCTCAATTGCCACTTCCAAGATCTCTGTCTATCTTGATCACTCAGTAACTTCTCTGCTCCTTTGTGTCCCATACAATCTATACCTTCTACCCAATCAAAATCCCGATAGCTGTTTTCTACAGATTCCCCTTCCTTCTTCAATAAGTTCAGAACCTGCCTCACAATCTTTCTTTTGTCCCCAAATCCTGATACTCCTTCAAATACCCTAACTGTTCAGTTCTTCAACCTACTCACTTTCCATAATCTACTCCTCAACCTAACCTAAGCCACACACAGACACACACAGTCACGGACACAGACACACACACACACACACACACACACACACACACACACACACACAAAGATCACACTACCTAAGGAAGACTATAAGGTTTTTGTTTGTTTTTGTTTTTTTGAAGAAGGCTTTGCTTAAGGGTTAAATACTTTTTGGAGTAAATCTGTATAAGACTGCTTTCTTGGGGTAAAAACTAGCACTTATCCATTTCAAATCTATATTTAATTTTTGTTTGGAATTGGAAAAATAGATCTAAATAAAATAGATGAAAGCTAAAAACAAAACAAAACAATAAAAGTAATTGTACTCCAGATCTTGCCTGGAGCCACAAATGTTTTACCTCCATATTCAAGAGCTTTGGAATCCACTCATCCAACTATAATTTATTGGCTTTCCTTCTCTCCTTCTGCCTTCTCATACCAGATTCTACTTCTTTTCCCACTTCATAACCTCAAATCCTTCAACCTCTCAGCTTTCTCCTAGGATATCACCCCTGTACTAGCCACTTTTCCCTCTTTTTACTCTTTTGACCCTCTGGTGAACCGGTTTAGCTTTATATGATTCTTCTCTCTTGATTCTTTGCCCCTTATATTGCTCCTCGTGTCTTGCCAAACCTCTGCCTTTTGCTTGCTTCTTCAGGAGTGCTATTGGATGAAGGTGGAGAAAATCATGCAACCATCTGAATGGGTCTGACTCTGGAAACCCCTTTGAACTCTCCTTTAATTTCCTCACTTGATCTGATATTCCTCTGAGGCTATAATCCTCTCAACTGGCCTTTTATTATCACTATGCCTAATTCTCTGTTACCCTTAACATAGCCAGCCCTTCCTAGTCCATAGCCTCCAGATTACCTCTGGCTACTTCCCACCCTTGATCCTATCTAAGACCTGAGGCATTTCACCTCCAGTCACCCCAGCCTACTGGCCACTCTCATCAAGATCCTCCCTAGATACCTCAACCTGTCACTTCAGACTACTTGGTCACTCCTAGATCCCTCCCACAGTCCTTCTGTATATAAGATTGTAGAAGCAATTTAGATTTGAAGATCTTTCACACCCATTAATAGACCATGTGACCTGCTTACATCACAGGAAGACCAAGTCATATATCATGGGAGGAGCTTCCTAACAGGAAAAGGAAGTTATGTCACAGGAAATGGAGAGAGAGAGAGGGGGCGAGAGAGAGAGAGAGAGAGAGCAGTTAAGGCTTCTGATAGTTGCTTATGGCCACTGTCCTGACGGTTAGAACTGAACAGGCTGTGACTTAGCTGCACTGTGAGTTTGTTTTTGGGAAGACCCCAGCAGGGGGTCAGAGAGGTTTTGGGACGGAGAGGCTCCATGTTGTTATATCGTGTTTTGTGTTCCTTGCTGTTATGATGAAGTGGGTTAACTGGTTGTGCCAGCCGAATATTTGGTTATGTGATATGGTTCTCTGGTGTCTGAATAAATGGTTTACTTCTTCTGCCTTCTTTGTGGAGAGTCTCTCGTAGTTTGTGATACAGAACTACGTAGGCATTTTGACAATTATCATCTACATTGTTATTATTGCCTTACTGATACAAAGATCCATCTTGTTTCCATGAAAGTGTTCAGATTCAATCTGTTCCTCTTCCATTAGCACTATAAATGCTTAGATTCTTTAAGAGTCTAGCCAATACGGTGAATTTTTAGAATCCATGCACCCACCCTCTGTCGGTGTTTTAATAAACCTTGTCTTTGGCTGAAAGAAAGCTAAGGTTGAATTCATTGGGGAAGAACCTGCATGTTGCTATTTTGGGATCACAGCACCGCTAAACCTAAACAGGTTCACTACAAATTTGTTACACAATCTTAACTGTGCCCTCACTGCTGTTAGGTAATCCTACTATACTTCCCTTATCAACTCATTATCACACTCTGCACAGCATTCTTTCAACCATTTTTAATCCTTCTAAAGCCTTTTATGGCATGCCCTCTCCCCACTCTCTCTGCTGAGAACTTTGTCTCATATTTTACTGGAAAAATTGGGGCAATTTGCCATAAGCTCCTTTTTCTCCCCTCTTCCTCATCTATCACTCAGATATACTCTATCTTTAAACTTTGGGACACATTTTACATACATTATCTTACTTGAGTCTCACACCGACCTTGTGAGATAGGTGTTTTAGTCATTACTGTTTCCATTTTGAATGTTGCCCTTGTTAATCCCTCTGCCCAGAACAAATACATCTGAGAATAAAGGTTCTCTAAGGTAAGAATGGAATTCAACCGTTTGTTAAGACCCATAGGATAAAGAAGCGCTGAATCTGAAAGACTCAGCACCGTTTCTTCTCGCCCAGAGGGAAAGATATCTAAGAAGCAATGATGCGATCTGGGACATAAGAGTGAGGGACATAAAAGTGTGCAGGGTATGTGGATAGTTTAAGTGGAGACTTCATTTGTGGTTTGATAAGTTGAGTAGGAGAGCAATGCTTAATCTTGCTCTCACCCACTTCCATGTTGAAGAGCTCTGTTACCCATTTATCTCATGATGATTTCCTACTCTTCATCTCTCACTATGACATTACTCCTTTTTAAGTGATTCTTCATTGTCTCCATGACCTTCCAATCCCTCTGCCCTAGGTCTTTTCATAGACCATCACTCCTGTTCTAGCTACACTCTTCTTCCTTCCCAATCTTTACCCATTAGTGATACAGTTTAATTCTACACTGTCCTTTTCTCTTGCATCTCTTGCTTCCTTGTCCTATCATCATGACTTTTCAAACCTCAGAGCTGGATTACTCCCACCATCCACTTCTTCTGTTCTTTCTTAGGAATTGCTGAATCGAGCCAGAGGAAATCATGTAATTATACTGACTGAATTATACGTTTGCAGCATCACAATTCTTTAACTCTTGTCTAATTGATCCTCTGTCCTCATCCCCACTTACAGTGGCTGTTCCAAACCTTTTCTTCTCTTCTTTGGAATGAGAAACAAGTTTTCTTGACTCCCAGCATGTGCCACTGTACGCTTCAACGAGGCTATTAAGAAAAATTTCAATATGATTTCTGAAAAAAAAAAGAATTTTTAAGATGATCATCACTTTCACTTGCATTTTAAAAATTGATGGAGTGAAGAACAAGAACCACAAAAAATCCCCAACAACTAGCATTTATATAGAGCTTTAAGGTTTGCAAAGTAATTTGCAAATATTATCACATTTCATCCTCACAAAAGTCCTGGGGTGGTGGTGGTGGTGTGGTGCAGGTGCTATCATTATTATCCCCAAATTATAGATGAGGAAATTGAAGCAGATGGTGGTGAAATGATTTTCCCAGGTCACATAGCTAGTGACCTATGTCACTATATATATAGACTATATATAATCTATATATATGGTCTGGTGCAAGATTTCAACTAAGGTCTTCCTAATTCCAGGTTTGGTGATCTATCCAGCAGCTGCCTGGAGTAAGAGCAGGAGACAACATATTGAAACATTTCTTAAAGCATATGCATGCCATGTGCTTTGAAGAGATAATCAGAAGAAAAATAGAAAAAAAATAAGGCAAATAGCTTATATCTATGTGATATAGTATGTTTTACAACATTCCCATGAAGAAGGTAATTATTATTTTTTTCTCATTTTGACAATAGAGAACTTGAGGTTCAGTGTTCCAAGGCTACAAGTTATAGTAAAAAGGGCACTGGGTTTGGGATCAGAAGCCCTGGGTTCGAATTCCTGCTGTTCCACTTATTGGTTGTATAATCTTGGGAAAGACTCTTAACCCCTCTGTGACTCAATTTCCTCATCCATAAGAGAAGGTATTAGACTAGGTAATCTCTAAAGGTCTTTCCATCTCTGAAGGCCTATGTATAATTCTATCACTTTTCTGCTGTCACATGGCTAGTAAATGACAGTGATTTGACTAAAACCCTAATCTTCTGTCACCAAGTTTGATATTCTTTCCTAAGGGTCTGTCTGAAGGAGGGTTATGGAGATGCCCTGCTAGGCTGCAGATTTAAAATATCTACCTCCACAGCAGGCAGGAATGAGTGGAAACATTTAGCCAAAGAATAGAGAAACACCTGGGAAGTACTGATCTAATTATGGACAGTTAGGCATGATTTCTCTTTTGTAAATTTATGCTAACAATGCTCTCTGAATTTTTCAAAGAAATAACAGAAAGAGCTGAGTAGAGGAAGTGTGGACATAATTTCTCAGGAAATTTCAAAAAGCATTTGATATATAGTAGAACTGTACAAAGAACTAATCAGCACATGGGGGTGCAAATGATGAGCTCCTCAAGGGATAAAGCCTGATTTGGATATCAATGACAGGAGCTAGCCACAGCAGTGTCTGGCAAGAGTTCACAAAGGAAAGAAATGGTGTAGGTATGCTGTCCAGCATCCACAGAAGGACAGAAATGTCCAGCTTTCTCACAATAAATGGTGTGAGACAATACAAAGGTGAAAACATTGTGATAATACAAAGCTAGAGAAAAATGGGCAGTTTAAAAGAGGATGAAAAGAAGCTAAGTTTGAATATACAAATAGAAAAGAGAGTAATGTGCTGAAAAAAATCAAAATGCCACCATCCCAGTATCCCAAGCTTTGGTTTCAACACATCTCAAAGGCTTTGGCTACTCATCTTAGGGTCATCATAGAACTAGATCTATTAGGGACATCTAGTCAATTGCTTTCTTTCTTTTTTTTTTAATGAAGAAACTGATGCTTAGAGATGACTTGTCCAAAGACTTTGTCTTTGTTTCTCCTGTAAAGTGCCATATAAATGTCAGCTATTATTATGCTTCCATACTTCAAGAATCTGTGATTTCATTGGCAGGGGCTACATCTGGTAGGCAGTATCTGAGAAGTCCAATGGCCAATAGTGAAGGGCACTTTGATTAACTCTTTCAAAAGTAAAGGGGTAGGGGAATAGCACATATGGAGACAGCTAGAGTGACTATTGGATATCTGTTAAAACAGGGTCTCATTCCAAAGAATTCTATCAATGGCAGAACTGGAATTCAAACTCTGGTCCAGTGACTCTACACTCAGAACTCTTTCCACAGCCTTGGTGCACTAGATTTGGGACTGTAAGACCTGGGTCTGGGAGTTGGTCCCTTTCATTATTAGATGTATGACTGTGGACAACTTACCTGTATGCACTCAGTCTCCTCGTCTGTAAAATGAGGACAGTAAAGTACCATGAAAGAGATCTTAGAAATCATCTGATAGAACCCACTTCTATTCTACATGAAGAAACCAAGTCCAAGTAAAAGGAAATGATTTACCCAAGCAAGTAGAAGATAAGGATTCATATCCAGGTCTGTGATTCTAAATCCAGAGCTCTTTCAACTGCTTGCTAATTTACTTAGCTCACAGAGCTCTTGTAAGTTAAGCACCATATAAACTGTAAAACACATACAATTGTGAGGTATTACTAAACTACTTTGAAGTGCAAAGGGGAGATGTATGTAGAAAACCAGGCTGTAAGAAGTTGTTGGGGAGGTTTCCCATTTCAAGGTGAATAAACAAAGGCAAGCATTTTATTGTGGGGAAGACACTACATAAAACTGTAAAGCACTATTAGGAACATGAGTTCTTACCATTGAGTTATTTTCTTTGCCTTTGTTCCTCCTGTAAACTGCTGTATAAATGTCAGCTATTATTATTGCCGTTATTAGGCTTCCATACTTCAGGGATCTGTGATTTCATTGGCGGGGGCTCCATCTGCTAGACAGTATTTGAGAGGTACAATAGCCAATAGTGCAGGGCTCTTTGATTAGCTCTTTCAGAAAGAAAGGGGCAGGGAAATCATGCATATGGAGACAGCTAGAATGACCACTGAATATCCATGAATACAGAGTCTCCTTCCAAAGAATCCTACCAATGCTGTTGTTTAGCCTCATCTGACTTGAAATTGGTACATTTGTAAAAGCCTCTAGCTCCCTTTGTGTTTCTCAGAATAAAATGTGACCACCTACAAGATCTACACATCATCCTTTCCATTCTTGTTTGGATAAAGCCCACATTCTGGAACCAACTACCTCTGCAGCCTTATGTTCCTGGCCCAGCCAAGGATGGGGACCAAGCCAGTGGAAGTAAAGCTGACCTAAAATGCAAACATGTCTTCTCCAACCATCTTGTGTGAGGGAGAATGCCCATGTGTTTTGTGTATCATTCTAAACTCTGTAGTTAGAGCTACGTAATGGGAGGTTTTTGTATATGTTCCCTAAAATCTTGAAATTGACCAGAGAAGTCTGATCATTTTATTACCTTATAGCCAACCTAGTGATTTGAGTATCTATATTTACCTAGTGTTTCAACAATCCAGCTAGCAGCTTCTGTCCACCCACAGCCAGCACCCAGAAAGCTGCCGGCACGCTGGGAAAGCACAGGTTCTTTTGATCTGCTTTAATAAGGAAAGCAAAGTTAAAGGGGTTGACAAGTTTACTTTAATCCAGCATACATACAGCATTCACTTAGTTCAGGGGAAAAATCCAGCACCCTGAACTTCAGAATAAAATACAAACAAATTACAAATATCAACAGACAGACCCAATACAATTCATAGTTACCAACATCTAGATTCAGCCCGGGAGCTCAGAACAAGGCCTGGCCCAGAGTCACGAGCTACTACTGCTGTGAGTAAGAGAGCTCCAACAGAAAAAAAGGGATCTTCAAGCTGTCTTCTCTCCTCTTATAGAGTTTTTAACATCATCAAGCATCTGAATGACCAGAGCCCAGGCTCTGGTGATTGGTTCTTGAGTTGGCCCCTCCCCTTAGGACCCTGGGAGGTTCACATCCACATAGATTAGGTTAACACCCAATAGGGCATGGCTCTGGAGTTAACACCTCCCCTTAGCCAGCCCCATCTTGGGCCCCACTTTAGTTGCCAATCCACACCCACTAAGGTTTTACACCTAATAGGGGTTTGGGCCTGGAGCTTAGCACTTAGTAAGACTCAATCAAAGACACTGAATTAATCAAAGGAAACAAAGGACAAACTCTTCAAGGGCACTTGTTGAACTAAGTACTAAGAAGCCCATTTTGATTACCAACACACCTAGTCTGTGACTGGCTTTTACCTGTGACTCCAAGAAGATGTAGTATGCCCAGTGGCATTTTGGCAGAAGGGCTAAATCAGGTTGAAAGTAGCCAACAGGCCTCAAACCCAGTGGTGAACTAGGGGGAAGCCTACCCCAAGCATGTGAAGACTTCCCCTGATGGAATGGGCAGATGAGCAATTTCTTCCAATGGCCTTGAAGGCATCTAAAGCAGGCTTTGTGAAATGCTTAGAGCTTGGTCATACATTGAAGATGTCAGGGTCATCCATTGGATCCCACATGGGCATTCTCCCTCACGCAAGATGGTTGGAGAAGATATGTTTGCATTTTGGGTCTCCTTTACTTCCACTGGCTTGGTCCCCATCCTTGGCTGGGCCAGGAACATAAAGTTGCAGAAGTTACTGGTTTCAGAAAGTGAACTTTATCCAAACAGGAATGGAAAGGACAATGTGTAGATCTTGTACGTGGTCATACCATCGCTGGTCATTTTGACTTTTGCTTTGTCACTGGACTTCCATGACTTTGGAAAAGAGAAGGAAGCTGATGACTTTGAGCAACTCTGCCCCACATTAATCCAATTCATGCACAAGTCAAGACATTATCTGGTTATGTCATTAGTCCTCTTTGAAAATGAAGGATGAACAACAGCGTATAACCCTATACAGTCCCCTCCTTACCCCATCCCCACAACTCCCAAGTCCAGTGCTTAGGCCTCAGTTTCCTTAACAATGAAATGAGAAGTTTGAGCTTGTACTAGGATAGGCTTCCTACGGGAGGTGGAGCTTGGCCTTAGAGGAAATTAGCAATTTTAAGAGGTAGAGACAAGGAAGAAGAGCATTCCAGACTTAGTAAAGCCAGGGTAAAGGCATAGAGACAAGAGATGGAATATTGTTTGAGAGGAGCAACAGGTAAGCTAGTATGCCTAGATAATATTACCATCTGGTGTGTGTGTATATGTGTGTGGGGAAGAGCTGTTTCAAGTACCCACTGAATGTTCTCTTGAAAGATACATAACAGTAACACCTTCCTTTTTTCCAATACATTATTGATCTTTACCTAGAATAACCCTGTACAGTCCCCTCCCCCCCAACCCTCCCCCAACTCCCAAGCCCAGTCCCTTTTTATTCCACACTGTTACTTAGATAGAATTAGACAACAAAGATAAATATATATATATATTTATTATATAAATATTATATTATATGAATATTATAAATAATCATATCAAAATGAAATATAAAATAAATATTATATAAATACTATATTTTATAATAGATGTCTATTACATAAATATATATTTATTATCCAAATACCTATATATCTCTAGATATTACATATCTTTACATTTATGGTATAAATATCTACTTCTATATGAATCTATTTAAGAATTAGGGCAGTGACTGACCCAGGGCTAACAAATGATCAAATTCCAGTTGTCCTTTGCATCTGTTTCTCTGGTCCTGCTAAATATTCAAACATCATTGGGGTAAGCAACCTATTATGTAGAAAAGAGGGAGTGATCTGAGAGCTATAACAATAAATGAATGTGGAGAATGTGCCCACAGACCATTTTTGTGTCTAATTATGCCAGTATACAAATCAGTCAAAGCAGCTGTTTGGGGGACTGCATTTCATTGACTCCGGATTAAGAGAGCTTTCCAAAGGTATTCATCAACTGTGACACCGCGCCTGTCTTTTTCATCCTTCAGAGCCCGCTCTGTAAGATGCTGTTATGATTCACACGTCATTCACACTGGAATATCAGTAACAAAGCAGGGTTTCAAACAGGAGAAGTTCTAATTAGAAGTACAATATTTGCTTTTTGTCAGTGCCTAATTAGTTTCACCATATTCCTGTTTATGAAGGTGGCTTGGTTATAATCACAGTTCAGTGAGGAAGAGTTATGTAATATATTCTATTGTGGAGGAGTATGGCTAAGATCCCTGGAGGTCTTCCCCTTCATTCTGTCCACACACCAACATGCATAGCATAAAGATATCAAATAGTCACATTTCACTCTCCTCACTATTTCCTTCACAGTATGACAGACACATTAATCAGTAGAGGGGAAAATGTATTATTATTTTACCATCCAATAAATCCCATTCCAACAGCTCATAGGTTTGTGAATTTTTCAATCATTAAAGGTTCACAGCATTTCCCTCATTTTGTGGGAAGAGTCTTTTTTTTTCGAGTGGGGTAGAATGAGGTGTGCATGACAGAAAACTATACATAGGTAAGATTCTGTAAAAAAAAAAAGTACCATAATTAGATTTATAGAGAATTTAAGATAGATGGCACCCAAAATACATGTAAGAAGATAGAATGCAAGAGCCAGAAGGGACTTTAAAACATGGAATATCTCAGTGTAAGAGCTTGACTGAGCCTGAGAACATAGAATGCTTTATCATATTATTGAAAGTTAGAGCTAGAAAGAGACCTTGGAGATAACTTGGTCTAAGCTTTTCATTTTACAGATGGTCAAACTGAGGCCCAGAGACAGAGGTTTAGTGGTTTGTCCAATAGAATTCACATTTTCTTCCTTCTAGGCCAGGGTTCTTGAGATAAATGGGAGTGGATGCAGAAGTATAGGTAAGTATGCCAGGATCTGGGGTGGGACACTTGTATTCCTTTTAAGATGGCATGGCCATTGATTTAGGTAATGTTTCAAAGGAAGTCTGTGAATAAATAGGCCTTTTCATCTGTGCCTGGAGAGAAGTAGTTACATATAATTACATAATATTAGGATAATAGAATTAGAAAACAGTAGGTCTAGCTTGGGAAGAAACAAGAGAGGCTGGCTCGGTCATTCAGTGGATAGTGCACTGCACTTGGACTCAGGAAGACCTGTGTTCAAGACACGTTTTAGCTGTGTGACCCTTGGCATCAGACCTCTTTCCTCATAAGTAAAATAAAGATAATAAAGGCAACTACTTCATAAGTGTATTGGCTATTGTAAGGATCAAATGAAATCTATGTAAAGCACTTTGGAAAACTCAGAGTGCTATGTAAATGCAAGCCAATATTATTATTATTAGCTAGTCCAAATCCTTTATTTTCCAAACAACGACAGAAGAACATACATGGGATCCTTGAGAGCACAGATTTTCTTTGGCTTTTCTTTTTAGCGACTGGCACATAGTAAACACTTAATAAATATTTATTGACCAATTGATTGAAGTTCTAAAGTTAGAAACAATCTTCAAGATTATGAAGACCAACCCCATCATTCTATAGATAAGGAATTTTCAGAAGGTACCACAGGTAGGTAGCATAGTCATTCACAGAGCAATGGATTGTATATATTTTGATGGATTTGGAGGGGCATATCATGGGATGAGTATTACCATTGGCCTTTTCATTCCCTCTCTTCCTTTCCCTCACCTCTCCAGTGAAATTAACAGACAATATGGTGTAATGGGGGCAGCTAGGTGGCTCAGTGTGCCTGGCCTGAAGTCAGGAATGCTCATCTTCCTGAGTTCAAATCTAGCCTCAGATACTTCCTAGCTGTGTGACCCTGGTCAAGTCACTTAACCCTGTTTGCATCAGTTTCCTCATCTGTAAAATGATCTAGAGAAGGAAATGGCAAACCACTCCAGTATCTCTGCCAAGAAAACCCCAAATGGGGTCACAAAGAGTCAGACATGACTGAAAAACAACCATGATATTAGAAGGGATGAGCTTATACTGAAAGGGGAATCCTGTTCTTGGAGTCGAAACTGGCCAGAAGAACAGATGCAAAATTGAAACCTCTTAGGTTTCCAGCTCGTTGATGTTTCTCTTTGCCCCCACCCCCCCACCAAGGCATGTGCTGGGACTAGCCTGAGAGAGCCTATTATTAAATTTTCAATGCCAGCATTCACACCACAGAAATTGGAAAACACTATAAATCTGACTTGATTTATTGTTTTCTTGATTGTCTAGATTTTAGAAAGTGATGGAGAAAATGCTCATCTTGAAGATTAAAATTTAAAAGTGTGTCCCTCTGTTAAACTTGTACTATCAGACTCCCAATTCCCTTCTGTTATCTAAATCTCCCCAATGAGAAAACTTTTTTTTTTACCAAGGACATCCCTCTCCTTAACTGCCCTGTGCTGCCAAATCATTCTTCACTCTCTTTAATAAGCATCTTTGACTTTTCCTTTAACTGTTCCTGATCTAAAATAGGAATTAGTCTGATTAATGTAATATACTATATGCTTTCAAAGTCTGATAAGGTTAACTTGAATTAGAGATATTCTCAGGTTGAAAGAAGAGTTAAATTAAGGAAAAGAAATTTGAGAGAATGTCTGGGGGAAATAGCCTCCCACTTTGCTTCTGACATCCAAACATCCTGATTGCTCCAAAAACAATGTCAAGGATGTATCTATGACAGGATTTGTGAGACAATCATTGTCACCTAAACCCTTCTTAAAGGTTTGCAAAGTACTTTACATATATTATTTCATGTAAGCTTCACATTAAATCTGCAAGTCAAGCACCATGATTAGCTTCATTCTACAAATGAGTAAACAGACTGAAAGTAGTTACGTGACTTACGCAAGGTCACATAGCTATTCAGTGTCAGAGGCAGTATTTGAAGTGCGTTCTCTCTCTAAGTCTAGTACTCTATCTACTGAACCACCTAATTGCCTAATTTTCAGTGCCCAGGATCTCCAAGGGGAATATTATGTTTCTACACGATACAAAGTAGCACAAACCCAAATTGACACTTAGTGAAAGCAGCTAAGGAAAACTAAGTCCAGGCATCCACACTATACCACTGTGAGGATTTCTTGTTATTTGGTTCATTACTTCTCCCTTCTTCAAGGACCTTAAACTTCAGTAAAATGGACTAGCCTTTAAACACTAGCAAAAGGGGGTGGGGAGGAGAAGAAGGGAACAAATATTTATTAACTGCCTACTATGTGCTAGGCATTTTACCAATGTTGTCTTACTTGATTCTCACAATAACCTTGTGAGGTGATGCAATTATTATCCTCATTTTACAGATGAAGAAACAGGCATAGGCAAGTGGAGTGATTCATCTTGGGCCACATAACTAATAAGTGTTTGAGGTCACATTTGGACTTGACTCAGGTCTTCCTCCTTGAGGCCCAGCCCTCTATCTACTGAGCCAGCTAGCTGCTTCAAAGAAACCTTCCTGCTCTGAGCTAACATTTACTCAAGGTTGGTAACTCTCCCTCTCTCCCTTCCTCTCTCTCTCCCCCCCCCTCTCTCTTTCTCTGTCTCTGTCTCTGTGTCTCCCTCTCTCTCTCTCTCTCTCTATCTGTGTGTGTGTGTGTGTGTGTGTGTGTGTGTGTGTGTGTGTGAGAGAGAGAGAGAGAGAGAGACCTTGAACCCTCAGTCTGTTGGCTTGAATTGTTGCCTTGTGCCTATACAGTTCAACTGCTATGTTTCCAGTTTGAGGTAAATCCTCCTCCTCCCAGCTTCCTATGGAAAAATGACGACACCAACCAAGACACCCTATTTCTGAGCTGTTAAAATGCAAATAGCCCATGGGCAAGATAATGCTTGGAGCCTTTTTTGCTTACATTGTAGTGTAAATAAGTTCATCACAACCTTTTCTGGAGGCAGATTTGGGCTAGCGAAAAGGAATGAAGGGGAACAGAAAGAACCAGCCACCTGAAGAGGAAAATATAGATGGAAAAGAGGACATTGAAAAGTGATGCAAAACTTGCATCTTTAAGAAATATGCTCACTGGAGAAAGAGATAGTGACTTAATGATGGCAGACCTGAAAACTAATAGACTCGTTTTTGGAAAGAAATTTGACAGTACGCAGTAAAAGTTTCTAAAATAACCATACCCCTTGACTCAATAATTATATTTCTGGGAATATACCTTGAGAATATTATCACAAAGAAAATAAAAAGAACCATCCCTTTAAAGATTTTTATAGCAGCATTATTTGTAATTACAAGAAACTGGAAGCAACCCAAATGTCCTAGCAATAAGGGAATGCATAAACAAATTGTGGTACATGAATGTAATGGAATATCATAATGCAATTAAGAGCAATAGGTATAAGGAATATAAATAAATCTATACAAGGCTTTTTGAAATAATGCAAAGTAAAATACAAAAGCTGAAAGAAAAACCTAACACATTCAATGTACCTAAATGCAAATATGAATGAAAATGAACAGACAAATGTAACCCAAGTTGATTTAGAAGGAATTTCTCAAAAGTAGTTGTGATGTTGAATTTATTGAAATATAAATAGTTGCAAAGTAAGTTTAGTTGCATAGATGATTCATATCAAATTAAGGATAAATTAAAAACTGAGGTATGCTTAGGAAGAGTAAGATGCTTATAAAGGATAAAAGGCAGTGGGAAATCAACATAATGGGTTTACCTTCCATTAGCAACATCCTATTTCGAAGCCTTATTTTCTTCATCAACAAAATGGGAATAATACCAACTTTCATTATCTGCTTAGAATTGTGGTGAGGAAAATGTTTTGTAAATTGCAAAGTCATACCGATCTGATCTATTATTATATAATAACCAGAGAGCAATGCCTAATAGCACTCGCTATGATCCTTGGTCCTCAATTCATGCTGGTTTCTATTCTTTACCTATCTTAGCTGAATTCAAATACTTTTTTTTAGCTCTTACAGATCATCCTCTAGTACCTACAGTGGTAGGATGGTTTAGAGGTAAGAACGCTGGATTTGGAGCCAGAAAAATTAACTTCATTTCACTTCAATTTAACCAACAGTTACACTGTCTTTAAGATATTATTCTAGGTGCTTGGGATCAAAACCAAAAACAAACAAACAAAACAAAACAACCTGAATCAAATCTCTGCCATTAAGGAACTGGAATCTGAGATCTGTTATCTCATTTATAAAATGGGGAGGATCAGACTCAACGCTCTGTAAGATTTACATCTTATAACAGAATTCATCAACTTCTCAATTTGGGCAAGAGCTGCCTCCATTCAGATCCTCTGGTATTCCCCAGTATCCTTAAGATTTCTATCGTGATTTAGTAATGAATTTGAGAAAATGGCAAAGAATAATGACAACACAAAGGCATCTGTCTCACACTGAGCTCTCAGCAAACTCTACTTGAGCTGTAGTAAGAACTGTTTAAATATGTTGTATAATCTTCATTGTTCAGTCACATTAACACGTAGCTTTGAAAAAAGCAAAATTAAACTTTGGATCCTAGCATGGCAAATCTTTCTGTCCACTTGTCAACCATTTGCTCTTTTGCTGCACTCACAATGAAATTAAGTCTATGGGTTTGACCAAGCTACTCAGTTTAGTGTTACTCATTGATCACAAACTATACCCCAATAGATGAGAAATTATGGATGGCCCCATTACTAGAAAAAGGAAAGAAAAATCAAAATAAGACAAAGCAAAATATCCTACTCTTGGGTAGAGTCAATTTTCTCATCTGTGAAATGGAAAGCAATACTACTTTATTTACTTTTCAGGGTTGTCCACAGCATCATATGAGAACATAGGTGTAAAAGTATTGTATAAACTCTAAAACATTATATGAATGCAGAGAATAATTGTTGTTCTCTCTCTCTCTCTCTCTCTCTCTCTCTCTCTCTCTCTCTCTCTCTGTGTGTCTCTCCACCCCTACCCCATTATCTGAATCTAGCTTGCTCACAGAGAAGGAGCCAGCAAGCTACTTGTAGATGGGCAGCTTACCCAGAATTCCATGGGCTTAGCTTTGTTTTTTTGGCCCCTGATCTTGGAGAATCAGAAAAGCCAAGCAACAGAGAGAAGGTGGAGGGGCTGTTGGCAGTTGTGTGAAGGTGAGCTGGGTGGTCGATGGTGGAGAAAGCCATGATAAGCACAGAGACACCTACAAACCATCATTAGGAACAGCTTCTGAGACATAAGCCACAAAGGCCTACTGGAAAATCAGATCCCATCCTGTTTTGTAATTGGCCATCAGCAAGAAGGCAAGTGTCACGGTCCATAGCTCCATGATAGTGAGAGCTGGTCCTAGAGTTGGGATCGATCTTGGGATTCTTTTCACCTTGTAACAAAATCTCTTGTCCCTTTTCTAGTGGCTTGTTAATTTTTTAGTCATTACTTTCTACTTAGAGTTTGCTTATCTGCAATAAAGCCCTATTGGATGGCAGAAATGCTAAGCTGCTATTTTAGAAGGGGATTGAAATGTATTTAATTCTTGAAAGTACTAGAGATTTGTCTTCATTCCTCATCAAGCTAGAGTCTAACCTTAACTTTCTAGACTTTCTCTACTATGACACAGAAATCTCCTCACCCTGGAAGTTCACTCTGTTCCCTGTGGCCACTTCCTTTTGATCAGTTGGTGTTGCAACAATTCGGCTAGCAGCTGTTGTGGGAGTGAAAGACTGGCACAAGCTGAATAACAAGAATGCTGCCAGCACAGGTTCTTTTGATCTGCTTTACTAAGGAAAGCAATGTTAAGGGGTTGACAATCTTATTTCAATCCAGCACACAAATATCATTCACTTAGTTCAGGGGGAAAAGCCAGCACCCTGAACTTCAGAGCAAATAAACAGACCAAATACAATTCATAGTTACCAAGAAGGCATCAATATCTGGGTTCACAAGCTGGAGGGCTCTTAACTACAGCTGCCCAGAGTCTCCACATCAGCGCTCCTCCATGAGTAAGAGCCCCTAGGGAGAACACCAACCTCTGGGTTTATATATCTTTCTCAGGGTCAGAGGTGAGTCACACATGCGACTCACCACATGACCTAAAAGTGTCACAAAAATGCGACTTAAACCCATGTGGTCTTAAAAGCCTCTGATGTCACAAACATATCACTCAAGCCTATGTAAACTAGGCTTTCCCTTGAGGCAAGGAGGTCATCAAGGACTCCTAATTTAATTAAGGAAACAAAGGTCAAACTTTTCAAGGGCACTTGATTGAATAAGTGCTAAAAGCCCATCTTAATTACCAATACAGTTGGATCCACCCAGGACCTTCATTTTAAGAAAGTCTCCAGCCTTTTAAAATAACTCTTAGGGGACTTCCCAGAGTCAATATGGCAGAGTAACCCTGAAATCACCACTGCTTTCCTATATTCACTTGCAAACAACTGAAAAATAGCACCCCAGAATAAATCCTGGAATAGCAGAACCAGCAAAAAGATGGAGTGAAACAGTCTTTTAGTTCAAGAAACTTGGAAGGTTATCAGGCAAGGTCTGTCTTATTTGGGTAAAAAGGAAATGTGGTCCAGAACAGGAAATGTCCAAGCAAGTCAGAAGTAAGTCCTGCCTCAGCAAACCAACAGGAGATCCTAAGCCCCAGTGTGGGGAGCAGGCAAATGCCAGCATCAGGACCTCCCCATATGTCTCAGCATAGCCAGGGGAATGGGCAGCCTCCAGCTCTAAGAACTACCACATGTTTTAGCTTAGCCCCAGGCAAACAGGCAGCCTCTAGTGCCAGACTGCCATGTGCATCAGCTTAACCCCAGGCAAACAAGTAGATGCCAACCCTGTAGGTGCCTAACCAAATGGGCAGACACCAGTTCCACGACCTCATACATAACCAAGCATAGGCAGGCAAACAGTTAGCCACTAGTCCTGGGACCCCCACATGCTTCAGTGTAGCTCAGGGAAATAGACAAAAGCCAATGCAGGAACACACAACTGGCCTCAACACATGCCAGACACCAGCACTGGAACCCTGGGTCAATACTAGGTAAGCTGCCAGATGCCTATGGTCTCCAGCAGTGTCAGTCCCCCCCCTACTTTACTTCCTCAGAGTAGCACCAGATGCTAGGGTTCTCCATAGGCCATAGGGCAATATCAGTGCAGCACCAGGTAAACAGACAGGGCCTGCAGCCCCTGGCACAAAAAGCCTGAGACAGTGCCCCTTGAACTCCAAGAGCAGAGCTAATTTAAAAGAAAGGAAACAGGCAGAAAAGATGAGCAAACAACAACAACAACAACAACAACAACAGAATCTGACTGTAGAAAGTTATGATGGTGATAGGGAAGATCAAGACACAAACTCAGAAGAGGACAATAATGTCAAAACACCTATGGGAAGAACCCCAAAGGAAAACGAGATGTGGAATCCAGCCTGGAAAGAACACATGGAAGAGCTCACAAATGAGCTTAAAAATCAAATAAGATAGGTAGAAGAAAAATTGGGAAAAGAAATGAGAGGGATGCTAGAGAATTATGAAAAAAAGAGTCAACAGCTTGGAAAAGGAAAACAACTGCTTAAAAAGTAAAACTGGCCAAATGGAAAAGGAGGTACAAAAGCTAACTGAGGAAAACAGCTCTTTAAAAGTTAATATTAGGCAAGTGGAAGCTAATGACTCTATGAAACAGTAAGAATAAACCAAATAAATTAAAAAGAATAGAAGAAAATATAAAATACTTCATTGGAAAAAAACCAACCTGGAAAATAGATGCAGGAGAGACAATGCCAGAATGATTGAACTACCCGAAAGCCGTAATTAAAAGGAGGATGTGGGCAACAACCTCCAAGAAGTTATCAAGGAAAATTGCCCTGATATCCTGGAACCAGAAGGCAAAACAGTCACTGAAAGAATCCACTGATAACCTCAGGAAAGAGATCCCAAAATAAAAACCCCAAGGAATATTTTAGCCAAATTGCAGAACTATCAGGTCAAGGAAAAAAAATACTGCAAATGACCACAATCAGGATTACACAGGACTTAGCAGCTGCAACATTAAAGGATCTTAGGTCACAGAACATGCTATTCTGGAAGGCAAAGGGGCGAGGGCTACAACCAAGAATCACCTACCTGGCAAAATTAAGCATAATAATACTCTAAGGGAAAAAATGGTTATTCAGTGAAATAAAAGTATTTCAAGTTTTCATAAGAAGAAGACCAGAACTGAACAAAAAAAAATTGATCTCTAACATCAAGACCGAAGACAAGCCTAAAAAGGGAAACAGGGAAAAGAAAACATTAGGGATTCAATGGAGCTGACCTGTTTGCATCCCTACATGGGAAGATGATACTTGTAATTCTTAAAAAATGTATAATTAATAGTACAGCTAGAAAGAACATACATAGAGGATATGGGTATAAGGTGAATTTGAGGGAATGACATAAAAAATTAAGGGATAAGAAAGAGGAGCACACTGGGTACAGAAGGAAGGAAGAGGTAGAATAGGGCAAATTATTTCACATGAAGAGGCATGAAAAACCTATTACAGTAGAGGGAAAGATGGAAGGGTAGACAAATGGGCATTGATTCAACTTTACCTTCAACAGTATTGGCTCAAAGAGAGAATAATATATACATTCAATTGAATATCAAAATGTATCTTGCCCTACAGGGAAGCAGGATGGAAGGAGATTGAGTAAAGGAGTGGGGCTGACTGACAAAAGAGAGGGCAGATTGGGGGAGGTGGTAGACAGAAACAAAGCACTGGTAGGGAGGGAAAGGGTGAAAAGAGAGAGAGGAAAAATAGAATGGAGGGAAATACACAATTAGTAATCATAACTGTGAATGTGAATGGGCTGACCTGTTCCATAAAACAGAAGTGGATGGTTGAGTGGATCAAAAACCAGAATCTTATAATATGTGGTTTACAAGAAACACACTTGAAGCAGAGAGACACACAGAGAGTAAAGGTAGGGGACTGGAGCAGAATCTATTATGCTTCAGCTGAAATAAAAAAAAAGCAGGGGTAGCAATGCTGATCTCAGACAAAGTAGAAGCAAAATATAGACCTAATTAAAAGAGATAAGGAAGGGAACTAAATCTTGTTAAAAGGTACCATAGACAATAAAGCAATATCACTACTAAAAATATATGCACAAGTGATATAGCATCCAAATTCCTGAAGGAAAAGTTAAGTGAATTATAGGAAGAAATAGACAGCAAAATTGTACTAGTGGAGGAACTCAACTGTCCCCTCTCAGAACTCAATAAATCCAATAAAAAATAAACAAGAAAGAAACTAAGGAGGTAAATAGAGTATTAGAAAAGTTAGATATGCCAGAACTTTAGATAAAACTGAACGGAAACAGAAAGGAATATGCCTTTTATCAATAGCACATGGCACCTAACACAAAATTGACCATGTATTAGAGCATAAAACCTCAAAATCAAATGCAGAAAGGCAGAAATATTGACGGTCTTCTTTTAGGATCATAATTCAATAAAAATTACCTTCAACAAAGGGCAGTGGAAAGATAGATTAAAAATAAATTGGAAACTAAATAATCTAATCCTAAAGAATAAATGGGGCAAAGAACAAATCATAGAAACAATCAGTTTCATTAAAGAGGATGACAACAATGAGATAACATAAAGAAATTTATGGGATGCAACCAAGGAAATACTTATGGAAATATTTTTCTCTAAATTCTTACATCAACAAAAAGAGAAAGAAGAAATCAGTGAATTGGGCATGCAACTAATAATAATAATAAAAAAAACTAGAAAAAGAACAAATTAAAAATCCCCATTTAAATACCAAATTAGAAATTCTGACAAAGGAGAGATTAATAAAATTCAAAGTAAGAAAATTATTGAACTAATAAATAAAATTAAAACCTGTTTTATGGAAAAAAATAAAATAGATCAACCTTTGGCTAATTTGATTTAAAAAAAAGAAAGGAAAAAACCAAATATACAGTATCAGAAATGAAAAGGGTGAAATAACCACCAATGAAGAAGAAATTAAAGCAATTATTAGGAAATATTTTGCCTAATTATATGCCAATAAATCTGACAGTCTGAGCAAAATCAATGAATATTTACAAAAATATAAATTAGCTAGATTAACAGATCTAGAAATAGAATGCCTAAATAACCCCATCTTAGAAAAAGAAATTGAACAAGCCATTAATGAACTCCCTAAGAAAAATACCTAAGGTCAGATAGATTCACAAATGAATTCTACCAAACACTTGAGTATTAATTGCAATACTATATAAGCTATTTAGAAAAATAGGTGAAGAAGCAGTCCTACCAAGCTTATCTTATGACACAAATATGTTGTTGATACCTGAAGACCTAACACAGAGAAATCAAATTATAGACCAATTTCCCTAATGAATATAGATGCAAAAATTTTGAACAAAATACTAACAAGGAAATTAAAACAATATATCAGAAGGATTATACACTATAACCAGATAGGATTTATACCAGGAATGCAAGGCTGGTTCAATATTAGGAAAATTATCAACATAATTGACCATATCAATAACAAAACCAACAGAAACCATATGATTAACTCAATAGATGCTAAAAAAAGCTTTTGACAAAATACAGCACCCATTTCTGTTAAAAACAATAGAGAGAATAGGAATAAAGGGAGCATTACTTAAAATGATAAGCAGTATCTATCTAAATCCATCAGCAAGCATTATCTGTAGTGGGGATAAGCAAGAAGCCATTCTAATAGAATCAGGGGTGAAGCAAGGATGCCCATTATCACCACTCTTATTCAATATAGTACTAGAAATGTTAGCCATAGAAATAAGAGAAGAAAAAGAAATTAGAATAAGCATTGAGAAAACAAAACCATCACTCTTAGCAGATGATATGATGGCATACTTAGAGAGCCCTAGAGAATTTACTAAAAACTACTTGAAATAATTAACAATTTTAGCAAAATTTCAGGATATTAGATGAGTGCAAATAAAGTGTCAGCATTTCTTTATAGTAGCAACGAAGTCCAGCAGCAAGAGATAGAAAGAAAAATTCCATTTAAAATAACTGTAAACAATATAAAATACTTGGGGAGTCTACCTGCCAGGACAAACCCAGGAACTATATGAACATAATTACAAAACACTTATCACACAAATAAAGTCAGATCTAAACAATTGGGAAAATAGCAATTGCTTATTGGTAGGCCGAGCCAATATAATAAAAATGACAATTTTGCCTAAACTAATTTACTTATTCAGTGTCATACCAATCAGACTACCAAAAATTATTTGATAGATCTAGAAGAAATAACAATAAAATTCACCTGGAAGAACAAAAGGTCAAGAATCTCAAGAGAATTAATGAAAACAAATACAAAGGAAGATGGCCTAGCAATATCAGATCTCAAACTATATTATAAAGCAGTAATTAGCACTGGTACTGGCTAAGAAATAGAGCTGTGGATCAGTAGATTAATTACACAAGACACAGTAGTCAATGACAATTGTAACCTAGTTTTTGATAAACCCAAAGATGCCAGCCTTTGGGATAAGAACTCATTATTTGACAAAAACTTCTGGGAAAACTGGAAAACATTAGGGCACAAGCTAGGCATAGATCAACATCTCACACTGTTTACCAAGATGAGGTTAAAATGGATGCTTGATTTAGACATAAAGGGTGCCACCATAAGTAAATTAGAAGAGCAAGGAATAATCCATCTATCAGATCTATGGAGAAGAGAAGAATTCAAGACCATACAAGAGATATAGAGCATTATGAAACATAAAATAGATAATTTTGATTATATTAAATTAAAAAAAACTTTTGCACAAATAAACCCAATACAACCAAGATTAGAAGGAAAACAGAAAGCTTTCCTAATCTTTATAGTAAGTGTCTCTGATAAAGGCCTCATTTCTCAATATATAGAGAACTTAGACAAATTTATAAGAATATAGCTGATTAACAGTCAAAGGATATGAACAGGTAGTTTTCAGATGAAGAAATCAAAGCTATATATAGGCATATGGAGAAGTGCTCTAAATCACTTTTTATGGGAAATTCAAATTAAAATAACTCTGAGGTACCACATTATACTTATCAGATTGGCTAATATGACAAAAAAGGAAAATTATAAACGTTGGAGAGGATATGGGAAAGTTGAGACACTAATGCACTGTTGGTGGAGTTGTGAATTGATCCAGTCATTCTGGAGAGCAATTTGGAACTATGTCCAAAGGGCAACCAAGCTGTGCATACCCTTTGATTCAGCAATACCACTACTAGATCTGTATCCCAAAGAGATCATAAAAAAGGGAAAAGGACATATGTGTGCAAAAACATTTATAGTAGCCCTTTTTCATGGTGGCAAAATACTGGAAATTGAAGGGATGCCCATCAGTTGGGGAATGGCTAAACAAGTTGTCGTACATGAATGTAATTGAATACTACTGTGCAGTAAGAAATGATGTGCAGGCAGATTTCAGAAAAACCTGGAAAGACTTGTATTAACTGAGGCAAAGTGAAATGAGCAGAAACAGGGAAACATTGTACACAGTATCAGCAACATCATTAGATGATCAACTATGAATGACTCTTCTCAGCAGCACAGTGATCCAAGATAAGTACTTGTACTTTGTACAAAGGACCCATGATGGAAAATGTTATCCACATCTAGATAAAGAACTGATGGACTCTGAATGCAGATTGAAACAAAATTTTTTCAATTATTTTTTTCGTTTTTTTCCCTTTAGATCTGTTTCTTCTTTCACAACTGTGAGTAATAAGGGAATATGTTTTATATAACAGCACTTATGTAACCTATATAAAATTGCCTACCATTTTAGGAAGAGGGCAGGAGAGGTGAAAGGAAGAGAAATTTGGAACTCAAAATATTGTAAAAATGAAAGCTAAAAGTTGTACTGACATATAATTGGGAAAAAATAAAATACCATTAAAAAAAGGAAATTCCCAGACCAGCCCTGTCTTCATTCTATTCTGGGCCCTCCTCTTTGACTGTCCAGGTGATTTCTCCATTGTCACTTTACAGGTACTTCCTCTCTTGCCCCTGCCCACTTTTCAGTTTCCATTTATGTATTGTCTTTTTCTATTAGAATATAACTTCCTTGAGACCAGGGACTGCCTCTTTTTGCTTGTCTTTGTGTTCCTAGCACTTTGGACAGTATCTGCCATAGAGTAAACTCTTAATAAATTGCTTCTTGATGACCTGAATTGGTGCTAACTTAGAGTAGTGTGGAAAAGTAGGGAGGTCAGTGTTTTACTTTGCATGCCTGGGAAGAGCCTGGTATAAAGACATGCCAAGTTTAAAAATGAGAGCTGGCATAAGCCTGAGGGTGCAACTGGCAAAGTTGTAATGTGAGGAAATTTTCTTTTCCTTCTGTTCCCCCCCACACCCCCCTTCTTGTCTGTTACGATATGGCACTCTAGTGTTTGAAATGACAGCCACCCTCCCATGAAAAGAAAGAGAATGAGTTACTTGGAAAAGGAAAACCATAACCTGTGAAGGGGAGTAAGGTAAAAGAAAGCTCTACTTATGAACATGGAGGATGGGATGATTTGTTCCAGCATGCTCACTATGTCTTTTGGCTCAAGGGATGATTGACAGCTCAGCCTGCCTCACTTACCAGTATCATCAGATGCCTTATATACAGAAGGCAGAATATCATCATAAATATACTTCCAGTAAATAGTCTCTTTATTTCTCATTTCTCACCCGGCTGCACTACTCTGGGACATGTCTAACTTCTCAGTCATGCCCCAGGAAGCTCATTTATTGAGAAAAACTCATCATTGTACAAGATTCCACTGGCCCTAGTAAATCTATCTCATCACTAGCCACTGTCTCTCTAATTGACGGGTGAAGCCACAAACCCCAAAACACTCATTTAAAGGGGGAGTTCAACTCAGAACATCACTTCCTACTGGAACATCCCAGGCTTTTCCATCAGGCCTCTGCATGGGTTACTCTCCTACCTCCAGCTTTTCAGTTTTCTTTTGTGTGTTGTCTTCATTAGATCATAAGCTTCTTGAGGGAAGAGACTGTCTTTTCATATTTGTATCCTCAGTGTTTAGCATAGTGTCTGGCACATAGAATGTGCTTAAAATGTTTATTGATTGTTAACTACAGTTATCCCTTCCACATTGCTACTTTCTCCATCTTAGTTTCAACATATCATGGGTCAGCATAAGAAATTAAAAAATAAATTTTTGCAAGTTTTGTGGAAGCCACAGATGACATGCAAAGACCAGCAGATGATACAGAGCCTGTGACCAAATACTTAAACCCAAAATTTACAATAAGATACTGTAAACACCCCATAGAAGAAAAAAATTAAAAATCAGATTTCTTCTCTGGTACAAATGGAGGACCAAAAAATTTTACACAGAATTTTCGGATCACAGAGGGGCTGCATTCCTAATTCCCACAATCGAGAAGGGATAACTGTATACACTATTGCAATATTTTCAGCTCAATACAAAGGGAGAACCAATATTAAAAGTTGGACGGGTCTTTAGTCAGTTAAATAATATTATGAAGCACCTATTATGTTTCAAGCCCTGTATGAAGCACACTATACTAATAACATGTAATGTCAGACCTGTAAGGGAACTTTGAAATAAGAATGTTTGAGCAGGGAGAAACTTAAAACATAGATGTTTTAAAGACATAGAATGTTAGAATTGCAGAGACTTTAGAATAGATGTTACCATGGATAACAGAAAATGACATCTCTAGAAGAGAGTTTAGAGACCAATGTCCAATTGTTTTATGGAATAGGAAGTTTAAGCCATCAAAAATAGAAATTATTTGCCCAAAGTACTGCATTTGGTCCTCAGAAGACCCTAAAACAGAATACACATCTCTTGGTTCTTATGCTGTTATTTTAATTTTTCCCAGGATACCACCCTCACCTTCCAAAGAACTGGATAATTCACACAAAAGGTTAATGCAGCAAGGGAAAGTTCATAGTTGTTCAGTTAAATGTAACAAACTTTCAGGAAGCACCAATGGAATGGGCAGACCTGTGGAGAAGTGTGGTCTCCTGCTGTTGATTCTCAATCAGCCCTGCAGAGTCAGAGAGCTTCCACACTACATTTGCAAGAAAACTTTCCTGCCTGCTCACAGCAGGTAAAACCTAAAGTCAGTCAGAAGCATATGAGAGCAGTACTGTACTTAGAGCACTATAGACTTCTAATGAACACCTAATGAACTTTACGAAGAAGACTGATTGACTTCTGAGCTGCTCTGAGGGCTAGAACCAAAAGGACCAGACTGCTTTGTATTTTTTATCATGCTTTGGGCTAAATTGTGGGTTTTTCCCCTTTGTGACTATTTTTACTTCCCAGGAAAGTCAGGTAGATGAGAGAGCATCAATCTGCTACCATTCTGTGAAGAGAGGAAAAGTGAAAGTGGAAACATGGCACATGAAATTTCATGGGAGAAAGTAGCGATACTTACTTGGAGAAGACTTAGTGGTAGCATGGGAACCAAACGTATAAAGGATTATTGTATGAAGAAAAGATTCAACTTCTGCTTAGCCTTGGAACTAAAGATTAATTAATAAAAATTGCAGAAAGGAAGATCTAGGCTTGATGGAAGAAGCCAAAAATAAAAACAAAACAAAATAAAGAAATAACAACCCAACAAACTAAAAAAAAAAAACCTCCCAAGACTGAGAGGTTTTCTGGGGGCAGCTAGGTGGCACAGTGAATAGATCACTGGTCCTGGAGTCAGGAGGACCTGAGTTCAAATTAGGCCTCAGACACTTGACACATTTTCTAGCTGTGTGACCTTGGGCAAGTCACTTAACCCCAATTACCTTGCCTTCCCCCTCAAAAAAAAATAATCAGCCAGTAGGATCGATTAGATTTTAGCAAAGACATGTACTAGGATAACAAAGTAATGAAAGTTGGCACAAAACACCACACACCCCACCCTGCCGCCAAAAAATTGCCCTGCCTCCCCCCTCCAAAAACCAAAAACAAACAAAAAAGATTGAGAGGTTTTCCAAAGTATGAGCTCTTCTTCATGGAAGGTTTTGAAACAAATGCTAAATGATCACTTATTTCTGAAGTTGTAAAGGTAGTTTTTACTTAGTAGATCTAGATTCGATTACATGGAATTAGATGTCTCTTTCAACTTTGAGACTGATTCTAAAATAATCCTCATGAGGTGGAATTGAGCCTTAGTAAATGTCGATAAAATGTTTCTCTATGTGAATATTCACGTTAATCTGCTTTCTTCTTTCCTGAGATTATCACCTTCATTACTCAATTAGACCAGATATATTTCTTGCATCATAGTATGGAAGGGGAGAGAAATTATTTTAAGGCTTCATGCTATCACTGCTGGTGGAGCAGGGGATAAGAGCACTCACTGGATGTGGAGTTAGTATGACTTTAGTTCAAATACAGAACGCTTCAGTTTAATTTTTAAAAATCTCTGCTAACGACCTGCCCAGCGTCACAAAGCTAGTGAGTTTCTGAGCCTTTATTTGCATTCAAGTCATCCTAACTCCACATCCGGTGCTCTTATCCCCTACTCCACCTGGCAGTGATAGCACGAAGACTTAAAATAATTTCTCTCCCCTTCCATACTATGTTGCAGGAAATGTATCTGGTCTAATTGGGTAATGAAGGTGATAACTGGAAAAACCAAGAGTCAAACCTGGTTATTTATGTGCTAAACTCCATATTCTTTCAGCTCAGGGGCTTGGAACCTGAGACCTTGAGACCACAGGTTCCTTACCCCTCAACTATACTGACCTGACCTTTGGATACCTGCTCAACACTTGGGGTTCTTGTATTCTGTATTCTGAGAGATGGGGTCTTGGGACTTTCAGAAAAGTCACAGTTATAGTGGGAAAGTGGCTGTGACTGTGCCTCTGAAACAACGTGGTATTTTCCTTGTGCAACAAACACTTCTCCTCCCTCCTCTCAGACTGAAACTGTACTACCAAGGTAATCACTTTCTTCCAAATTGTTATAATCACACATTTGCAACTCTGTCTCTAAATGTCTGGGTCACAGTGAGAAAGGACTGATACAGATAAATTGCCAAGATAACCTTTTGCTGAAGGTGTTAACTTGATTGATATGAGTCATTATATAAGTAGAGATCATTATTTTTTTATTGGCAAAATGGGATTTTTCCAACAAGGAGTACCCACTGAGTCCTAAATATGTGTCTGAGAGACAGATCTACTCAGTTTCAGTGGTGAGAATTATGGCAAGGAGCCTTAGAATTTTGAGGGTAGAAACTATTTCTGTTGGGGAGGGGTGGTCAGCAGAGAGATCAGCTATGGGATCCACTTCTCCACTGTAATTTGATGCGTTCATTATCTCTTGAGTACAAAGGGAAGTTATTACGGTCAATACAGATTAGTTGGAGCATATCATATATTTTAGCAATAAAAATTGGACTCCTGAGTGACTCACTCCATCAATACAGATTAAAATCCATGTATATCTTGGTACATAAGGTCTAGGGACTTGCCATAGGTGGATAGAATGGCTAGTATTAGAGAGAGTGTTTGAATCCAGATCTTCTTGACCCCAAACCCAATTGACAAAGTGCCTCTTTTCCTAGAAAAATAATTAAGTTAAATTAAATGAAACTAACATTTATTAAGTTTCTGCTTGGTTCAAAGAATTAAGAAACCATAGTCTCTACTCTCAAGGAGCTGGTATTTCACTTAGGGGTTCATGTTATAAACACTAACAAAAATAATATAATAAAAAGTAGATTTCTATGAGGGAAATAGGAAAACTGAAGACTAAGTGCTCTGAAACCATTTGAGAAGGTAGAATACAGTTTCAGTTTCGGATGGTGCAGTGGATGGACGACTAGGCCTGGAATCAGGAAAACCTGAGTTCTAATCCAGCCTTATGCATTTACTAATTCTGCACTCCTGGGCAATTCACTTAAACTCTATCTGCCTCAGTTTCCTCAATTGTAATGTGGGGATTATAATAGCACCTATTTTATAGGGTCGTTGTGAGGATGAAATGTGATATTTGTAAAAAGTACTTGGTAAATAATAGGCGAGGAAGGTAGGTGGTGCCGTGGATAGAGGGAATGAGCCTGGAGTTTGGAAGACTCTTCTTCCTGAGTTCAAATCTAGCCTCAGGCACATGATAGCTGTGTGACCCTGGGCAAGTCACTGGACCTTGTTTGCCTCAGTTTCCTAATCCCTAAAATATGATGGAGAAGGAAATGGCAAACCACTCCAGTCTTTGCCAAGAAATCCTCAAATAGGGTCATAAAGAGTCAGCCATGACTGAAAAACCCTTTCTTTCTTTCTTTCCTTCTTCCTAAAATGAAACATGAATCTCAGCATTCGTAAGAATATTCAAATCAATTCAGGAACCGTTTACTGACCACATAGCACAAGGTGCTAAGCATCAAGGAAATATGAGGAGAGGGGGAGGTGATCATTTCTAGAGGTCTCTAGTAATAGGAGAGACTACCTAGAGTGCAGACTTGAAGTCGGAAGGACCTGGATTTGAATCCTGCCTCAGAGATGTATTAGCTTATTGACCTTAGTCAAGTACATCTCCCTGTACCTGAGTTTCTTCATCTGAAAAGGAGGAAGGGGTTATATTAACTACCCTACAGGACTATTGTGAAAGTCAAATGATACAATGGAGGTAAAGAGTTTTGCAGACATCAAAGTACTATAGAATCATATTCTATAGTGGGATTTTTGGAGAAGAATCCTAGGGGCAGGGTGCAATGTTAAAATAGGAGTACTTCTTTCCTATTCTCTGAGACAGGTAGCACATGTCTCTTTTCCTTCTTCTTTCTCCCTCCTGTTCTTCCCACATGAGCAAAGGCAAGGAAATGAGGAAAAGATTTACTGGATCAGAGATCCGGAGCTGAAAGGGACCTCAGAGACCATCGATTCAACACCTCCTCCCCACTGCTTTCCAGAGGAGGACACTGAGACTCAAGAAAATCAGTTGACTTGTCTAAAGTCACACAGGTACCAAGAACCAGAGATTAAACTGGAGCCCAGGTCTTCTGATTAAGTGAATTCCTTTGCTTGCTTTTTCCCTGTCTTGGTACAAATAAAGAATACTTACATACTCTAGTATTCATGAGCCACTGTTATTAGGCATTAGGGAATCTATGTCTGTTGTTTGCCAACTACTTACTGATGAATTTTTTAAGCCCTTAGGCTTGTTCCTTAATGACAGATATAGATAGATAGACAGACAGACAGACGGATAGATAGGTGACAGATAATGGATGAGTTTTGTTGTTCAGTTATTTCAGCTATATCTGACTTCATGACCCCATTTGGAGTTTTTTTGGCGAAGGTACTAGAGCGTTTTGTCATTTCCTTCTCCATCCCCAGATGAGGAAACTGAGGCAAAGTTAAGTGACTTGCCCAGTATTACAAACTTAGTAAGTGTTTGAGGCCATATTTGAACTCAGGAAGACTCATCTTCCTGACTCCAGGCCCAGTGCTCTATCCACTGCACCATCTAGCTGTCCTTTTAGATAGATGATAGCGTTATAGATAAGAGATAGATGATTCACAGATAATAGACAGATAAGACTTCTGTGCAAGAATTCCTGATTTAGTTGGACCTACAGATGGATGAAGCATCATTGGAGAACTTCACTGGATTGAAAATACTGAGCCAAAATGTAAGAGGGGCACCTTTGGGAATTTAGACATAGTTATGGTAAGCTGAATGTTGTGGACTTCCAAATTATACCTTACCTGAGATCCTGTCTCAGATTCTGACACTTAAAAAAAGATCATTGATTTCATTAGTGTGTAGAGACTTTTACTCTACAACTTCTAATATTAGAGAATTGCCTAGAAGTACTGAGAGGTCAAGTGACTTGTTTAGAGTCACATAGCCAGTTGGAACTAAAGTTGAGACATGAATTGGGATTTTGTTTTTGTTCCCCTTCCTACTCTGTGCAATTATTTTTTGCTTAATCTAATGTAACCTATTTCCATATGCTCTTAAGAAGTGGAATTCAAATCTTGATCTTATTGATGCCCAGATGACTTTCCATCCACATGTCAATATATTTTAAAATGACCCTTTTTTTTCCTCTGTCCTCCCAAATGAAAACTCTTATTTACTGAAGCCATAGTTTAATTCTGATCTGATTAAGGCCACTGAGAATTGAACTACAACTGAACTTAAACTCCAGAAATCACATTTATGTTCCAAAACATAATATTGGAAGCTTCAATGATTCTCTACCTCATGGGACACTGTAAGGAATATTTTTTTTTCAGAAGGAGCCAACTATGTTGCTGAATTCAGAAGGATTCCTGTCCCATTCCATTCAATTCAATTCAGTACAAATACTGTGGCCCTGAATCAAATATAAATTCCTGTTCAGTAATGGTCTGGACAAGATGACCTTTTACATAGCTTCCAAGTATACATTCTGGGATTTTTTGTGTGTCACATGAGGACCATCCCATGCTACTGCTGGAGAATCGTTACTAGCAAGGGAGTTTGAATCATGGAAAGGCAGATCTGAAAGGACCATAAGAGTGTAGTCACTTATGGGCCAGCCCATATCATAACACCATACTATCTATGATATTGCAGTGAAATGGAGTGGACATCCAATCCCTGTTTCAAGAACTCCAGTGAGTGCCAGTATCATATAGAGAAAAGAATACTGAACAGAGTCCCTTTTCCTCTGATCCTTGGCACTATGCCAATATATGACTATACTTGCCCTTACCATCCCTTCTTCCCCAAAAGAACAGTTTCCCAGGAAGGGAGATACCTGAGATTAGCATCTTTGAAGAGCAGGTAGTTATATCCAATCACCTTCCCCTTAATAGCTTTGCAGAATGCATTCTCTATATCTATAACATCAGTAAAAGCAGAGTTATATAGATAGGCTAAGCATTTTTTTTCTGGGATAAAATCAACTTTGTTGAATCAAAATCTTGTTGGAAAAATTGTAGAACCTTTTAATTATATAGATATTTGGGGAAATGGGGTGAAGGAAGGCTAATGGCTATGCAAGTAAAAGTCAAATATATCCCAAGGCGCTCAAAGACAGAAAGGTCATATGACAAAATATTTATAGCATCATTTTTGTGACAACAGAAGAAAAGACATGCAATGGGTGACTACCAATTGAGGAATAGCTAAACAAATTGTAATATATAAATATCTGAATGTATAGGAATTTTATCATAGAGGAAGAAACAGTGACTATAGGGAATTAGATAAATATGAGATAACTTATGTAAACCGATGCAGAGAAAGTAAGCAGATGCAGGAGAACAAAACGCACAATGACTATAATACTGTAAATGAAAACAACCCTAAGGAGCAGCCAAACTTGGATAAATTGCAATGACTGATCTTGATACCAGGTAACAGATGATAAAAACCACTTCCCCCCTTTCAGGAGAAAATAGAGGGAGGAGGATGACAACAACAACAACAACCATAATAACAATATCAATAAACTGACATGTCCATAGCACTTACTATGTGCCGGGCACTGTGATAAATGTCTTACAGTTATTATGTCATTTGATCCTCACAACAACCCCAGAACATAGGGGCTATAGTGACCCTCATTTTCCAGATGAGGAACCTAAGACGAACAGAGGTTAAATGACTTGCACAGAGTCATATAGCTAGTGAATGTCTGAGGCCAAATTTCAAATCAGGTCTTCCTGACTTGAGGCCCAGAACTCTATCCACTGAACTGTGGCTATGGAATTCATTGTCTGGTATACTTCTCCTCTAGGTCTGTCTTCCTTGACTGTTTTTCTTTGTTAGAGAGGAAGGATTCAGTGCTGGAGAGGTATGTTGGGCAATGATGCTGATGTTAAACAAAAGACATAAATCAAACTTTGGATAAAAAGGCTGCTATAAGAAGGACGCTATTACCATGACAATGAGACATCTGAGCTACAGTGCTCCATATGGTGCTCCATTTTATCTTCAGTAATTGCTATGTTTCTTCACTACATGATTCTCCACCTTTTCTAGAATTCATATCTCAATGTTTCCTAACTTGACTCAATTACTATTTACTACATATGGTTTCAACAAACTATTACAAAAGACAGGAAGCAACTTTTATGCAGTTAAACTATTATTATATGATTCCTTATATCAAAGATAAATTTACTACTCATTTCACATAGTATTGCCCATTGGGACTAATCACAATCACTCTCATCTCTCTTCTATGTGACAACTATTTTGAAACCTGAAACATTAATCATGGCACTCATGTGCCTTTTTTTTCCTTCAGTCTCAGTATCTATAGTTCTTTCAAAGGATCCTTACATGTAAGTTTCAAGTCCCTTCACCATTCTAGTCACTTTCCTTCACTGCTATAGCTTGTCAAAATTTTTCTAAAATATAGTGCCCAGAACTCATCACTAATACCTAGGCAGAGTCTGACCAGAACTGCAGGACACTCACCTTCAATTGCACATACATTTTAAAGTTCTTTGTATGTACAGGGCACTTGGGATGCAAGAATAAAAATGAGGCAGGGGAGGAGGAATGTATCATCAAAATACTTATATTTAGTTTCCTATTCTATGAATCATAGATACAGAACTTTAATATTCCTTAGAAGTCAACTGGTAAAAGCCCTTCATTGTATAGACAAGGACATTGAACCCCATACTAAGTGACTTGCTTAAAGTTGTTCAGATAGTATGGTTAGAGTCAAAATTGAACCCATGTTCTCTGCTTCCTGAGTCAGGGTTCTTTACATCATATAATGTTATCCCCCTTTTTTGTTAACACAGTCTAAGATCATATTAACTTTAAAAAATATTATACCATTGGTTCATATTAAAGATTTCTGAAATGTGGTATCATATTTATTATTCTGAAATATGGTACCTTGGATGGGGTGGGCACTGGTCAAAAAATGTTTGACATTTATGGCACTGCTATTTACTACCTATGTGATCCAGGGCAAGTCACATAAATATCTGGGCCTCCATGTCTTCATCTATAAAATGAGTGGGTTAGGTTAGATAATTGCCAAGGATTCCTTTAGTGGTAAAATAGGGTGATTCTGAAATTTCTCATTTTGAAGTTGTAATACAAATGAATGATGTTATCATGGAGCCAGTCCACTTTACATAGAGTCCAATCTCACTGGGTAAACAGCACAGCCCCTCCAGTTCAGCCCAATCGCTTCATGCAATCCATTTCTCTGATGATAGCAAGGACTCTGCAAATATATCACATGATGCTTGGGAGTAGTAACACACCATTACCTCTTAATGTATCATGATATCACAAATGTCAATCTTCTCTTCAGCCTTCTAGAACTACTCTCCAATGACTCTAATGGGTGATATGAGGCATTTGCTGAATATTCTTCCAATAATCAGTGTTTGCACTAGTGGGAGTATATCAATGTCATGAAAGTCCAATACTAAAGCAAGTAACTGGTGTTTTTTTTTACTAATATCTGTGTTGTATCACATTTTCTAGATAGAAGGGGGAGAAAAAAAGAAAATAACCTTAGTATTTCCACATAGTATCTGTCATCCCATGTGACAGCATATTAACTTGGGAAGGATAATTTCTTTTTTGTGACTTGTTTGTAATGGCCCCACAATTTCCCAGACTTCAATTCCATCAGGGGACAAGAAGTAGAGAGCAAATGAAACCCTGTAGAGGAGGAATGATTGGCTCTTTTCCCTTCATCTTTTTTGAGAAAAAAGCAGCTTCGTTGGAAAATGAAAACAAAGCAACAGAGCATAATTTGTTCTATTGTGGGTTTGAAGCCCTACCAAATGGATCATAACATCTTGTGACTATTAACAAGAATGGAAATATTGGGCTAGATTGAGTGTCAAGGGGGCATTTTGTGGATTTTTGAGCTGTCAGGCTGGTATAAGAGATTCTCTGGCAGGCGACATAAATCCACTTCTCTGCCTTATTAGTCACACTGCTGGAATTGAAATTTGGACTTTCTAAAACTCTAATTTGATAGAGTCTAGCATGTAAGGTTAGGAAGAGAAGTCCTTGCCAGCTTCCTCATTTTAGTTGAATTCTCTCCGGGGTGTTTTTCCTTTTATTTGTCCAGTAGAATTGTTTTGAAGTAAAGAGAGGTGGTGCGGCGTAATGGATAGTAAACTGGATTTAGTCAGCAATGAATGAATGAACAAGTGAATGAAAATACATTTAGTGACTGGTTACTAGTTCTATAATAGCAGGGATTATCTTGTTCTTGTATTTGTATTCCCAGGACATATGGTTGATAAATTACCTATCTATCTATCTATCTTCATCTAATTATGTATCTACCATCTCCCACATGCTAGGATCTATGCTATATACTAGGCATACAAATATAATAGCAAATATATTCCCTATTTTAATAAGGGAAAACAATTTATATAGAAGGAATGGTAGGTAGAAAAGTATGGTTGTTATTAATTATAATTTCTAGAGCAAGATGAGGAAAGAAGTAGGCAGAGGGAGCATAATCTCAAGGTAAGAGTTTATACCTGAACATCATTTTAGGAGGTTTTATTTGGATAGCAGAGGAGGAAGAGCAGCAATGTCAAATATATTTGGAGGTAAAGACTAGCCTAGCTAAGTGTGAACAAGAATATGCATATTTTTAAAGACTGAGTGCTAGGAATTTTAAAAACATGAATACATGCATAGATACACATATATATTCAAATGCACACATATTTCACATGCATGTATTTATGTACATATATTTGTGTGCATGTATGCACACATGAGTGTAAATCATACACAATACACTTATATATAACATATAGCAATTGTAAATGTATATACATATAAACATATATGCATAAATGTAATACACACATATGTATATATAGTGTTTATATGAAATAACAACTAATGAACACCTCTACCAAGATTTGGAGGGTTTGAGATTCATCCATATCAATGGAGGGAATTGCCTGTGCCATAGAAATCCCTTATTTTTTTTGAAGTATTTAGTTATATTACTATATATTTTTAGGCAGGAAGAATCATAAATGTTTAGAGGTCTACCAATTCAAGTACCCACACAATGCAGGAATCCCTTGTACAACTACTCTGCCAAGTAGTCTACTCCTTTTACTCTATTGTTAGTGACAGGCAGCTCAATATTTTGAAAAACAAACACCCCATTGTTGATTAACTCTGACAGGAAATTTCATTTGGAGACATTATTTAATCCACACTAATACTTTCAAATTACAATATATTAATACATGTGTCTTTATTTCAAATCTGCTTGTAAATAAATATATCTTTTTCCCCAACCATGTGTGTATGTATGTATGTACACACACGTATAAAAATGAGAAAAATATATTTCAATTTGTACTCAGAGTTTATTGGCTCTCTCTCTGAAAGTGGATAGCAGTTTTCATCATGAGTCTTTCTGAATTGTCATGGATCTTTGTATTGTTCAGAATAGTTAAGTCTTTCACAGTTGCTCATCATTACAATATTGCTCTTACTATGTACAATGATCTTCTGGTTCTGTTCTTTTCACTTGGCATCAGTTCATGCATGTCTTCCCAGATCTTTCTGAAACCATGCCTCTTGTTATTTCTTATAGCAAAATAGTGTTGCATCATAATCATGTACAACCACTTGCCCAGGATGATAGATATCTTTTCAATTTCCAATTCTTCTACACTACAAAAAGAGCTGCTATAAATATTTTTGTAAATATAGGTCCTTTTATTTTTTTATTTGTTTTCCTTGGGATGCAGGCTTAGTATTGATATTGATGGGTTAGAGATATGTACAGGTTTATAGCCCTTTGGACATAGTTCCAAATTGTTCTCCAGAATGATTGAATCAGTTAACAACTCTACAAGCAACTCATTAGTGTATCATTTTTTCCACATTTCCACATTCATTCCAGATTCATTTAAATTTGTCTTTCTCTGATCAATGGTGATGACTTAAAGTATCTTTTCATATGACTATGAATATCTTTGATTTCTTTTTCTGAAAACTGCCTGTTTATATCCCCTGACCATTTATAAATTGAGAAATGACTCTTATTTTTACATATTTAACTCTGTTCCCTACATATTTGAGAAGTGAAGTTTTATCAGAGAAACTTACTGTAAAACTTTTTTATTATTTCATTGTCTATGGTAGCTTATAGAAAAATAGAGTTTCCTTGATTATCTCTTTTAATTAGATCTACTTTTGCTTTTGCTTTGTCTAAGATCATGATTGCTATCTGTGTCTTTTTTCACTTCAGCCAAAGCATAATAGATTCTATTCTATCCCCTTGTATTCTCTGTGTGTGCCTTTCTATTTAAAATATGTCTCTTGTAAGTAACATATTGTTGGATTCTGGTTTCTAAAGTATTCTGCTTTCTACATCCATTTTATGGGTGAGTTCATCCCATTCACATTCATTGTTATGATTACTAATTATGTATTTTCCTCCACTCTATTTTATTCTGCTTATCTTTCTCTCTTTTGTTTTACCCTTTTCCTCCTCAAAAGTCTATTTTGATTTGGCTATTGCCTCCTTTAGTTCACCCTGCCTTTCCTCATCAGCCACCCTCTTTTTTGCTATCCTTTCCCCCTCTTACTTCTCTGTTGGGTAAGGGAGCTTTCTGTACTCAAATAAGTATGTATTACATAGGTAGATAGGTAGATAGACAGATAGCTAGCTAGCCAGCTAGCTAGATATAGCTATAGATACAGCCTTCCCTCTTTAAACCAATTGAGTGAGGGCAAAATACATCCTTTAATGAATGCTGTGGATAGGTTCACTTGCATTGCCAGTAAACTTCCCAGGGATGTTTACATAGATTATGAGGTTGACGCAAGCATTGCCAGAGCTAGCTAAGTTTTTGGGAAACTCCAAAAGAAAGTGTGGGAGAAAAGAGTTATTAGACTGTCTATCAAGCCAAAGGTCTACAGAGCCATTGTGCTGACCTCATTGTTGTATGCCTATAAAACCTGGGCAGTCTATCAGCACAATGCCAGGAAATAGAACTGCTTCCACTTGAATTGTCTTAGGAAGATTCGGAAGACCATCTGGCAAGATAAAGTATCACACACTGAGATCCTCTCTTGAGCCAAACTGCCAAGCATTCAAATTCTACTGCAGAGAGTAGCCGGCCATGTTGTTTGAGTGCCAAATGTATGTTTAGCTAAAAGACTATTTTAAAGAGTATTGACACAAGGCAAGAGCTCATACAGAGGTCAGAAGAATCAGTACAAGGGAACTCTCAAGGTCTCTCTGAAGAACTTAAATGCTGCTTGTGAGACATGGGAACTACTGGCATAGGACTGCCCAGCATGACTTGCCCACTTCAAAGAATGTGCTGTGCTCCTTGAGCAAAGTGGAATCACAGCACAAAGGAAGCATGAGCTGCACAAATCTAGAGATATATTCATCTCAAATGTTCAAGTGAACTATTTGTGCCTGACCTGTGATATATAATTCCAAGTTTATATTAGACCGATCAGTCACAGTTGAACACACTATATTTTGACCCCAATATTGTGATGTCATCGGTTATTTATGAGTATGGAGAATAATCAACAACAACCATATCTACACTGGACCCGTGATCACATAAGTGACTGAAAAGTGCAGAAGACATAAGATTCCACTATGTTTATTGATTTAAGAAAACACTCATTTTTAGTGCAAAATACATCCTTTAAAACTTTACTCAGTTCAAGGGTCTTTCACACACATTTCGATATTATATAAGTCTCCATGACAGAATACATATGGAGATAACTAGATTTCATTCACTGTCTACTTCTACCCAGATGGAAGTGAAGTATGGAAAATTTTGTAGCTATTACAATAAATCACAAGTAGAAATTGCTCTATATCTACTTATTTATCCATCCATTCATCTATCTATGCTTCCGTGGGTCTATCCATCTATGTATCTTGTAAAGGTCAATAAAATTGTATTTGCTGGGTGTCTTGCAAATCTAATCAAAATGGTTTTAAGCAGAAAAAAAGGATTAAGAAGGCAATAGATGGCCAATGATCCCCCTAAGCTAGCTACATTGGGGAGTAGATAGAATGAAGTATAGCAGTTGAGACACCCAAAAGTTCACAGAAAAGATTTAGTGAAGAAAAATACAGTAGTTGAACTAAAGTTCCTAAATATGTATAAACAAATGTCTAGAGTTCACATAGTCATCTAGAGCAGGAGAATGTAAACTTTTTTATCAATCAAAGACTCCTTCAGCAGACCAGTCAAGCCTATGGACCCCTTCTCAGAATAATGTTTTTAAATACACAAAATAAAATAGATAGGATTACAAAGGAAACTGATTACATTGGAATAAAGGGGTTTTTTTGTCGTCTAAGTTCACATACACCAAGATATCCATCCACAGATCCCTTAAAGGATCCATGGATTAAGTGATCCATGGTTATGAATTCTTATCTAGAAAAACTAGAGGCCCCAAACTGCAGAGGTTGATTTGACCTCATAATTTCTGCTGAGATTTGCACTATAGTTCTGGATGGCTATCCTTCATTTCAAAGAAACAAGATTTGTAAAAGAGAATGGTAGCATTAAATAGAAAGAAGGTTTCTTAGGGCAGACCCAAGATGGCAAATTAGGGGCAGTTACCCACCTGAATTCTTCCAACATTGCCTTCAAACAACTTTAAAATAATGTCTCAAAACAGATTTTGGAGGGCAAAGCCAAGAAAAAGTTGGGATGAGACATTTTTCTGGCCCAAGAAAATTTAAGGGGTTGGCAGGAGAAGTCTATCCAGATCCCTTCTGTGGAGGAGGCAACAGTGGTGACAGCAAGAGCAGCAGCAGCTTTGGATTCTCTCAGGTCAGATACCATAAGGGAACCAGATAACTGCCCAGAAAGAGATTACGGGGGACCTTTGCTATTACTGGGGGTAGCTGGCACTGATTGGCAACTCTATTGCCCATGCAGTGTTGGGTCTCAGTTCTGGGACAGAAAGGAGTGCTGGTCATTGGGCACAGGGGTCCTAGTCACAGTTCCAAGACAAAGAGGAGTCCTACCAATATGGGACCAGGGTCTCATTTTGGGTAAAGACCAGAGCACAGCCCAGGTAAGCAATGACCATACCTCTCCCATATCACACCACTTTGGAAACCCTAAAATCTTGCAGAACCCCAGAACTAGTTCTGACAACAGCAGCACAAAAAAAGCCTGAATGTTGAAACAGTACCTCTCCACCCCCCAGGTTAGCAGAGTCCAATTTTAACATAAAGTTCAAAGTAAAAAATGGGCTGGAAAAATGTGCAAACAACAAAAAAAGAATTTGACCATAAAAACTACCACAGTGACAGGGAAGAGCAAGACATAAACTCAGAAGTAAACATCAAGGTGAAAGCAGGTACTAAAAAAAATTCTCAGAAATGCTCATTGGGCTCAAACTCAACAAGAATTCCTGGAAAAGTTAAAGAAAGAGATGAGTAATAGAGGTAAAATTGAAAGAAAGAATGAGAGTAATACAAGAAAATTATGAAAAGAGAATTAAAAACTTGGTAAAAGAGGCATGAAAAATATAGAAGAAAATGATACCTTAAAAAACAGAATTGGCCTAATGGTAAAAGAGTCACAAAAATTCATTAATGATAAGAATTCCTTAAAGAGAGGCCAAATGAAAAAAAAGGTACAAAAACACTGAAGAAAATAATTCCTTAAAAATTAAAATTGGTTGAGTGTAAGCTAATGGCTGTATGAGACAACAAGAAAAAAAATTTTAAAGTCAAAAGAATGAAAAAAATCGAAGAAAAGGTGAGCCATCACATTGGAAAAACAATTTTTCTGAAAAATACACACAGGACAGAATTTAAAAATTATTCGACTACCTAAAAACCATGATCAAATAAAGCACCTTGATAATATATTTCAAGATATCTTAGATTTAGAGGGTAAAATAGAAATTGAAAGAGTCTACCTATCACTTCCTGAAAGAGATTGCAAAATGAAAACTCCTAGGAATATTACAGCCAAATCCCAAAGCTCCTAGGTCAAAGAGAAAATACTTCAGAAATAATTCAAATATCATTGAGTTATAGTCAGGATCATACAAAATTTAGTGGCTCCCATGTAAAGCAACGGAGGATTTGGAATATGATATTCTGGGGGGCCAAGGAGCTAGGATTACAACCCAGAATCACCTACTCAGGAAAAGTGAGTGCAATCCTTCAAAGGGGAAAATGGATATTTAATGAAATAGAGGAGTTTCAATAATTCTTGATTGAAAGAACAGAGCTGAATAGAAAATTTGACATTCAAACCAAAGATTCCAGAAAAGCATCAAAAAATAAATATAAAAGAATAATCATTAGGGACTCAGTAATCTGTCTGCATTGCTATATGGGAAGATGATACAGGTGACTTCTAAGAACTTTATCATTATTAGAGCAGTTACAAGGAGTCTATATAGACAGAGGGCATGGGTCTCAGTCTATTATGTTGGAATGATTTCCAAAATAATGAAGGCGTAAGAAAGAGGGATGTACTGGAAAAAAGGGTGAAGGTAGAAGATGAAAGGGGGAAATTATCTAGCAAAAAAGAGGCCTACAAGGAAGAGCTTTTATAAAAGAGGGAAAAATGGTGGGCAATAATGCTTGAACTTCACTTTTATCAGAATTGGTTTAAAGAGGTAAAACTACACACACACACACACACACACACACACACACACACACTGAATTGTGTATAGAAATGTAACTTACCTAATAGGGAAATAGGATAAGAGAAAAGGGAAGGGATGATAAAGGAGAAGGTGAATTAAGTGAGGCAGTAGTCAGCAGCAAAGTAATTTTTTTTTGAGGAGGGACTGGTTAAAAAGAGAAAGAGATGAAGCACCAGAAAATAATGAGATGGAGGAAAATGCACAATTAGCAATCATAATTGTGAATATGAATGGAATGAGCTCACCATAAAATAGAAGCAGTTAGCAAAATGGATTAGAAACCAGAATGCAACAACATGTCATTTAAAAGAGACACACTTGAAAAAGAAATTCACACACACAGATTTACGATAAAGACTTGAAGCAGGATCTAATATGTTTCAGCTGAAGATAAAAAGGCAGGGGTAGCAGTTGTGATGTCATACAAAGCAAAAGCAAAAATAGGCCTAATTAAAAGAGATAATCAAGGAAACTACATTTTGCTAAAAGCTACTGTAGACAATGAAATAATATTCCAAATTTTGTAGCAAGTCTTTCTAATAAAGGCCTCATTTCTCAAACAGATACTGAGAATAGAACTGCATCAAATTTATAAAAATAATAGCCTTCCCTCAATTGATAATGGTCAAGGGACATAAACAGGCAGTTTTCAGAAGAAGAAATTGCAGCTATCCATGATCATATAAAAAATGTTCTAAATCACTATTTATTGGAGAAAGGCAAATTAAAACAACTCTGAGGTATTACTTTATACCTATCAGACATGACAAATGTTGGAAGGGATGAGACAAAAGTAGGTACATTAATATCTGTTGGAATCTGTTGGAGAACAATTCAGTACTTTGCCCAAAGGGCTATAAAACTATGCATACCCTTTGACCAAGTACTAGAATTGTATCACAAAGAGATCAGAGAAAAAGAAAAAGGACCTGTATACACAAAAATATTTATAGAAGCTCTTTTTGATGGGGCAAAGAATTGGAAACTGAGGAGATGCTTATCAATTGGGGAATGGCTCAACAAGTTGTGGCATGTGATTGTGATGCACTACTACTGTGCTATGGGAAATGACAAGGTGGGGGTGATTTCAGAAAAACATAGTAAGACCTATATGAACTGTGGCAAAGTGAGGGGAGGAGAAGTCGAGATCATTGTGCACAGTAAGAACAATGTTGTAAGGGTGATTAACTTGGCTACTCTGATAAATACAATGATCCAAGACAATTCCGAAAGACTCATGATGGAAAAACGCTATCCATGTCTAGAGAGAGAACTGAGGGCAAAATGAAGTATAATTTTCTCACTTTTTTTTTACTTATACACATATAGGCAAATATGTGTGTGTGTATGTATGTATGTATGTATGTATGTTTGTATGAAAACATGTTTTGCATGATTTCACATGTATAATTGATACCATATTGCTTGACTTCTCAGTGGGTAGGAAAGGTGTGAGAGGGAGGGAGAGAGAATTTGGAACTCAAAATATAAAAAGAAAAGATAGTTAAAAATAATAAAAAAATGGAATCTGGGTGAGGGGGAAAACACTAGAAAACATAGGGATAAATAAACTTTTCCTTAAAATGATAAATAGCATATATCTATATGTAATGGGTATAAACTATAATGCCTTTCAATAAAACCAGGAATAAAACAAACAAGCAAAAGAAGCTATACTCACATGAAGAAATCAAGGAACCAGATGATAAAAGTATGGTGGAGAGGATTATGGTGAAAATCAATAGAGGGCAGAACATAGGCGATTTTGTCATTAAATTATACTGCAAACCACCTAAACAAATAGGAAATAGATGAAATATTGGGGAAATTAGAAGCTTAGCACTAAGGTTTAATGTGGTAATAATAAAAGACTTCAAATATCTGAACATCTATTGGATCTCTGTCATAAGCAGAATAGGTGGTAACGTATTTATCTACTGTAGACATAATTTCATCCTTAAATAGAAGGAAGAATCAATGAAAGGAAAACTTTTCTGGATCTGATTCTTGGTAACAGGGAAGATGCTGGGGCAGACATGATTGGAAGTCTGGGTGAAAGTGACCTCTCCTTCCTAGAAATTGTGATAATGAAGGAAAGGAAATATGAGCACAATCCAAAAATGTGCCCTAGGTTTTGGGAAAATAGATTTCAAAGGGTTCAGAAAATGATAGGTAGAATCTCATGGACCAACACCATACTGGGAAAGTTAATCATGGAGCTATGAAAGAGTCTCAAAAGTGAAATTATGATGACACAAAGAGAAACAATTTCAGGGAGGAGGAAAAATGGGATGTCTAAAGAGAATAATGCAGATGAAGAGGGAACTCACCTAGCACCTTCTACATAAAAAGTAAATGTCTGGAAGATGGTAACAAAGACAGGTAAAATATATAAATGCATTATAGTCTTGTAAAAACAGTTTCAGGAATACCAAAACTCAGAATGAACTGAGGCCAGAGAGAAAAACTAAAGACAGTAATAAATGAAGGTTATTGTTTCTTTTGTTATTGTTCTTGCTGTTCTGCTATTTACTAAAAAGGGAGAGGAAAAAAAAAGGTTCAAAGAAGGGATAGGACTTTTGCCTGGGGTGGGTCTGATAATGCTAAGTGAGCACAAACAAAAAGTTGAGTTGTTCATTTTTTTGCTCGTTTTTATGCAAATGATAAAACCATTACATTTGAAACTACAGATCAAAACTGACAAACAAATTGGTATTGAAGAGAAGTGAGAAGAAAGAAAGAAATCTCCTAGTTGCCCTTGATGAACTCATGTCCCCTGGCCTAGAAGAAATTTTTCCTCCAGTAATGATGTGATGGCTAACCCAATGTCAGCAATATTTCAAATAAGATAAGATTTACTGATTTTCAAAAAGGCAAGTGATCAGAAATGGCAAACCATGGGCCAGTGAGCTTGACTGTGACTCTTGGGAAAAATTAAAGAATTAATCATTAATGAAATAGCTGCTGAATATCTAGAAAGAGAAGCAGTGATTATAATTATAATGAGCCAATAAAGTTCACGATGAAGTCATGCCAGACTTACCCTATTTCCTCTTTTTTGATGGGATTACTTCACTTTTTTTTTGTTAATTTAAATTTATTTATTTAACATATTTGGTTTTCAGCATTGATTTTCACAACAGTTTGAATTACAAATTTTCTCCCCATTTCTACCATTCCCCCACTCCAAGACGGCATATATTCTGGTTGCCCTGTTCCCCAGTCAGCCCTCCCCTCTATCACCCCCCTCCCCTCTCATCCCCTTTTCCCTTCCTTTTTTGTAGGGCAAGATAAATTTCTATGCCCCATTGCCTGTGTATCTTATTTTTTAGTTGCATGCAAAAACTTTTTTTTTTATTTTGAACATCTGTTTTTAAAACTTTGAGTTCTAAATTCTCTCCCTTCTTCCCTTCCCACCCACCCTCCCTAAGAAGTCAAGCACTTCAACCTAGGCCACACACGTATCATTATGTATAACCCTTCCACAGTATTCATGTTGTGAAAGGCTAACTACATTTTGCTCCTTCCCAACCCATCCCGCTTTATTGAATTTTCTTCCTTGACCCTGTCCCCTTTCAAAGTGTTTGTTTTGATTATCCTCCACCCCATCTGCCCTCCCCTCCATCATCCCCCCCTTTTATTTTTTTTTATCTTCCTCCCTCTTCTTTCCTGTGGGGTAAGATACCCAACTGAGTATGTATGGTATTCCCTCCTCAGGCCAAATCTGATGAGAGCAAGGTTCACTCATTCCCCCCTCACCTGCCCTCTCCCCTCCTCCCACAGAACTGCTTCCTCTTGCCACCTTTATGCGAGATAATCCACCCCATTCTATCTCTCCCTATCTCCCTCTCTCAGTATGTTGCTCTGTAGTCCCTTAATTTCATTTTATTTCTTTTAGATATCTTCCCCTCACCTTTAACTCACCCTGTGTCTGCTCTCTCTCTTTTACATAAATATATGTATATATATATAAAAACACACACACATATATATATACATACATACACATGCATACATATACACATAGATAAATACATACACATTCACTTATATATATACATAAACATATATATGCATATTCCCTTCAACTACCCTAATACTGAGGTCTCATGAATCATACACATCATCTTTCCATGTAGGAATGTAAACAAAACAGTTCAACTTTAGTAAGTCCCTTGCCATTTGTCGTTTCTTGATTACCTTTTCATGCTTCTCTTGATTCTTGTGTTTGAAAGTCAAATTTTCTATTCAGTTCTGGTCTTTTCACTGAGAAACCCTGAAAGTCATCTATTTTATTGAAAATCCATATATTGCCTTGGAACATGATACTCAGTTTTGCTGGGTAGGTGATTCTAGGTTTTAATCCTAGCTCCATTGACCTCCGGAATATCGCATTCCAAGCCCTTCGATCTCTTAATGTAGAAGCTGCCAGATCTTGGGTTATTCTGATTGGGTTTCCACAATACTCAAATTGTTTCTTTCTGGCTGCTTGCAGTATTTTCTCCTTGATCTGGGAGCTCTGGAATTTGGTGACAATATTCCTAGGAGATTTCTTTTTGGCATCTATTTGAGGAGGTGATCGATGGATTCTTTCAATTTCTATTTTGCCCTGTGGCTCTAGAATATCAGGGCAGTTCTCCTTGATAATTTCTTGAAAGATGATATCTAGGCTCTTTTTTGGATTATGGCTTTCAGGTAGTCCAATAATTTTTAAATGATCTCTCCTGGATCTATTTTCCAGGTCAGTGGTTTTTCCAAGGAGATATTTCACATTGTCTTCCATTTTTTCCTTCCTTTGGTTCTGTTTTATAATATCCTGATTTCTCATAAAGTCACTAGCTTCCACTTGCTCCAATCTAATTTTTAAAGTAGTATTTTCTTCAGTGGTCTTTTGGACCTCCTTTTCCATTTGGCTAATTCTGCCTTTCAAGGCATTCTTCTCCTCATTGGCTTTTTGGAGCTCTTTGGCCATTTGAGTTAGTCTGTTTTTTAAGGTGCTGTTTTCTTCAGTGTATTTTTCAGTATTTTTTTGGGTCTCCTTTAGCAAGTCATTGACTTGTTTTTCATGGTTTTCTCGCGTCCTTCTCATTTCTCTTCCCAATTTTTCCTCTACTTCTCTAACTTGCTTTTCCAAATCCTTTTTGAGCTCTTCCATGGCCTGGGACCAGCTCATGTTTTTCTTAGAGGTTTCTGTTGTAGGATCTTTGACTTTAGTAATTTCTTCTGTCTGTATGTTTTAGTCTTCTTTGTCAGCAAAGAAAGAATGCAAAGTCTGAGACTGAATCTGGGTGCGTTTTCACTGCCTGGCCATATTCCCAGCCATCTAACTTGACCCTTGAGTTTTTAAGTGGGGTATGACTGCTTGTAGATTACAGAGTTTTATGTTCCATGTTTGGGGGGGAGGTGCCAGCTCTGCCACACCAGCACTGCTCCTTCCCCAAGAACCCCCAACCCGAACTGGGCTTAGATCTTTGGCAGGCTGTGCACCCCTGCTCTGATCCGCCACTAGATTCCTCCCACCAGGTGGGCCTGGGGCTGGAAGTAACAACAGCTGTAGCTGCCCCACCTCCGCTGCCCCCGGAGCTGGAAGCCAAACCCGCAAACTCCTTCCACTCCTGCAGCTTTTCCCACTAACCTTCTCCGCAGTCTTTAGTGTTTGTGGGTTGAGAAGTCTCGTAACTGCCGCAGCTCACATATTCAGGGCGCTAGGGCCCCCTCCGCCCGGCTTCTGGTCTGGATGGTCCACGCCGCTCAGTCTGGGCTCTGCTCCACTCCGTTCCCAGCTCCCAGCTCCCAGCTCCGAGCTCCGTGTGGGATAGACCTCACCCAGAGACCACCCAGGTTGTCCTGGGCTGGGGCCCTGCTTCCCTCTGCTGTTTTGTGGGTTCTGCCATTCTAGAATTGGTTCAGAGCCATTTTTTATAAGTTTTTGGAGAGTCTCGGCACGGAGCTCAGACTATTCCCTGCTTACCAGCCGCCATCTTGGCTCCGCCCCCCCGGATTACTTCACTTGTAATAGAGAGGGGGAGTTATATGCATATTTACTTAGATTTTAGTAATGATTTTTATTAAATATTTCAAGCTATTCTTGAGGAGAAAAGGAAGAAATGTAGAGTAGATGATAGTACTACAACATGTGTTAAGAACTTGTTTATGACTGGACTCAAACATAGTTGATAATGGTATAATGTTGAAGTGGAAGGACCCCAGGTATCTGCACTTAGTCTTCATCTATTTAAGTGTAAATCATTATTCAAAGATAAGAAGAGATGTATTGTTCATCAAAACTACAGATGAAATTAAATTAGGAGCGATAGCTAACAACAATACATGAAAGAGTCATGATTCAAAAACAACTATTGATAAGCTAGAGATTTGGACTGCAACTATTAAGATGAAATACAATACACTTGACCACAAAAATCAACCTCACAATTCAAGATGGCAGAGACATGATAATTGATCAAAAATGGCTCCAGGAGTTGTAGTAGACTTCATATTCAATATGAGACAGCAGTGTAATGTGGCAGCCACAGAAGTGAGCACAGTCTTGGGCTGCATTAAAAAGGTCTAGGTTCTAGTGAAAAGGAAGTTGTAGTCTAACTGTACTGTAATCTCATAGAACCCCATATATAATACATTTTTTTCAGTTTTGTGCACTACAGATCAATAGAAATATTGATAATGGGGACAGTCTCCAGAATAGGGTAATCATGATGATGAAGGTCCTTTAGTCCATGTCGTTTGAGGATCATTTGAAGGAACTAGGTATGTTTAGCCTGAAGAAGAGAAAGCTTAGGGAGGAAGATACACTAGCTTTCTCCAAGAATGTGAAAGACTATACTATGAAGAAGGGGTAAGACTTACCATCTTTGTTCTCAGTGGGTAGAACAAGGAGCAATGGATGAAAGTAGCCAAGGGGAAAATATATTATTGTTTAAAATGGCAATTCATAACCAAAATAAATCACTAAGTAAAATGTCACCTGCACCCTGATTTAATTAATTTACAAAAGATTCATGATTTCCTTAATATAGATGCCCCCCCACTACCAAAGTAGATCATAATTGTCGTTAGGGTTGTCTGCAACCAAATATCTATCACATGTCAGTTACCCTTTCAGTAGTGAATTTCTTCACATTTAGCCATATTCTTGAAAGACAGGCACTATCCATCACTAGATCAGTACTGGAATTCTCACTTTTAGATAGGATTTTCAGATGTTTCACTGAATAATTCAAGGTCACCTCCAAGCTATAAGAAGAACTTTGGAGGACTTTAGTGAAGGAATAGTTAAAAATCAATAAAAGTAACAAGACCCTTATTTCCTCTTATCCATACTTCACTCATCCAAGTTTCTGACCTTGGAAACCTGATTTTTAAATAACCTGAATTATCTCATTCAACATTGATTTAATTAAGTAGAAAAAATGCCAAATCTCTGCTCACTGCTGTGGAGACATAGCCCCTTTGCCACTGAGGTCAGCCTCAAACTTGTGGCAGATGTTGTAGCCACACACTTTTATTTTATTTTATTTGCTCAGCCTGTTTTGATAATCTTCACATTTGCTATTTTAATCATTTTTACAAGATTGAATCACATAATTTTCTCCATTTAAAATTTTTCTTCTTTGTTACTGAAACACTCCCTAACAATTAATCAAACCACAAAATTATCAAGATTTCCCAAACAGATTGGTAATTTCCATACTTTTCAATAACTATTTTGGACACTTGCAGTTTAGCACATTAAGATGCTTATTAGTGGAGAGTTGTGGAATGAGCTCCAATTAGTGAATTATAGTGTATTCATTTCACTGCACCAAATGCTCATTAACAGATTGTTTGATTTTTTCCCCCATCCGTGCTATAAAAGTGGCTACTATGCCTTACCAGTAATACATGTGCTCATGGTCATGTGATGGGTCTCTTTTTCTTACAGCTGCCCAAAGCAATAGTATTTTTGCAGTTATTTGACCTTATTGAGCCAGATTCTCCCCCATGCTAAGTCCCTTTATTTACCTATGTTTTCAGAAGCTCCTCTAACTCTACTAGGCAACTAGGGAGACCACTGAGTATATTACTGATAAAGTGCATTAAGTGGTCTCATTGTGGCCAAAAAATATATTATTTACTGATGTTTGATTAAAGAGTGACTGTCCCTCCTGCTAATAATGAGTATGATGATGGTGAAAATGATTATGGGATCATATGATTATGAATGAAGAGCTTGAAGAGATCACTAAGTTCACCTAGTCCAACACTCTAATTTTACAGATGGGTGTGTTAACACAATGATAATCATGATGTAGAATGGTAACAATGCTGGCTAATGGTGGCAATGACTGATGAGTTAATAATAATAACAGTTCTCATTTACATACAATTTGCTTACACTTCAATTTCTTCACAACAGTCTTATGATGGTGACAATGCAAATTCTATCACTCCCATTTTAGAGAAGATGAAACTGAGGCACATAGGGATAACCAACTCAGAATTAAAACCATTTCTTCTAACACCAACCTAATGCTCTTTCTATTGCAACGTAATTACGGTGGTGGTGGTAGTAATGATGATGAAATCATCGTAACAGAAATAATCATGATGGAATAATATTTCCATTTCATGAGATCTTCTGAGCATCGAAGCATCTAGGATAAATATGAAGCCTTTTCCCTATTTATACTATTTATATATTTATTTATTTACTTATTTATATACTATTTATTTATTTACTATTTATATACTTATTTATTCTGCGGGCCAAGCCACATCTCCAGTTGGCATATGTCCCTCATGACTGCACAGAAAAACCATAACGTGTAATCTCCTTAGCTTCTGAGAAACAACAGAATAACTAGACTTGATTTTATTTCATTGGAGTAAAAGTTTGCTAGTTTATAATTGATAGGAACTATTGCAGTCCAAAGTAAAGTGTGATAAAAATGCCAGCTCCCTAACAAGAGTATCTCTTTGTATCTAAGGATCTAGTTAGATGGAAAGAAACATTCAGGATTCAATGTTATGGAAAAATAGATTTATAGCCTAATGTTATAGAATAGTAGAATCAAAGACTTCTAGGGCTCAATGGGTCCTCAACAGTTATATAATTTAACTATGGTGAGATAGGAATCTCTCATACAGTAATCTTATCAATTTGTCATTATTGACAATCTCAGTTGATCGGAAATTCGCTACTTCCTAAGGCAGCCACTCATTCTGCTTTTAGATAGCCTAATTGTGAGGGAGTTATCATATGAGCTGCCTACACCCTTTGAGCTCTTTCACAACAAGAACATTTGGCCTTTGTGTGTGTGTGTGTGTGTGTGTGTGTGTGTGTGTGTATTTTAAGTGCTTAGTACAGCGCCTGACACATAATAAGCAATTAATAAATGCTTAGTAATTATAAATGAGCAGGGCGGGTGGAGCCAAGATGGCGTCTGGAAAGCGGGGACTAGCATGACCTCCCTGCCGAGTCCCTCCAAAAACCTATAAAAAATGGCTCAGAACCAATTCTAGAACTTCAGAACCCACAAAACACCAGAGGGAAGCAGGGCTCCAGCCCAGGACAGCCTGGATGGTCTCTGGGTGAGGTCTATCCCACACGGAGCTGGGAGCTGGGAACGGAGTGGAGCGGAGCCCAGCCTGAGGGGCGTGGAGCAACCAGACCAGGAGCTGAGCGGAGGGGGCGCTAGCACCCTGAATCAGTGAGCTGCGGCAGTTACCAGACTTCTCAACCCACAAACACCAAAGACAGCGGAGAAGGTTAGTGGTTAAAGCTGCAGGAGTGGAAGGAGTTCCCGGTTCGGCTTCCAGCCTCTGGGGCAGCGGAGGTGGGGCAGCTACAGCTGTTGTTGCTTCCGGCCCCAGGCCCACCTGGTGGGAGGAATCTAGTGGCGGATCAGAGCAGGAGTGCACAGCCTGCTGAAGATCTAAGCCCAGTCCGGGTTGGGGGTTCTTGGGGAAGGAGCAGTGCTGGTGTGGCAGAGCTGGCACATCCCCCCCCAAACATGAAACATACAACTCTTTAGTCTACAAGCAATCATACCCCACTGAAAAACTCAAGGGTCAGGTTAGTTTGTTGGGAATATGGCCAGGCAGCGAAATTACACCCAGATTCAGTCTCAGACTTTGCATTCTTTCTTTGCTGACAAAGAAGACCAAAACATACAGCCAGAAGTGAACAAAGTTAAAGAGCCTACAACGGAAACCTCCAAGAAAAACATGAACTGGTCCCAGGCCATGGAAGAGCTCAAAAAGGATTTGGAAAAGCAAGTTAGAGAAGTAGAGGAAAAATTGGGAAGAGAAATGAGAAGGATGGGAGGAAACCATGAAAAACAAGTCAATGACTTGCTAAAAGAGACCTAAAAAAATACTGAAAAATACACTGAAGAAAACAACACCTTAAAAAACAGACTAACTCAAATGGCCAAAGAGCTCCAAAAAGCCAATGAGGAGAAGAATGCCTTGAAAGGCAGAATTAGCCAAATGGAAAAGGAGGTCCAAAAGACCACTGAAGAAAATACTACTTTAAAAATTAGATTGGAGCAAGTGGAAGCTAGTGACTTTATGAGAAATCAAGATGTTATAAAACAGAACCAAAGGAATGAAAAAATGGGAGACAATGTGAAATATCTCCTTGGAAAAACCACTGACCTGGAAAATAGATCCAGGAGATATAATTTAAAAATTATTGAACTACCTGAAAGCCATGATCAAAAAAAGAGCCTAGATATCATCTTTCAAAAAATTATCAAGGAGAACTTCCCTCATATTCTAGATCCACAGGGCAAAATAGAAATTGAAAGAATCCATCGATTGCCTCCTCAAATAGATCCCAAAAAGAATCTCCTAGGAATATTGTCGCCAAATTCCAGAGCTCCCAGATCAAGGAGAAAATACTGCAAACAGTCAGAAAGAAATAATTTGAGTATTGTGAAAACCCAATCAGAATAACCCAAAATCTGGCAGCTTCTACATTAAGAGATCAAAGGGCTTGGAATACAATATTCCGGAGGTCAATGGAGCTAGGATTAAAACCAAGAATCATCTACCCAGCAAAACTGAGTATCATGCTCCAAGGCAAAATATGGATTTTTAATTAAATAGAGGACTTTCAAGCTTTCTCAGTGAAAAGACCAGAACTGAATAGAAAATTTGACTTTCAAACACAAGAATCAAGAGAAGCATGAAAAGGCAATCAAGAAAAAGAACAAGAAAAAGAAATTTCAAGGGACTTATTAAAGTTGAACTGTTTTGTTTACATTCCTACATGGAAAGATGATGTGTATGATTCATGAGACCTCAGTATTAGGGTAGCTGAAGGGAATATGCATATATGTATATATGTTTATGTATATATATATAAGTGAATGTGTGTGTATGTATATATCTATATATCTATATCTATATATATATATATACATATGGAGAGAGAGAGAGAGAGAGGACACAGGGTAAGTTGAAGATGAAGGGAAGATATCTAAAAGAAATAAAATCAAATTAAGGGATGAGAGAGGAACATATTGATAGAGGGAGATAGGGAGAGATAGAATGGGGTGGATTATCTCCCATAAAGGTGGCAAGAGGAAGCAGTTGTGGGGGAGGAGGGGAGAGGGCAGGTGAGGGGGGAATGAATGAATGTTGCTCTCATCAGATTTGGCCTGAGGAAGGAATACCATACATACCCAATTGGGTATCTTACCCTACAGGAAAGAAGAGGGAAGAAGATAAAAAAAAAAGGAGGGGGATGATGGAGGGGAGGGCAGATGGTGGTGGAGGTAATCAAAAACAAACACTTTGGAAAGGGGACAGGGTCAAGGGAGAAAACTCAATAAAGGGGGAGGGGTTGGGAAGGAGCAAAATATAGTTAGTCTTTCAGAACGTGAGTATTGTGGAAGCGTTATACATAATGATACACATGTGGCCTATGTTGAATTGCTTGACTTCTTGGAGAGGGTGGGTGGGAAGGGAGGAGGGGGGAGAATTTGGAACTCAAAGTTTTTAAAAACAGATGTTCAAAAACAAAAAAAAAGTTTTTTGCATGCAATAGAAAATAAGATACACAGGCAATGGGGAGTAGTAATTTAGCTTGCCCTACCAAAAAGGAAGGGAAAAGGGGATGGGAGGGAGTGGGGTGACAGAAGGGAGGGCTGACTGGGGAACAGGGCAACCAGAATGTACACCATCTTGGAGTGGGGGGGGGAGGGTAGAAATGGGGAGAAAATTTGTAATTCAAACTCTTGTGAAAACCAATGCTGAAAACTAAATATGTTAAATAAATAAATTAAATTAAAAAAAGAATATTAAAAATTGTTTTTACAATTTATATTTACAATGTAACTGGAGAAAAATAAAATATTAAAAATTTTAAAAAAATTATAAATGAGCATATCAAAGCCCAGGTTAGGGAAGTAACTTACCTAAATTGAGAAAGTGATAGAGTCAAGGCTTGAACAGAAATCTTTTGATTAGCAGTATACAATGTCATGATAAAACATGGAATGAAAAAGAATAAATCACATTCCTTCCTGTTTACAAGGGATTCTATTATTTTGTGAAGTAAATGCTATCAGTTATGTCTCCTAAATGACTTGTAATTATTACCTCTATCCCATGGAAGCTGTCCTGTTCATAGAATACTAGAGTCAAAAGCTTAGAGAAACATCAGAGATCATCTAATCCCAGAGATTTTAAAAGTCTTTTCTAAGAACACACAGGTAGTGAGTAGTCTGGGATTTGAACCTTGGTTCTTTGACTGCCAATCTGGGACTCTCACAATCACATCAAGACATCTGCTTCCTTCCTTCTTTCTTCTTTCCTTCCTTCCTTTCTTTTTCTTCCTTCCCTTCCTTCCTTCCTTTCCTTCTTTCCTTCCTTCCTTCTTTTTCTTTCTTTCTTTCTTTCTTTCTTTCTTTCTTTCTTTCTTTCTTTCTTTCTTTCTTTCTTTCCTTCCTTCCTTCCCCTTTCCTTTCTTTTTCTTTCCTTCCTTCCTTTCCTCCCCTCTCTCTGCCTCTGTCTCTCTCCTCAATTTCTTCCTACTCCTAGAAACTAGTCTTTTTAAGTGCAGCTATTGGAAAGAATGAAAAATTAGCATCTAAACTAGTTTCATTTTCTCTGATCCTGTCCCATCTGGTGTTGTTTCCGTGTTGCCTGTTTGACCTACTCCTGATTTATCAACTCTCATTTATGTAGTTTGAGAGTGCACTGGAGAATGGGAAACCTTTCAAGGGAAAGGAGCAGTGATAAAGGAGACCAGCCCTAAGAAACAAAAGAGTTCTCTTCGCTTTTCCTGCCAATCTGCATTCACATACCAAGGGAAGAAGGAAAAGAGGAATGAAATCACCTAAGGGGAAGAATAATTTTGTCTTTTGCTCCCAGGAAGGATTTCGATGCAGTGGCAATTTTAACCAGTACAGCTTCCTTTCATGCTGCCTAAATACCCTTTGTGGATGAAGTGGGGGGAGGGGAGGGCTTTTCTCTCATACCAAATAATGCTTACTTTAATATTTCAAAATGGCTATTATCTCATCAGTGTGAATATTCCTTCCACCCATAAGGATCACTGAGTTGAGGCAGCAAGGTGGCATAATAGAATATTGACCTTGGAGTAAGTTGGAGTTTACATCTTCCTTCAAAAAGCTTTGTAAAGTTAGAGTCATTTATTAATCTTGCCTCAGTTTTATCATCTGTAAAATGGTGATAATAATAGCATAGTGCCTACCTCATAGGGTTGTTGTGAGGATGAAATGAGAAAGCATAATGTGGAACATTTTATACCATTTTATATCATTTTTGTAATTCAATAAGACTCAGAGTCTGAACTGATTAACCAGAAGAAAAAAGCTTGATCCTAACAGTCTCTTTGTTCTCTGAGTAAACTCAGAAAACCTCTATCTTTTGTCAACAAGCCCAGATGGAGTATTCTTTCCTCTATCTATGGCCATTAAGGATGAGACCTTTAGCCCTGAGAAATTATCTTGGATAATGTGACTTTTTCTTATCCTAATATTTTATGAGCATATACTATGTTATGGAATGTTAATGGTAAATTAAACACAGAGATCCTGGGTTGTAATTCCAATTGACACTTTGTCAACTATCTTGACTTATTGTATTTACAACCTATTCCACTGAGGAAAATCCTTGTCTTGTATCATGGTTAAACATACATGGGGGTCATAAAAGTGATGTAATGCAGGCTGCTGTGTTGGGACTAGGAAAAATGTATATAAGTTTTCTCATGTCTTTGTTGAGGCAGTCAAAACTTGTGCTGTGCCTCCTTGTAGGTACAAGTAAACTAGCTCCACTAGCTTTCAGGAATAAACAATATGGATCTCTCTCTATCACCTAATTTGTTTGCCTCTTTTAACCAAACTTTCAGGTTAACAGTTATGGTGCCATGACTTGGCCGGAAATCATGGAACCGGGACAAAGAAGTAACTGCAGCCCAATCTCACCAATGCCATTTTTAGGTGCCTCAGGATTGATTTTTTCCTGGAATCTTGGCCTTGATGAGGTGGAAGTAAGTTGTCCTTATTCCCACCTTCCAAAAAAGACTCCCATGAGTTTGGTTGAAGTCTGAAAATTCCCTTTAAGCTAGCTCTGGGGTTGGAGACAAATTTGCGTTAAATCGCTCTGGATTAATTTAGTCCCCTCCGTAGATTGATCTTTGAAAACGAGTTGGGAATGTTTTTCACCTTGGGTTTGCTGAGATGGCTGAGCAAGAACAAAAGGCAAAAGACTTTTCCCTTAAGGCTCACAAAGCTGCTAATTCCCTCCACTTTGCTCTCCCTCTTTTCCAACAGCTCCAGCTCTAGCTGTTTCTCTACTCTCTCCACCCTATTTCTTGCCTCCTTCCTGCCTCCCATTCCCTTATAAGGCTCTGATTCGGGGGAGGATAAATTCACTTTGTCCACACTCTTCACCTTTCCCTTACCTGTCCAAGCCCTAAGGAGGAGGATAACTTTGTATCGCTGCTGCCATTGCCTCTTTCCCCCACCCTGCCTTCCCAAGGGCTTTGTTTTTGAGAAAGACAGTTACATTCTGGATGTAGGTTATGGGGAGTCAGAAACATCAGGGATGCCAAGGCTTCCCAAACACCATAGGAGTGCTAATAGCCAATTCATGAAAGCCTCTAATTCCCTCTCTGTCGTTAAATTGTGAGCTCAATCTGTATTTGTTCTGTTAAATTGTCAATTTTGTCTGTAAATGTGTGTGTGTGTGTGTGTGTGTGTGTGCATGCGTGCGCGTGTGCTCTGTGATTTTACCTTGTAAAATCTGAAACAAAGGCAGCCAGAGATTTCAAAAGGCTGCAACTAGGGAAACAAAGACTCTTTTCCTTGTAATTTCTGGTCTGGCCAATCTGGACTTACAATGGAAATAGGACTAAAACATTTTAACAAGATTCTGGGATTAATCATTAAAAAGTTTGGAAACTGATTAGTTGGATTTCTGAGAGAGAACTCCTGAGACTGTAAAATCACTCCAGGAGCTCACTCTTGCTGAAACACCCTTTTAATCCTGATCACTTATCATTCCCCACTCCCTCCCCAGAGTTAAGAGGGAATCCTTTCCCTTAGATTTAAGTGCAAAAAAAAAGTTTTTGAGGAGTGAGCACAAAGGTAAAGTTTACTTGAGTTAGAATCATTAAGATCTTTCACCCTGTTGTCTTGTCTCTGATCGAGCCAGGGCTTCAGTAAAAGAGCAGCTTCCTCACATCCCAGATCAGAAAAGGGAAGAGAGTAATGGTAGAGAATTTGAGTCATCCTCCACACCTGGGAAAAGAAAAAGCGGGGAGACATAGCAGCAATATCAGGGACTCCACTGGCAACAGTCCTGCGTGCCCTGGGTACCTTCGTAGCCCATCCTTTTTGCCAAAGCTTGGAAATATCACCCAGGTCATATACATTTCACCCATCATACCCCAGTGGCTGCAGACTGTCCTAGGCTCAGTAAATCCTGCAGTTGTGGGGGAAGAGAAGGATAGATGGATTAGGGACTGTGGCCGGCATTCCCTGAGCTCTGCCTCCGAGAATTGTCACCACTGGGATACCAGCATCTGCTCTGGGTAAACTTCATACTTCTCTGTTCCAATTACAAAACTGTATTTTTTTATCTCTGTTTGATCCGTTTCCTGATTTATAAAGGGAAAATAATAATGAGGGTTGTTTATGGTATCAAAATGATATAATGATTGTAAAATGCTTAAAATAACATCTAGTATATGTTGGACACAACCTTATTATTATTATCTCTCTCTGATTTAGTGTAATTGTTAACTTTTGAAGTGGGTTTTAAATACCAAAAGTAATAAGTTGAATAATTTCCTTATGTGGTAATCTGGAAATGCAATGGATGTCATCTGAAATTTATTGTTTCTGTATTTCTAAAATTGCATTGTATTTCTAAAATTCTCCTAGACTGTGAAATTTGAGAAGACCATTGTGTGGTAAGAAATGATATTATAGCAATATTAATCTGATTTTGATATATATGAATTGGGTTTTTAAAGGGATGTGATAAAATTTGATGATCTGGAACTGTTATATTTGGTTATAACAAGTAATAATTAATAATACTGATATTTACTATGAGAATAGACTTTCCATGTGAAATCTTGTCTATCATGAGAATATATGTGGTGGTTTAAGGTTATAGTTTCAAATGATGAGGTGAAAGATTCTCTGCACCAAGTGATTTAGAAATGCATTTACCTAAATTGATAATGGGTTGTTTCAAGTTTGAATATATAATAATATTTTCAGCATTGTTATACTTCCAAATTGTGTAATTTGGCAAACAGATGTATCAGCAATATTGAAGAATAATGTGCTTTTGTAGATAATAATCTTTTCTTTTACAATGCTAAGAGTATTGGGCCTTAGAAATTAAAATGTTACCACTGGTGATTATGAATCCAGGTTTGATTTGCTTATCCAACTAAGTTATGATCACTTGAATGGTAATTAATTAGTTCTGTCTCAAGTTTTAAATACATGATAATTGCTTGTGGTGTACTTATATTTCTAAATTTGTTATATTATGCAACTTGGTTAACATTGCATTATCTATGCTGTTACAAAAACAATTGCTCTTATAATCTAGATGTTGTTAGATTAGAATTGTACTTAATTGAGAAATTGAGGTTGTTAACTGAAACAAGGATTTTTTGGAACCATCTAGCCATGAATTCTTATCAATCTTGTGTAAAGTTTTCAATGAAGAGGAATTCCTATGGAGAAAGTTTTTTAAAGTCCTGGTAAACCTTGTTATTGTGATAAAGCTAATTGGGTATGTTCTTCTTAAATTATAGGAACTAAGTATTCTCTATTACAATACCTTTTTAACTAAGGAACTTTGTAATATCTAGAAATTCTGTATAAATACTTTGGGAATGAGGACATTTATCGCCGACTTAGTTAATGAATTCCAGTGTTTAAGGGTTAATTTGCTTTAAGGAGAAAGAAAAAGATGTCTATCATTTTAAAACCTTCTAAATAATTTTCTTCAGAAAAGGTTAGTGAGTATTCCTTTTAACATCAGGATAAATTTTAAACTTTTTGAAGAAGGGAAATAATTATAGAAATGTTTTGAAAATTTTTTTTGTGATTTTAAGCAAGAGTTACAGCTTATCAATGTGTGTAAGATTTAATTCCTAAAGTGTCCTTTTCCCCCAGAATGAGTAAACAGGGACGTAAATCCATCAACCTGTGGTTGTCATTAATCTCTTTGCTTTGTTTAAGCTGGAATGGGATTCCAGTATAGACAGTTATGTCAATAAAAAAAAAATATTAACTTATGAGCTATCTTGTCTTATGGTTGAAACATAAAGGAAGGCTGAATAATGGGTTTGAAAGATTTGGAAAGATAAATAAAGGTTTGATTGGAAATGTGAAAGGCAGATAAGAAGGTTTGGGGACAAATGGGAGTTAGCTAAGCCTTTCCTGTCCCGAGAGAATACTAGTTTCAAATGTTTAAGTAAGTTGAAAGGGAGTGTGAGAAAGTATTTTAGAAGACAGAAAAGTTATGTAGCTTGATTTGATAATTATTAGCTCAATGAAATTTGGGACAGTCTTATCTGAAGGATATTTATTTGCTATTTAAGATTTTATGGGACTACAATTTAATATTGTTTTAAGCTTGGATTAGCAGAACTGGGAAATAGAGTTAAGAAGATCTTACCTAGGCCGAGTCCAAGGTTGTCTTCAAAAGTTTTCCCAGGCACAGACATCACTGTAGAAGTTCTCAGCCTGTAATGCCTGCCATTCTTCTACTGGATTCATAGGACCTATCCCTGTAATCCCCCACTTGATTACTCCTAAGCCCTGCTTTCAGCACCTAGTGACTATATGATTGGCTATCAGATATGACTCATGCCTGGAATCAAACAGAGCTAAAGAAGTTCTTTCCTTCTGTTAAGAGATATAACATTGTCCCTCATTTTTTATAGCAAATTTATATTACCAAGAAGTTTTGTAAGCACAATGCTAAATCCATTAAGTAATAGATGAATGTTGAAATATCTCTGAGTTATTATAATAGGATGCAGGAATGAATAGCTTACAATTTTAACCTATGTTCATGATCAAATAAAAATTAAAATAATATAGAGATAACATCCTCCAAAAGGAGGAAATGATTAGGCCAAGTAATAAGACAAAGATGTAATGTGATAGATGTCTAATTAAAAAGAAAGGGGATAGAAAATTTTGAGAAAGGCAATAAGATCAGATTGATTCCCCCAACAATTATATACAGATGTATATGATTGGTTTCCAAAATCTATTATGCTTTGGTAATAAGATCACAAATTTGGATTTTTGCACAAAATTGTATAAGATAGTGGCAAAAAGTAAAATTATATTTCCTTTATAAAGTATCTGTCTGATAACTTTAAAAGGAAGATGAGTTTGATTTATGGTTGTAACTTCACATTTTAAAAGATTCTTATACCAGGTACAAAATTCAGGTAAGGATAGAAACAGCAAATAACACATAAACTGAAATACTCTGAAGTTTCAAAAAAATAGAGAACCAAATTTAAGTGATTGTAAAGATAATATTATTTCTAAATATTAATGGGAATAATTTGGACAAAGGAAAAAGAAGTCTGTGAGATAAAAATACAAATGTAAGGTTGAATCATTATTCCATAGACTAAGGCTGGGATTTAAAGTTACTTTGTATCTATGTGGAATAATGTCCTTAAATGTTTCAAAGTGATATAAGAGCAAACTTGGTATTAATACAAATTGTGCAATTAATTGCTGGAATTAAATCAGAAACATTTTACCTATCATATTTATATGGTCCAATTTTTGAAATGCATGCAACCTATTTAAAGGTAGCCTTAAGGATGTTCCTTAAGCAATGTGAGATTATACTCATATCTTAAACCGATTATTGGAACTTGCTATTCAAGGACTTAATGGGACTGTTAACTGACTCTTTTTTCTGAGTCTAACTCCAGGTGTGAATATCAAGGAAGGCTGACCCAAGATTCCAGCAGCCCTTGCGGGAAGGCAGGCGTGAACTGCAGGTATGATTTAAATCTGGCAGCCTGGCTCAATGCAGCTTGCAATTTGACACAACTTCTGCCTGGAGTTGACAGGAAACTGGGGAAAATATCATCCTTTTAATCTAAGTCCCTAATCTCTTAGTGGCAAATTTCTATAATCAGAAGGTTTTGTAAGTACAGTAACAAATCTATTAAAAATTGATTGTGGAACATCTTAGATTAATATAGGACTGGAACTAGTGTTCCTGTATAAGTTAGGGTCTTTAATTCTTGGTAATGGTATGAAGACAATTAGGTCAAGGGCTTGTGAGAATATTATTTTGTTAATACCATGCCTGTCTAAAGCTTTGTTAAGAACGGCTTGTGGTTTATTTTGTAAATGCCATCAAAGAGACATGGCATGACTAAAAGTTTATGATGGTCAACATTGGTAATAATGATTACATTACTTTGTATGGTTCATGTTTAGCTTTTCTTGGTTATCTGATGTGTAAATGTAAAACATATGACATGTAAATTCCCCCCCCCCAATACCAGTCTATTGTGAACCATCTAAGTGGTTTGGTCTGTACCCAACTTAACGTAATTGTGCAGTTTTGTGAATTGTGAGAAAAACTTTATTGTACTTGTTTAAACTCAGCCCTGTATGGCTGGGATACTGAACCATTTATTGCACTGTTTGAACTTAGCCCTTCATGGCTGAGAAACTGAACCATTTCTATGTGCCTTTGACCTATGTGGTGCTGTTTTTCTCTCAATTATTAAATCATATGTGTTCTGGGAGCCCCTGTAAGGTCTGACTACTCCTGTAGCTGCCAACTTGTGAATATGGACATCTTGATCCTTCTGTCACATCTGAGGACTGCCCCTGCTCCTGAGTAGGCATCTAAGCCCATAGGAGACCTTGACCTCTGGTTTCAAAGGATGGTTTCAGGCATAGTCCAGATCAGACCTGCGCGAAGAAGAGCTCTCTTTCTGAATCCTTCACATTCTCAAGGCTGGTTACCTGTATCTTTAGTTTATTTTACTTGGTTGCTCTATTTTTCCTATTATGCTGTCTACCCTGATCCCCTTTGCAACTTGCTCCCTCTGCTTGTTCACAATTAGTTTACAATTACTGCCCATCTCTGGGGATATCCAACCACAGGAAGAAAAAAAAACCTGAATCCACCTAGATAAGGATTTTTATAACTTCACCCCTGAGGAAGATAGAGGTTTTTCCATACCTTAATTGGTCCACAGGGGAAGCCTTCAGCTTGCCTTTGGCCAAAAGGAGGAAATGTGAAACATTTTATACCATTTTATATCATTTTTGTAATTTCAATAAGACTCAGAGTCTGAACTGATTAACCAGAAGAAAAAGCTTGATCCTAACAGTCTCTTTGTTCTCTGAGTAAACTCAGAAAACCTCTATCTTTTGTCAACAAGCCCAGATGGAGTATTCTTTCCTCTGTCCACGGCCATTAAGGATGAGACCTTTAGCTCTGAGAAATTATCTTGGATTATGTGACTCTTTCTTATCCTAATATTTTTTGAGCATATACTATGTTATGGAATGTTAATAGTAAATTAAACACAGAGATCCTGGATTGTAATTCCAATTGACACTTTGTCAATTATCTTGACTTATTGTATTTACAACCTACTCCATTGAGGAAAATCCTTGTCTTGTATCATGGTTAAACATACATGGGGGTCATAAAAGTGATGTAATGCAGGCTGCTGTGTTGGGATTAGGAAAAATGTATATAAGTTTTCTCATTTCTTTGTTCAGGCAGTCAGAACTTATGCTCTGGCTCCTTGTAGGTACAAGTAAGCTAGCCCCACTAGCTTTCAGGAAATAAACAATATGGATCTTTCCATTACCTAACTTGTTTGCCTCTTTTAACCAAACTTTCAGTTTAACAATATGTAAATAAAGCCCTTTATAAACTAATGTAAGCTATTATTAACACCTGTCTAAGCTTTGGTGACTTAAAATAATTTAACAAAAATTTCTTAACTACATACTGTATGTGGAGTGACATGCTAAGCATTGAGGGAGAGAGACAAAGTTAAAGAAAGACAAGATAGGGGTTCATAGAGCTTAGAGTTTTGGAAATAGTCTTTAAGAATCCTTGCGGTGGAAAAAAAAAGTCACCCACATCCAATCCAGCCCCATACTTTGACATTTAGAATCTTTGCACTTAGCTATGAAGATCATTGGAAAGTAGATACAATGTCTTTTTCTGGGTTTATTCTCAAAGTCTTTTTAATATAACGGGACCTTGCAGAGTGTGGTCTTTGGTGGCACAACCTTTGAGAACCTCGGTCACGTCCATACCATAATGAGAATTAGAGCCAGATTGTAGTGGAGAAAATCATGTTTTAGTAACAGGTCTAATTTACAGAATATTTTATGCCTTACGAAGTGCTTTATTTGGAGGAAAAAAAAACTCTCAGGGAGGGAGCAAAAGTATTACAATATTCATTTTACAGATGAGGAGAAAGACACTCAGAAGGGTGAAGTCATTTATTCTGTGTGAGAGCAGTGTATGGTGAAGAAAAGAGCTTCAATTCAGACAGGGGTCTTTTGACTTCCAATTTAGGGCTCTAAAAAATGTATCATACTGCTTCCTAAATCTCATTGATTGAGTATTAGATTCTACTCATCATTCCAAACACTGACCCAACCATCATTCTAGACTCTAATTATCTATAACATAATCAACCCGAAAACCAACTTTGATTCCAAGGCTGTTTGCAGGATCAGAGGATTTTAAGTTGTAAATCTTATTAGACATTAGCTTTTTTGTTTGTTTATTTGTTTCATGGATCCCTTTAGGCTGCTTTGTGAAGCCTTTTGTGCACCTTCTTAGAATAAGATTTTTAACTGCCTAAAGAATATAGCACCACTAAGGAAACCATTCATGAAATATACAACAAAATATTAAAAGCATAAATTCCTACACCTCATGTTAAGAACTCCTATTCCAGGGCAGCTAAGTGGCACAATGATTAGAACACCAGATCTAGTGTCAGGAAGACTCCTGTTCCTGAGTTCAAATCTGGCCTCAGACTAGCTGTGTACACTACCAGGTATACAATCCTGGGCAAGTCACTTCACATTATTTGCCTCAGTTTCCTCATCTGTCAAATGAGCTAGAGAAGGAAATAGCAAACCACTCCAGTATCTTTAAACATGACTGAAAAATGACTAAACAACAATAATCTATTCCAACATCTTTAACTTACTATTGAATAAATTAAAGCCCACGAAAGGAGGTAATTTTCCCAAGGTCATATAGCTAATATATAGCAGAGTCAGACTTGAACTCAAATATTCAGACCCCCAGATCCATAGTTTTGTCTCTCCACTGGGGCACCTCTCAGAGAACCTCACAGTTTTAGAGATTAGCTTCTTTTCCCTTTTTTTTCAAGTATCAAGTAGTTTAGCTTTAAGATGCTAATTAAAAAAACAGAACTGGAGACATACTAGTTCCCTACAGCCTACACCAACAGCATCATTCATTAATTTATGACATAAATTGGCTAAATAATGCAAGGTAGGGGGATTTCTCTGTCTTTCTCCAGAGGCCACCATTTTGAAGAATTATCCCAGTCCTCTATCAATTCTTTAATGTTGCCACTGAAAACGTAGTAATAAAATACTGCTTAAAAACATGTGGTCCTAATTGCTGGATTCAACAAAAGTAATAGTAATTAGCCTTAAACTTCAGTCTACATAGAAGCCCTATGGCTAAAATAATTTATTCCCCAGTTGAATATCAAGCCATTTCTGAAGAGTCTCACTTGTTTTATACATGGCAGTTTTTACAGCCAGTGGGTAAGTTTGGGATGGGTGTTCATGCCATGGAAGGGAATTTCATGCAGAAAGATTAATGTGAACAAAAGCAAAGAGGAGGAAAAATCATGGTCACAGGTTCAGGGAATGAGTAGACTAGTTTGTCTGAAGCATGAGTTTCACGATAAGAATAGGGGGTCATAATCAACAAGTTACAATTCCACCAAAGGGGTCCAGCCTTTGGCAAAACCAGAATCCAGTAAAGGTTGCATCAGCTGTCCTCAGTTCCCTGTTTTATGCCTCTCTCCTAAAAGACTTGGTGATTTATGTTGTCCCCTCACTACCTAGAGATACCCCCAATACAGCCTCACTCAGTCAAGCTTGCCGTTTTTATGTCATCCTCTACTCATTTGCAGCCAATATCCTTCTACTAAAGTTTGCCTTCTGGTGTTCTATTCCTTTTGACTCTGCCCTCTGGCAAGATTGGATGTAATCCAACCTTTCTCATTTCTGTTAATGACTCTGGACACAGCAGATATAGCAGATTAACAGAAGAAGCTGAGTGGGGATTGTAAGAATTGGGCACCAATATTTTGTTTCAAACATGAAAATCCTATATGTGGACTTTGATAAGTCCTTACCTGTTTTTCCTGTAGTTTGATCTCTATACGTCCTACAATTTAGCTCTAGTTTCCCATTAATACTCTCTATATGAACCTAAAGCCTTAGGCCTGGAGTCAGAAAGAACTGAGTTCAAATCTGGCCTCAGACACTAGCTCTTTGACCCTGGAAAGTCACTTACATTTCTTCATCTGTAAAATGAACTGGAAAAGCGTATGGAAAACCACTCAAGTATTTTTGCCCAGAACATCCTAAAAGGGATCATGAACCGTTAGACACAACTGAGAACAACTGAATAACAACAAACAAATGAACGTTATTGGACCTCCCTACTTCTTCATCTCCACAAATAGCCTTGGAACAAATGGGCCTTCCACATGATCCTATGTAGTATTGAAAAGACTGCTGTGTTCTAAGTTTGAGGAACAGAGTTCAGGTCCTGGCTCTATTACTACCAATGTGACCTTTGGCAAGTTTTTAAAGGGTTTCTGCCCTTTCAGGTTTTGCTCTGGAAAATGAGGGCACTGGTGTGGTAAATAAGGAACTGGACTTAGAGTCAGGAAGACGGACTCAAATCTCACCTCATCCATTTTTACAGAAGCTGAGTGACTCTGGGCAAACTATTTAAGCTCTCTGTTTCTTCATCTGTAAAACGAAGAGGTTATACTTGAACTTTAAGGTTCCTTCTAGCTAAATCCTAGCAGAATTCTATCAGGTGAACAATTTGAGACTATTTGAAACTCTTGATCAAGTTTCAAGGCCAAGTTTGCACATCACCAATTCCCAGCCCATAATATTATCTCAGCAACCAAACTACAATATTTTAACACATTGATTACATGGATGAGACATGCGTTGTTGAGTGTATGTGAAAATATTTTTTGCTTGCTTCTGGTTAGATGTGGGAGATTTGGGTGCTTGCTTCCAGCCATATGTGACTAAGGAGTTTGCAATGGAAGCCAAAAAAAAAATGAGTTCCCTAAGTCGCTGCTGACCCAGAAGAGCTGATGCCTCAGTAGATGTACAAAATGGAGAACTTTTGCCTTATATCTCCTTTAGGGCAGTAAATCATGTGGTCTGTTTCCAACTTTATCCCAAGAGTCAGATGGAGAAAGAGTTACCTGCCATCCCTCTTACAAAGCCTCCATGTGGCCATGGGTTCAGGTACACCTCTTCCTTTTGTATTTGTTTTTTCCTGATCTTAGAAGAATCATTATCTCATGGTGCACATATCCAGGACAGGCAGTAACTCTGAGAATTCCAAAATGGCTAAGTTTCAGGAGAGGCCTGTGAGTGTGAAGGCTATGGTGCTTCCAGAATATCAGTGACTAATATCAAGAAAATCTGCATCACAAAGGATGGGAACCAATAAGACTATTGGTGCATCATAGCTCATTTCTCCAGAAAATGTGTTGGATATTGTTTGCTAAGTGTCTAGCCGAGATGAAATGTAAAATAACTAGTTAATATTCCTGTAAATTATTTTATGCTCTTATGAAGCCTAAAGGTTAGACTCTCAACAGTAACAGTAATTGAAAGTAAAGTTATTGAATTCTGTCCTAATCATTCTGGTATATGTGCTGGGATTCTTTTTGCTTTGAATTTCTTTTTTTTTTTCATTTCTCTGTTGGAATAAATTACCTGTCTTGTCCCTATCCACATGTATACAGTGTTTTCTTTTTTTTCTAACTTTCCCTTTTTGAGGGGAAATTATAAAAATTATCAGCTTGCAAACAATAATTTTGGTATATTTAGCATTTTCCCCAAAATACTTGGGTGTCAACAAGATAATGAATGTGAAAATGGTGAGGCTTATCTTCCTTATTAAAGGGCATGATTCACCAGGACTAAATCTTATCCCCAAACTCAAAGTTTGGGTGTAGAATAGGGAGTAGTGAGTGTCTTTGGACTGTAAACTTCTTGAGGGTTGATTCTGTCTTTTAGAAATAGTCTATATACTGCTTGAGAGCAGCATTTTTTTTTGCCTTTCTTTGGATCCCCAGCACTACAGTGCCTGGAATGTAGTAGGTACTTAATAAATGGTTGTTGATTGACTTCTTTGGACTCATCCAAATGCTCTCTCCATCTTAGATGGAAAATACTTACTTCTTTAACCATTCCCCTTTTGGAAAGGAAGAGAGGTTCCATAGACCCAGAAGAGAAAAGACAATCAGAAGGGCTTAAAGTTTATCATCTAGTAGAGGAAAGGTATCAGGAAAAATATAAATATATATTATTAACAATATTGTATGACTAATTTAGGGTCCATCATCATGTTGTAAGGATAGGCCTTGATTAGACTGGACATGATTACAACTCGTATCTATATAATACTTTAAGATTTGCCACTCACTTGACATATTATATCAACTTATTCTCACAATAACTCTGGGGGATAGGTAGTTATTATCATCCTCATTTTACAGATGATAAAACTGAGGCTAAATGCTTAAATAACTTGATATAACATAACTTAATATGAATAACTTAAATAACAGAGTCACATAGCTAGGAAAAAACAAACCTGAGCATAGTTTTGCTTTCAGATCTTCCTTTCTCCAAGTCTAAGACATTATCTATATACCATACTGTCTTTCTGAAATTAGGGGTGAGGGAAAGGGAAGAGTCAAAGAAAATTACATAATTTTGAAAAGCAAAGACCATGTGGTGTGTTTCCCATGAAAAATCCCCTTTGACAAATTCCAACCCTATGTTGGTTGAACTAAAAGATGTTTTCTGTCAGTAAGTTAAATTTTAAAAAGAGATCTGGGCACCCCTTTGGACTACCTTTGGCAAAGGATGAGGTCATCCAGCTTAGAATACCAGGAAAAAAATTAGAGTTGATGGCAATAAAAGTTATAAAAAGTTATCCAAGAATGCATCCATTCTAAGTTCGTTGGATAAGGGGATCTCCATTTATTGCATCTATTTACTCTGGCTGTCCCCAAAGTCTGTTGAATGAGGTCCAGAAAATCCATTGTTTCATGGTTATGAAGCACTTGTTTCACGTGCAATCTTTCCTTCTACTAATTTGCTTCCATTTATTGAAGTTGAGAGAATCTCTACGTGCTTTAAATTCCTAAAGTTGCTGAATTGCATGCAAGATTCAAACTGTTTTACAATAGCTATATAAAAATAACTGCAAAATTTAAGCTGTTGAAAGGGTATAGACACACTGGCAGGTTTGTAAAAAGCTTGGAAATTTTTATTAGGCTTCATGTGTTATGGGGTAGAAAGAGCAATGGATTGGGAGCCAGAAGACTTGGGTTTTGAGTTGGCCATTACTTAGCTCTGTAATACTGAGGAAATCTCTTCATTCTGAGCCTTGTTTCCTCTTCTGTATGACTAGCTTACAATTTTTTTTTATCTCTGACATTCTATGAGTCTGGATTCCACTCTCATTTCTGTCTCAGCTTGGTTATAGAGTCTTGGGCTAGTCAATTCTTTCTCTTTGTGCCTTGGTTTTTTCGTCTGTGACATGAAGGAAGTGGGATTGTATGACTCCTAACAATTGACAAGTTACATTTGTAAAGAAGTTTGGCCCTTAACAACCTTATGAGGTAGATGAAGAAAGAATTATTATTTCCATTTCTTACATGAGAAAACTGAAGCCCAGTGAGGTTAGGAAATCTATGATCACTTGAGTTTTCTCATATTGAATAAAACATTCATAGGATGATAATAACATTGGAAGGAAACTAAGGAGTCATCTGATCCAACCTATTTATTTAAAAGATAGAGAAAATAAGTAACTCATATAAGCTTAGGCAGGTAATAAGTGGAAGAGTCAGAATTTGAACTTAGATTTATTGATTCCAAATGAAGCCCCCTTTCTAGTACAACTGCTTCTCTTAGTCTTTGACCAAGTTTTAAGCACTACTACAGAATCAATTAAAAGCAGTAATTGCTAGTATTTAATTAATTCATATATTTTTATTTTCCTCAATTAGGTTAAGCTTTTTTATTCAAATAGAGGCAAATTCTGAGAAGCCAGAAAATACAAACCAAAAAAAAAAACACATTTGCACAGGTGGTGTCTTCCTATTGAGCAGAAAGAGAAAGAATTCTTATCATAACTTGAGTGTGGTCTAGTTCACAAAAATACGTAAATCCAGACATCATTTATTCTACAGGAAACCAGAATAAGAATCCCTTCTACTACCAGTTTGACAAGTGGTCATCCAACCTTTACTTAATGACTTTCAATGAGTGGGAACTGACTACCTCCCAAAGCAGGTCATTCCATTTTTGAACAGGTCTAATTTTATGGAAGATTATTTTCTTTCCTTTCACCAAATCTAAATCTACCTCTTTGCAACTTCTGCCCATTCTTTAGTTAAGGAAACTAATATGTATAGTTGACTATATTATTCTCATATACCTTCATCTGGTATTTTTCCTCCTCGTTTTACTTTTTGAAAAACAAAACCACACAAAGCAATGAAGAATCTTTCTCCATTTTATTAATCACCATTTAATTTCTCTGTGGAATTCCAAATTTCTCAAATGTACTTATCTCTCACCATAGGTTTTCCTATAATAACATCACACATTTCTATGATGCTTTACAGTTTACAAAGTACTTTTCTTCCCAAACCTTGGGAGTTAGATAGAACAAATAGTATTGCTGACCTCCCTCCCACCCCCTCCCTGTTAGAGATGAGGAAACTAAGGTGCAGAGAATCAGTGCAGAGAGTATCATAGACAAGACAGAAAGGATCTTAAAGTTCACATAATTTAACATCGCCATTTTACAGATGAATAAAAAACAACGATAATAATAGCTAATATTTGCATGATGTTTAAAGGTTTGCAAAATGTTCTATGTATCTTCGCAACATAGGTACTATCATTATTTCCAGACTCCTGTGATTTGTCCAAGGTCACATAGGTACTATTAATCAACCTCAAGTCTGTTGACTTCAAATCCAGCAAACTTTCCAATGAACCAAGCTTCAAGGTCACCCATGGTATTAATCTAATTCAGTTCAATTGAATATTTATTAAATACCTATTACATGCAAGACACTCTAATGGACTGAACTGGGACTCAGAGTCATGTCTGCTAACTCCCAGGTCAAATCTGTCCCCACTTGAGCAAATTTCCTTTCATAACACTGGAAGTTTTGTTACTTTGCTTATGGACTGGATTAATTTTCTTGGAGTGTGTGTGTATGTGTGTTTGTGTGTGCAAGCGTATGCGCATGTGCATCTTTTCTGTGTTTATGTTCTTGTCATTTATGTTTGATCGCAGGCGATAATGCCAGGGACTGTTTTCTTAATTAAACTTATGGATAAGTGCACCCAGAGGCTACTGCAATGGGCCCAGCTAATAAATTAAAAATAAATAAATAATAATAAAGAGCCATGCCACTTAAATAGCAGTCTTACAGGCTTCCTGTGAGATGGCTTCTATGCACTGCCGAAAGCATTAAAAGGATTAAGGCGATTTAATTAGAGCTAGAGCAAGCCTGAAATTCCTTACCCATATGACTTTCCCCAGTGGGAGGCTCCCCTCATGTACCTACTTTATCTATAGGTGGAAATGTAGGGAGAGAGCCAAGTTGCCAGTGCCTTACCTCAGTTGTTAAGTCCATAAATCTTTGGGAAATAGGGGATTTCTCCAATGTGTATTTACTGGTGCCATTTTCCCACTGGCAAGAACAAGTGCTGCTTTGCTTTTAAGAACCCTGAAATTAGAATGTGGAATTTCATTCTAAATGCTGGCAATTATAAATGATACATTTCACTCAAAAGTTACCTTACCAGAGACAAAATTCAAGTTAATGTACTGACTCATTTATCACCATTACTTTACAATACCTGGTGACTATGTGTTAGTTGACTAAGGATAATCAACCAATAGGACCATAACAAGCATGCCTTGGTCTCATAGAAGAGGACCATAAGAACCCAGGAATATAGTGTCAGCCTCATATTGGGTGGCAACTAATGGAATCAAATAATCACAGGCTTCGAAGGGGTCTCAAAGTCTCATAGTCCAAAGAAATCCTGAATATGAATCATTACTACAATAGGTCCAACAAGTAGCTACCCAACCTCTTCAACTCTAATTTTAGATAAATGTCCTCACATCAAACCTAAATCTCCTCCTCTTTATATTCCGTCCATTTCTTCTAGTTAGGTCAGTTGGTACCAAGAAACACATTTAATTCCTGTTATACTCTACAGGATGGCACTCCAAGTATGTGAAGATAATGATCATATGCCTCCCAAAGTGTTCTATTCTCCAGGCTAAAACTTCACATTTCCTGCAACTGATCTTCATATAGGGTGATCTCTATTCTTCTCACCATCTTAGATATTACTCTGGATTTGTCCTATCAATATTTTTCAAAGAAAGAATGAATGAAAAAGGGTTTTTGAAATGCTTACTATTTGCCAACCACTATGCTAAGTTCTGTGGATACAAATACAAAAACCATTCATTAAAAGCATTAAGTGCTAATTGCATAGCAGCTGAAATTCACAAGCTCCTTGAATGAATAGATCCAAAGAATAGTCATTAACGAGATAATGTTGATGTAGTGGGAGGTCAATAATGGATGGTCCCGATGATTTGTCCTTAGTACTGTTCTTTTTAAGACTTTTACCATTGACTTGGTAGTAGGGTCAAATGTTATGTTCGTTAGACTCATAGATAGCACAAAACTGGTATAGATAGCTCATGTATTGGATGATAGAATTAAAAGTAAAAAAAAATCTACAAACTAGAACATCAAATAAGATGAACTTGAATAGAGATGAATGCAAAGTCCTCCACTTGAATTCAGAAAATCAATTTTACAAATTCAAGATAAGAGAGCCATGGCTAGATAGCAGTTCATGTAAAAAAGAAAAACAAAGATATGGAAGGCTTTATCATATTGTGATCTCAATATGAGCCGACAGTGGGAGATAGCAAAGAAAACATTTAGACGCAATCTTACGCTGCCATAAGAGAATAGTCAGCCACTAGCATTTTAAAGCACGTACTATGTGCCAAGCATTGTGCTAAGAATTAGAGATACAAAGAAATTGGCATAAAGCAATCCCCATCCTCAAGGTGCTCAGAGTCTAATGGTATACAGAACGAACAAAGCAATAATCCTATTCAGTTCTCTAGGAAGGACATTGACACATCCAGAAGCACATCCAGAAAAGGGTGATTAGACTTAGGAAGGACCTCAAGAATATGCTGTAGCCCAGATTCTTATAGTCTCACTAACCACTGCAACTGCTGGCTCTTTATTGGCCCTCCATTCTAGTCCTTCCCCCTAAGCTTCATGAATATTCTGCTATACCAGAGGACCTAAGGTCTATTTGCTTTGTCTTTTTTCTGATGTAGAGGCAGATACCAGGCTTCACTCTCTTCCTTCTTTCCCCTTTGCTTATCTGCATGTCAGACATGTGGTTTCCTAGAAAATCTCTTCCCTATTTGAAAGCCCATCAGAAGCTCGGGGATCTTTGGGTAAAGGCAGAATCCCTCAAATGAGAACCTCTTCTAGGCTCACTAGGGCTTCTTGGCAATTTAGCCGGTGAGATTACATGTATGTTACCTAAAAGTCAGAGTTGTGAAGTTACTTGACCTTCTTTAAAGAACTAAGTATACATGAAAGACAACCTTGGAGGCCTGGTTTTCTGACTGCAAGTAAAGGTTCTTCTTATACAAGACAGATAGGTGTATCTGCTGTATCCTGTCTTAATCAAATCACTTCTGTGTTCAATTCTTGTCATCACATTATAGGAAGGAAATTGAAAAAAAAACACTGGAAGATGTACACAGGAAAACAAAGCCTTCCCATCTGTGGCAAAAGTGAAGGAATTAAGGGCATTTAACTTGACTAAAATTGACATTAGAGGGAACACAGACCTGCCAATGATAACTGTAAGATCCATTTTGTAGAGAAGAGCTTTGACTTGTTTTGCATGGCTCTCAAAGGCCAAGCTAGGACCAAAAGGGTGGAAATTATAGGGAGGCAGATTTTGATTTAATATGGGTTTGAAGGTGGGACATGTACTACTTGTGTAATACATGCTATAGAGGCAACTAGGTGGTGCAGTGGATAGAGCATTGAGCCTGGAATCAGGAAGACCTGAATTCAAATATCACCTCAGGTACTTACTGTCTGTGTGACCCAGGGCAAGTCACGTAGCCATTGTTTGCCTCAGTTTCTTCAACAATGAAATGGGAATAAAAATAGCACCTAACTCACAGGGTTGTTGTGAGGATCAAATGAGGTAATATTTGTAAAGTGCTTAGCACAGTACCTGGTTCTTAGTAAGTGCTATAATAAATGCTTATTCCCTCCTCTTTCTCCATTATACAGGAAGCCCAAATATACAAGGAAGATGCTGGTAAATGGAAAGGCAGATACTTTCAGGTTAGCCTTGGAGTGGCAACAAGTAGTTGGTAGAATTGTTTCTACTACATATCTAAAGGGAGCAAGAAACATCTTTTTACAGAACACTTGTTCATCTAGAACAGCAGTGGATCAATCTGGTAGGATGCTTTTGGGAAAAAAATCTACCATTAAGATAACTTTAGTTTGTGCACTAAAAAATGCTACAGAGGATGAGAATTGAGAGATAGTCTAGCCAGGGGTGGGGAACCTGTGGCCTCGAGGCCACATGTGGCCTTCCAGTTCCTCAAGTGAACTGCTTTGACTAAATCCAAATTTCACAGAACAAATCCTTTTATTAAGGGGATTTGTTCTGTAAAGTATGGATTCAGTCAAAGGGTGTACTTGAGGACCTAGAGGGCCATATGTGGCATTGAGGCCAAAGGATCCCCCCTCTGGCTCTAGACCCTATAGATTAAATCAGCATATAACCTATCATTAATTTATTTCAGGGCAAGGGTAAGCATAGAGGATAGCAAAAAGTATGCCAAAAAAAAAAAGAGGTTTAGAGTTAGGAAATGAGAGCTTCTCAATACACATGTATATTTACACATATGAATATCTATACACATACATATGTACAGGTATGTATTGTACACATACATGTGTGTATGGATAAATGCATGTATATACAAAGCTATATGTATGAAGATAGATACAGCTATGTAGATATATCTTGAGAATTGATCCTTCAGTGTCCGCACAGTTATGCTATGTCCAGTGTAATTTTGTACTAATATTACATTTTATATATATACACATATGTTATATATATCACAATACATATACACATCTACATATACATGCATATGCACTTGTGCAAGGATCTATGCTGGAGGTAACACAACTCTGAAGATAATAAAGTTTCAGCTCTTGAGATGGCTAAAAAAGTAAACAATATCAAACATTTGGCAAAAAAAATCCAGACACTATTTTTTATAAAGACATTTCAGAAAATCCCAATAATCCATGTATGCCTATTCACTCGGCATGAAAATCTTCATAAGAATAGTCTGCCTAGTTATTCTAGATGGAAATTTGAATAAAAATCCATAAATGCATAAATGATGCTGCAGAGCAGAGGAGATCTTTAGTCATGAAACTGATGGCAAGGAGTACAGAATACCAGGTTCCACTAAGTTTGTTGTTTGCTGACTATTAAAAACATACTGATCTGGTTGGGTGAAATGTATTATTAAAGTCTCTTCTTCAACCATGTATATTTACAAATTTTGTAATATTTTTTCAAAACCTAACTACAAAGATAAATTCAATAGACAGTTTTTTTGGTTATTAATATTGAATGAGGCATTAAAATAGGGGATATATAATTGCCAAAAATATTTGCCACTTTCATGGGGACTGTTTGACACAGAGTCCAAATAAAAGGATTCATTTTAGAGGAATAAAACTTCCAGATGTTTATTTTTTGCACATAGTATCGTACCCATTGCATAAAGTCTCAAAATAATGTGGACCCTTACAAATGATATTTACAATCATTTAGAGGAATTTGCCTTCACTGTCTACATAGAAAAAATAAAACAAAACAAACAAAAACCAAGTTGATGAAAAATATCTATTATCCAGACTGATATAGAGTATGATAGAACAGATTTATCAGTCTACACAACTTAATTTAAATATCTGGGTCCCATATAGGATACAAGGCTAAAGTTGGACACGTGAAGCCTTGAGTTCAAATCCTTCCTCAGCTTAAGACTGGTTCTGTGACCCCAGGCAAGTCACATGATCTGAGGCCACCTTGGTTTCCTCATGCATAAAATAAGGTAGTTGGACTAGATGGTCTCTGTGGTTTCTTCTAGCTCTAAAATCTATGATGCTATAATCTTGGATTAAAAACTTCAAATGAACAATGAACTGGAGCCAGAATTGAGAAGCAGGAAGAGAGCAAGTTTCATTTTCATTGGGAAATCATACACTGCTTTCAGTGGTGTCAGGATTTTCTTTGGGGAAAAACAATCTGTGTTTTTAACATAAATATTCTTCTAATGATGCTGTCTGACTGCAAGTCATAGAATATCATGTCTTTGAAAAGCTGAAGTTGCAGGTCATCTGAAGGCATGGTGTGTGGGAGTAGGCTGCAGAACACTGCCATTGAAAACCTTGACATTATAAAAAATGTCACCAGAGAGGTGTATGGCTAGAGAAGGTGTTGTGCTGGTTATATAACAAGAGCAAATTAGTGGAATAAATAATGGAGATCTCATTTCCCCCATTGAAATCCACATAGTAACAAGACATCAAAGGCAGGGATTGTTAACCAGAGTTCTGTGAACTTTAAAATACTGAAAAAAATGGTAATTGCATTTCAATAGAATTAATTTCCTTTAGAATTCTATTTACTTTATTTTCTGCTTTGAAAAATATTTTTGATGAAGTCTACAGGTTTCACCAGAATGCCAAAGGAGTTCAAGATTCAAAATAAGTGTAAGAGCCCCTGATGGTCTTATGGTAGGTCTTAGCATTTTGGGTAGAGTCTTTGTGACTTCATGGGAGGACATGGGAAGAGTCAAACAGGAAGAAAAAGGTGTGGGTTTTGGAACTCTGAGAGGGAGTTCCACTCCACTCCTTGAAGTGAGGCCTGATCTCATAAGTACTGATAAAGACAACTGGAGGATTTTCACAGCTTTCATGACAAGCTCCTCTGAGGAGATATGCTTTTCAATTTGACAAGTCCTCTGACTAAGCAGAAAGAGAACTAGAACTAGGAGTCAGCAGATACCTGAGGAAAATCCCTTACTCTCTCTGGGCCTCAGTTGTTGCTGTTGTTAAATCATTTTTCAGTCATATCTGATTCTCCATTAGCCCACTTGGGGCTTTCTTGGCAGAGATACTGGAGTGCTTTGCCATTACCTTCTCCAGCTCATTTTACATATAAGAAAACTGAGGCAAATGGAGTTAAGTGACTTGTTCAGGGTTACATAGCTAGTGTCTAGTACTATATTTGAACTCTTGAAGATGAGTCTTCCTGATTCCAAGTCCAGTCCTCTAACTAAAGTACCACCTAGCTGCCCCTGGGCCTCAGTTACTTTTGCTTTAAAATGGAGGTGTAGGACATAGTGATGTCAAACTCAAATAGAAACAGGTCCCTGTGGACCATATGTCGACTTAGAAAACCACAAATTAGCATCACGTGATATTGTATTTCAATACATTTTGTTAAACATTTCTTAATTACATTTTAACCTGGCTCCTGTACTTGGGATTTTAGGTCAGCGGTTTGATACCTTTGGATTCATGATCTCTAAAGTCCTTTCCATTTAAACTCTGTTGTCTTATAGTCTAACATTTTATATTTTAGGGTTATTTCAGTGCTCATATTCTAAATTCTTTGTTCTAAGGCACCCATCGCCAGTTACTGTCTATGTTACTTCTAGTTTTGGTACTTCTATGGTTAGAGTATGACTTTACCTTGAAGAAGGCACACATTAGCTGGCTTACAGATTCTTTATATATCCATTTATATACAACAGCAGCATGTAGTGGAGAATAGAATGCCAGACTGGAAATCAGGTAAACCTAGATTTGAATCCCACCTCTGGCACTTCTGCTCCTTGACCTTGGGCAAGCCATTAAATATCTCTCATCTCTAGTTTCCTCACTTGTGAAGTGGAGATAATAGCAGCCACCTCCCAGAGGTACTGAGAGGTTCAATTTAGATATTGTAAGTAAAGTGCTTTGCAAACCTTAAATTGCTATATAGATGTTAGCTATTATCATCTCACTTCCAAAAAAAGAAAGTTAGGCAGCTTAAGAAGTTATGTCACATTTTGAATGAGGTGACTAAAAATAAAAGCAGAATCAATCCAAAATGGCAGAAAAATAAATGGTACCTGGACCTGGCACGAACCAACTACTAGAGTTGAGTACTAACTTCAGTTCTGATTTTCCTAAGAGCTAAGATGAAAACCTTACTGGGTTAACAGTTCTCACTGCCTGATAAAAGAAAACATAAATGAATCTGGAAAGCACATTAGGAAGGACGGGTTTACTTGTCTAAATCTGGTAGAACCCCTTGACAGATACCACCAGACCAAGAGCCTGAGGAAACTGGAAATTGATTGTGGTGATTGCAGGGGTCAGCCAACATGGACTTATTAAGTATGACACAATATACCAAACATGGGATACAAAGAAAGGCAGAAATAGTCCCTGCTCTCAAGGAGCTCACATTCTAATGGGGGAGAAACAGTATATAAACAACCATGGATACACAAAATACATAAGAACTGGAGGTAGTATCAGAGGGAAAGTACTCAGTGACTAGCAATAGCAATAGAGGGGTAGGAAAGACAGGTGGGATATGAGCAGAGTCTTGAAAGAAAACAGGAGAAGTCAGGAAGTGGAAATGGGTATGGAGAACATTCTGACCAGGGGGAAGAGTATCATGTGTGATAACAGCAAGAAAGTCAATGTGGCTGGATCACAGTATGGAGGTGAATGAATTGTAAGAAGACAGGAAAGATGGAAGCCAAGTTGTGAAAGGAATCAAAAACCAGGAGAATCTAATACTTGATCTGAGAGGTACCAGGGAGACACTGGTGCTTATTGAGAAGGGGAGAGGTATGGTCAGACAAAAGTTTTCTGGAGATCCCTTGGCAGCTGAGAAGAGGATGGCCTGGAGTAGGTAGATGATTGGCACAGAGAGATCAACCAGCAGGCCATTGCAATAGTCCACCTGCCAAGTGATAAAAGCCCACACCAGAGTGACCACAGTCTCACAGAGAAAGGGCTGTATAAGAGAGATGAGGCAAAGGTAGAAACACTGGACTTGACAACACTTTGTCTAGCATCATTGCCAGTATATTATGCTGCCACTGAGAATTGAGTGTATTTTTAAAATAGAATAAGAAACTGGAACCAAATGAAGCAACATGGTATAGTGAAAACCTTACTAGAATTGGATTCAAAAGCCCTGAATTGGAAATTTAGTTCTGCTTGTTATGATCTATAGACCTTCAACCACCCAGTTTTGCATTACTGTTCTTAGTTCTAAGTTGTCAATATGTGCCCTTGAAGCTTTTTTGTGTTTTAAGCATTTCGTTTGTATAGAAGGAATAACTGTCCTCTGATCTGCTTTGTACATTGAGTATCTTTCTAGAAAGGATGCTGAGGGAGATCCCAGACATCAATCATACTCAGCAGTGTGCTGGTAAGTGTTTAACAACCAACTTTCAGGGAAGAAATGTATGTGTATAACATGCATTTAAGTTTAATCTGGATTATTGACATTTTCTGGATCACTTCCTTAAATTTAGAAATCAACAAAATGAAAAGCAAGCCATGATTTGTACCATTTGCCAATCCCCCAAAATGTAATAAATGCTCACACTGAAAACTGAACAATATTCTCTGGAAAGCTGATTATAACTGTCCCCCAGGACAACCCTGTAAGATTTTTCCTGTAGCTCTTTGGTGGGAGGGCGTAAAGAGTCAGAGACCTCAAAAAATGCCTCAGTCCTTGTTTTTAGAGACTTGGTTTCCTCTCCCTACCTAAGGACTAAATTAATCTTTCTACTTCGTCCCAGAGCTGGGATCTCTTAGCAGGCAAGGACACCCTGTGCTCTGGCTAGTAGGATACTACATCTCTAATGGCAGCAATCAGTTGCATTTGACTGGAGAGACCTACATACATGCTTATGTGCACTTCTAACCCAGACCTTCACATAATAGTGGGGGAATCTATCCAGAGATATCCTAGTTGTCACTTTTTTTAAAGAGAGAGAATAATTAATATCTTCCCAAGGCCGTACTATTGAATGTTGTTTCTTACACCAAAACTTTTACAAATAATCAATTAAGGTGAATTATGATAAATGTTTCCTAGACATTATCCCTTTGAGATAATAAATCTTGGAAGTCCTTCCTTTTCCTCATTAGGCAAGATCCAATTATCCCATGACAAGAACTTCTGCAACTAAAACATAGGTTGGTAAGGTGAGTTTGGTGTTCATTAATATCATGTAATTGTAGTATTGAAATGAATGTTATCTATTATTCTATTCTGCCTGTGACCCAAAGAATCAATTAGGCTTAAGCTATTCCTAATAATATTCAGCCACTTCTTGAATCCCTCCAGTGAAAGGGAACTCGTTCTTTCCCAAAGTGAATCAAAACCACTTTTCTTTAGCTTTGATTGTTATTGTAGTTCTCCCTGTCTGTGTAGGTAAGTAGTCTTTCACTCATGTTGAACCAAAATCTGACTCCTTCTAAATTCTACCCATTTTCCCTAGTTCTCCTCTCAGGGATCAAGCAGAAAATATTTAAACCCTCTTCCACTTGACAGACTTTCAAGACAATACAGCACTGGATGCCTAATCACACACTGCTTTAAGTATACCAAATAGACTAAAAATATGTTACTTGAAGAACATGAGGATGAACCAGAGAACCTCAGACCTGGAAAGGGGCTTAGAAATTGTTTTCCAGTTCTCTTGTTTTATTTCTCCTCCTCTGTATTTTGTAATGAGAGAAAAGATGACTGATAACCAACGATTTGGGGAGATTCAAATTCCTGCTCACCCACACTTCCTTTTTAGTTGTTGTTTCAAGACCTCAGTCTCTAACCTTCTCCTCTATCCAGACCCCACCCAGGAGGGGCAGTCATTGTACTTTACTCAGGCTTGAGTGGGAATACATTCTTGGAACAGATTGTTCAAGGCTGGGGGTAACTTTAGAATTAAATGACATAATCAAAGTTCCGATCCGGCCCCTCATTGTTATATTCATTCTCTCATTAATTGTTAGCCAATCAGAGTTGATTGCCACCCTTGGGAACATGCCTCTTCCAATGGTCATATAAGCCATGAACCCATCATCATGTCTGCCTTTGGCTTAAGAGAGAAACAGTAAAATGACCATTCTTTTATTAAAATGCTGGCATAAGAAGATGGCGGCTGGTAAGCACGGACTAGAGTGAGCTCCGTACCCGAGTCCCTCCAAAAACCTATAAAAATGGCTCTGAACCAATTCTAGAATGGCAGAACCCACAGAACAGCAGAGGGAAGCAGGGCTCCAGCCCAGGACAGCCCGGATGGTCTCTGGGTGAGCTCTATTCCACACGGAGCTGGGAGCTGGGAGCTGAGAGCTGGGAACGGAGTGGAGCAGAGCCCAGCCTGAGCGGCGTGGACGATCCAGACCGGAAGCCGGGCGGAGGGGGCCCTAGCGCCCTGAATACGTGAGCAGTTACCAGACCCCTCGACCCACAAACACCAAAGACTGCAGAGAAGGTTAGTGGGAAAAGCTGCGGGAGTGGAAGGAGTTCGCGGTTCGGCTTCCAGCCCCAGGGGCAGCGGAGGTGGGGCAGCTACAGCTGTTGTTACTTCCGGCTCCAGGCCCACCTGGTGGGGGGAATTAAGTGGCGGATCACAGCAGGGGTGCACAGCCTGCCGAAGATCTGAGCCCAGTCTGGACTGGGGGTCCTTGGGGAAGGAGGAGTGCGGCTCTGACAGAGCTGGCACCTCCCCCCCAAACGTAGAACATAGAACTCTGTAATCTACAAGCAGTCATACCCCACTGAAAAGCTCAAGGGTCAAGTTAGTTGGTTGGGAATATGGCCAGGACGCGAAAACGCGCCCAGGTTCAGTCTCAGACTTTGGATTCTTTCTTTGGTGACAAAGAAGACCAAAACATACAGCCTAAAGAAGACAGCAAAGTCATAGAGCCTACAACCAAAGCCTCCAAGAAAAACATGAACTGGCCCCAGACCATAGAAGAACTCAAAAAGGATTTGGAAAAGCAAGTTAGAGAAGTAGAGGAAAAATTGGGAAGAGAAATAAGAAGGATGCGAGAAAACCATGAAAAACAAGTCAATGACTTGCTAAAGGAGACCCAAAAAAATACTGAAAAATACACTGAAGAAAACAACACCTTACAAAATAGACTAACTCAAATGGCAAAAGAGCTCCAAAAAGCCAATGAGGAGAAGAATTCCTTGAAAGGCAGAATTAGCCAAATGGAAAAGGAGGTCCAAAAGACCACTGAAGAAAATACTACTTTAAAAATTAGATTGGAGCAAGTGGAAGCTAGTGACTTTATGAGAAATCAGGATATTATAAAACAGAACCAGAGGAATGAAAAAATGGAAGACAATGTGAAATATCTCCTTGGAAAAACCACTGACCTGGAAAATAGATCCAGGAGAGATAATTTAAAAATTATTGGACTACCTGAAAGCCATGATCAAAAAAAGAGCCTAGATACCATCTTTCAGGAAATTATCAAGGAGAACTGCCCTGATATTCTAGAGCCACAGGGCAAAATAGAAATTGAAAGAATCCATCGATCGCCTCCGCAAATAGATCCCAAAAAGAAATCTCCTAGGAATATTGTTGCCAAATTCCAGAGCTCCAGATCAAGGAGAAAATACTGCAAGCAGCCAGAAAGAAACAATTTGAATATTGTGGAAACCCAATCAGAATAACCCAAGACCTGGCAGCTTCTACATTAAGAGATCGAAGGGCGTGGAATGCGATATTCCGGAGGTCAATGGAGCTAGGATTAAAACCTAGAATCACCTACCCAGCAAAACTGAGTATCATGTTCCAAGGCAAAATATGGACTTTCAATAAAATGGAGGACTTTCAAGCTTTCTCAGTGAAAAGACCAGAACTGAATAGAAAATTTGACTTTCAAACACAAGAATCAAGAGAAGCATGAAAAGGTAATCAAGAAACGGAAATTGCAAGGGACTTACTAAAGTTGAACTGTTTGTTTACATTCCTACATGGAAAGATGATGAGTATAATTCATGAGACCTCAGTATTAGGGTAGTTGAAGGGAATATGCATATATATATATGCATATATATATGTTTATGTATATACATAAGTGAATGTGTATGTATGCATGTATCTATGTGTATATGTATGTATGTGTATGTATGTGTATATATATATATATATATGTAAAAGAAAGAGAGCAGACACAGGGTGAGTTGAGGATGAAGGGAAGATAGCTAAAAGAAATAAAATGAAATTAAGGGATGAGAGAGTAACTTACTGAGAGAGGGAGATAGGGAGAGATAGAATGGGGTGGATTATCTCCCATAAAGGTGGCAAGAGGAAGCAGTTCTAGGAGAGGAGGGGAGTGGGCAGGTGAGGGGGGAATGAGTGAACCTTGCTCTCATCAGATTTGGCCTGAGGGGGAATACCATACATACTCAGTTGGGTATCTTACCCCACAGGAAAGAAGAGGGAGGAAGATAAAAAAAAAATAAAAGGCAGGGGGATGATGGAGTGGAGGGCAGATGGGGGTGGAGGTAATCAAAACAAACACTTTGGAAAGGGGACAGGGTCAAGGAAGAAAATTCAATAAAGCGGGATGGGTTGGGAAGGAGCAAAATGTAGTTAGCCTTTCACAACATGAATATTGTGGAAGGGTTATACATAATAATACATGTGTGGCCTAGGTTGAATTGCTCAACTTCTTAGGGAGGGTGGGTGGGAAGGGAAGAGGGAAGGGAATTTGGAACTCAAAGTTTTAAAATCAGATGTTCAAAACAAAAAAACTTTTTGTATGCAACTAAAAAATAAGATACACAGGCAATGGGGCGTAGAAATTTATCTTGCCCTACAAGAAAGGAAGGGAAAAGGGGATGAGAGGGGAGGGGGGTGATAGAGGGGAGGGCTGACTGGGGAACAGGGCAACCAGAATATACGCCATCTTGGAGTGGGGGGGGAGGGCAGAAATGGGGAGAAAATTTGTAATTCAAACTGTTGTGAAAATCAATGCTGAAAACCAAATATGTTAAATAAATAAATTGCATTAAAAAAAATGCTGGCATAATTAATAAAATGATTAAATTACCCAGAAATTATGTCTCTCAAACCTTATTAAATGCCACAATAACATTCTTATATTTATAAAAACTTGCCTCAGAAAAACTTCATGAGGTAGATGTCATGAAATACAAATGGAAAAACTGATGCACTCAAGAGAGAAAATTGACATGACACACTCAAGGTCACAAAGCTAAGAAATGGAAGATCAAGGTCTTTATGGAACTCATTGATTTTTACTTCCAGTTCAGTGTTCTTTCCATTAGATGATGTTGATGACATTGATGGGTGTTTGACTTCAAATCTATAATTGCTTTTGAATATAAATGAGAAGACAGTATTTCTTGGCCAGATTGAGTTTTTTTTTTTTAAGAGAGCCTGAAACCAAATGGAATTAATTCAATTTAATTGGTTATGATCATTGTATTCATGTAAAGAAGTTATCAAGAGACAAGTTTTAGTGAGTCATCCCTTCTCCAAGGACATTTTCAATTTGAAGATTCTTCAGTATAGTAATAGAGTATTTATAAGCATTAGGTGAATTTAACACTATTACCCAAATATCTCTTCTTATTGTGTCATTTTTCTCAGAAAGAGGAGAAACAGAAAAGTAGTATGGCTATAGGTTGAGCATATTGAATGAGAGCAGAGGCTTTGGACTCAAAATTCCTGGGTTCAAATCCTGGATCCATTATTTACTAACTATTGTGATTGTAGGTAAGATACAACTCAGCATTTTAATTTCTTCATTTGTAAAATAAGGTTGAACTGGATAATTCTACAATTCCTTCTTCAGTTATGCTAGAATTTTTATTCTGGGAGAATATAACCCATTTTATGTTCAATAAACCCAATTCCATTACTCGTGTATCTTGAATTCCATTTCCTAGTTCTTTAGCCAATACTTTCTAATGGACATTCCCTGAGCTTTCTTTAGGAATCCTTAAATATGAGGCTTCAAGCAGGGTTATAAATGACTTTTAACAACAAAGATTAGACAAGAACATATAATCCCTGATTCTAACATTCATTGGATCTATAATCCTGTAATCTGTCCAAGTCCATTACTTCACAGGGCTATTAAATATATCATTTTTTAAACAATAGAATTATATCATTATCTCATGCCCAGTCTCTGGTCTACTACAATCACTAGATCTTGAGGTGTTAGGGATGAAGGTGTCTGAATATAGGCACAACAGTTCTCACGTCTGGTTTTCTTCTACTCTAGAAAATGAAATGCTTAGAGGGAACAAAAAGAGCATTTTTTTATTCACAGTCATTTAAATAAGGGATTTCTTTAACATAAAAAAGATCAACACTTTTCATATCCTACTGATGACAAAATACAACTAATTCTAGATCAAGTCACAGAAAAATCCTATTATGTAGCACATCACACCCAGAATGACAGGCCCGGCTGCAAAATATGATTTATGTGTATATTCAACATTTGTTTTTAGAGCCAAACTGACTTTGCTCTTAATTTGTTGAGACTAAAATGATCTCTACTTAATTCTATTTAATTAGCTCTCCTTAATTCCATCTAATAATGCTGTTATACACAAAACATTTGCTGTGCCTCATTTTTTTCTGCAAAATTTCTCATCAATGCCCTTAATTACCTACTGACATCACTATCTTGTTGTTGTGGACTTTCACACATTCCTGTGTACAGCATGGCTCATAAAGTCTAATGAGAATAAGTTCATTAAATTAATCCCAATAATTAACAAACTTGCTGCCTGCTTCTCAGATGTCTAATTTGTGACACAAACTTGGCAACTGTTTTCAGCTGCAGAAGCAGGGATTGCATCCAAAAAACCTTTTTAAGAGAAGAGGAGATTCATCTTCATTAGAATTTCATCGTCGGATTTACAATCCATTGCTGATCTCTATTAACAAAGAGGCACTTCGGCAGTTAAAAAAAGAAAAAAAGAAAAAAAAATGACCAAAAAGGAGTGAGTTCATGAAGGCAATTTTTCTTTGCATGAAGCTGTCTTTTTTTTTTTTCCTAAAGGAGAAAATCATGGTTTGGTTTCATGTCTCCATAATTCCTTTTGTATTGAATGGATTTAACTCTTGCAGTAATCCAACCTCCTTCCCAACATGTAAATAACACTTTCAAATACCTTTATTAAAATGAATTTTCAAGGATTTTTATTTTGATGTGTAATAATATAAACAAAGTACATAGAAGCAAACCACAGCTCCTTTATGAATCCTGGCTTCTGAGAGTGCCATTAGACTGTGGCCTCTTTGAGCATAAGGATTTTTTTTTTTAAACGTTCTTTGTAGCTCCAGTCCCTGGCAAAGAGCTTGATACACACTAGGTACTTACATGCTTGTTGATCGACTGACTCAGAGTGCTGCCTTTTTATTTAACAGAAGTGCAGTTCACATCATCTAATCATGGTATTTCAAGTTGGAAAAGACCTAAGAATTCTTTCCAGTCCAATATCCTTATGATATAATAGAAAGATCTTTATTTGTTTACTCACCTATACTTTGAACTCTTGGAATCTCATTGTGAATAATCTGCATGTCAAAATCTGTTAGCCAGCTTAGTAGCTAAACTTTTCTATTTAAGCCACCATCACAAAAAGGTTGTTTGACTAACAATGGAGACTTTTTTGTCTTCCATATTTGGTCCGTCCGGTGAGAAACTCAGGGAATAGATGTCTCTATTTTGTGGAGGCTGTCTGATTATTCTAACCTTATTTGACACGGCATATTTTAGGTGAGAGAAAAGTGGAGAGTAGGGCTTATTAACCTGGAATCTGTTGACCTCCAAGAAGTCTATGGATAGATTTCTGGTCAAACGTGAACTTAGATTGAAGAAAAATCACATCTTCATTTTTACTAAAATCTAACTGAAATTTAGCATTTCTTTCAATAGGAATGTAGGCAATAAACGTTATTCTGTTAAGAGTTCCCAGGCTTCACTGACTGTCAAAGGCATCCAGCACACACACACACACGCACACACACACACACACACACACACACACAATATTAGGAACTACTTATGGTGATGATATAATATTAATTTTTCTATTGTTTCTCAATCTGAATAGGACATAAAAGAGCCTTAAAGGCTCCCCTCAAACAATGTCTTTCTTGCATGTGTTTTAAAATTAAACAAAATTGTATAAGAAATTTTTTTTTAATGATGGGTTGAGTACACACAACAAGCTGGGCATAAAACAGGAAGCTTAATATTTTCTTGCCAAAGGTGTTTGCCAGAATATCAGAAAATTATAAAAGCAGAATTTATGGCCTACAATACAAAAATAATGGGCAGAATAGAAAATAATTGAATCTTCAGTGATAAGTCATAGCAAAGAAATGAAAGAGAGAACAATATTTTTGGGGATGCAAATCTGCAGAAGTGAAGAACAATCTAGAAGAATGAAAAATAAAAAAAAACAATAACATTAAAAGAGAATATGCTCACTATCCAATAAGAACATACTGATTTTGAAACGGGATGTGTAGAAACAAAATAGAGATTGTAAGTCTCCCAGAAAAAAAAAAGACATGATAGGACAAAAAACATGAACAACACAATTCAAAAAATAATACAAGAAAACTGCCCAGAATTTCTGAACAGAGAATATGAAATATCTCTTGAAAGAATTCATGTACTACCTCCAGGGGAAAAAAATTGCAGGGGAATTTAAGGACAATGGAAAAGAAAAATGATGGGTATAAATATGCTATTAATAATTTATCCATGAAAAGTGGCTTAAAAGATGCTATGGACATCAATATGCAATAGATATATAGAATTCGAAAAGGGATGGACTGGTCATTTCTTAATAATGATACATGATAAAGGGATAGCCTAAGTTCTTCTTTGGTGCAATTGAGATATTAAAAAAAAAGATGGATCCTCTGTGGAAGATTTATAGAAGGATATAGATAGGGATATCACAGGTTGGGAAAGTTTAGGAGGGAGGGGTTATAATTTGGATTAGTGATAGACATATTCATATTTATGAAATTATGGCTCTATCAAAGTATCAGAGCATCAAGATTTTAGAAATTGGGGGAGAATATTTAGACTATAAGTTCAAGTTATTTTACTCCTATCACAGACCCAAACTTTAATATACCCCCAAGACTGAGTATATTGCTACAGTTCCAACGTGATACCCACAGAGGTTGGGGCTGCTACGAATATGCTGGCATAGTTCTGAATTGTGAAATATAATAGACTCTCTTCATGGAAGACAGAACCAAAACATTTATTCCAACACCACTGCCATTCCCAAGCCTTCCCTCCATCAGGCCTTCCCACAAGCAGACTCTCTTAAGCAAAATAACTTCCTCTCTCACTCACACTAGCTGCTACTGCCTGCTCTCTCATTCTCCGAGATGCCACTAGCTCCATCTCTCTCCCAGCTCTGACTGCTCTGTCTCACTTACTGCTCCCCCTTTCCTGCTCCACCCATTTGGCAAGCTCCTTCCACCACAAGCTCATGTGACTGAGACTTCCATGTGACTCAGTCACAGGTGACTCAGGCAGGTTAACTGCTAGGTACATAGGTGATCAACTAAGAAGCATACTTGACCAATAAAGGGCTAGAATATTGTTGTGTGTGATGGGGTTGGAGGGGAGAGGACTATTGATATTGATACTAAGTGACATTTACCTGGCATTTTAAAGTTTGTGAAGCAGGTTATAAATGTACTCCCCTACCCTTCCAGGAAAAGCTTGGATAGTCCTGAGAGCATTTGCAAACTAGAATGGAAAAGAAGAGATTAAGGGTGGGTTCATTTTCTTTTAAAAATCCTTCAACTCGGGGGTGGAGCCAAGATGGCATGTGGTAAGCAGGAACTAGTATGAGCTCCGTACCGAGTCCCTCCAAAAACCTATAAAAAATGTCTCTGAACCAATTCTAGAACTGCAGAACCCACAAAACAGCAGAGGGAAGCAGGGCTCCAGCCCAGGACAGCCTGGATGGTCTCTGGGTGAGGTCTATCCCACACGGAGATGGGAGCTGGGAGCTGGGAACGGAGTGGAGCAGAGTCCAGCGTGGGCGGTGTGGACCATCCAGACCAGAAGCCGGGCGGATGGGGCCCCTAGCGCCCTGAATCAGTGAGCTGCGGCAGTTACCAGACTCCTTAACCCACAAACACCAAAGACTGCGGGGAAGGTTAGTGGGAAAAGCTGCGGGAGTAGAAAGAGTTTCCGGTTCAGCTTCCAGCCCCAGGGGGAAGCGGAGGTGGGGCAGCTACAGCTGTTGTTACTTCTGGCTCCAGGCCCACCTGGTGGGAGGAATTAAGTGGCGGATCAAAGCAGGAGTGCACGGCCTGCTGAAGATCTAAGCCCAGTTCGGGTTGGGGGTTGGGTAAGGAGCAGTACTGGTGTGGCAGAGCTGGCACCTCCCCCCCAAACATGGAACATAGAACTCTCTAGTCTACAAGCAGTCATACCCCGCTGAAAAACTCAAAGGTCAAGTTAGTTGTCTGGGAATATGGCCAGGCAGCGAAAATACACCCAGATTCAGTCTCAGACTTTGCATTCTTTCTTTGCTGACAAAGAAGACCAAAACATACAGCCTAAAGAAGTCAATAAAGTGCGAGAGCCTACACCAACAGCCTCCAAGAAAAACATGAACTGGTCCCAGGCCATGGAAGAGCTCAAAAAGGATTTGGAAAAGCAAGTTAGAGAAGTAGAGGAAAAATTGGGAAGAGAAATGAGAAGGATGGGAGGAAACCATGAAAAACAAGTCAATGACTTGCTATAGGAGACCCAAAAAAATACTGAAAAATACACTGAAGAAAACAACATCTTAAAAAACAGACTAACTCAAATGGCAAAAGAGCTCCAAAAAGCCAGTGAGGAGAAGAATGCCTTGAAAGGCAGAATTAGCCAAATGGAAAAGGAGGTCCAAAAGACCACTAAAGAAAATACTACTTTAAAAATTAGATTGGAGCAAGTGGAAGCTAGTGACCTTATGAGAAATCAAGATATTATAAAACAGAACCAAAGGAATGAAAAAATGGAAGATAATGTGAAATATCTCATTGGAAAAACCACTGACCTGGAAAATAGATGCAGGAGAGATAATTTAAAAATTATTGGACTACCTGAAAGCCATGATCAAAAAAAGAGCCTAGATACCATCTTTCAAGAAATTATCAAGGAGAACTGCCCTGATATTCTAGAGCCACAGGGCAAAATAGAAATTGAAAGAATCCATCGATCGCCTCCTCAAATAGATCCCAAAAAGAAATCTCCCAGGAATATTGTCACCAAATTCCAGAGCTCCCAGATCAAGGAGAAAATACCGCAAGCAGCCAGGAAGAAACAATTTGAGTATTGTGGAAACCCAATCAGAATAACCCAAGATCTGGCAGCCTCTACATTAAGAGATTGAAGGGCTTGGAATACGATATTCCAGAGGTCAACGGAGCTAGGATTAAAACCTAGAATCACCTACCCATCAAAACTGAGTATCATGCTCCAAGGCAAAATATGGATTTTCAATAAAATAGAGGACTTTCAAGGTTTCTCAGTGAAAAGACCAGAACTGAATAGAAAATTTGACTTTCAAACACAAGAATCAAGAGAAGCATGAAAAGGTAATCAAGAAAAAGAACAAGAAAAAGAAATTGCAAGGGACTTACTAAAGGTGAACTGTTCTGTTGACATTCCTACATGGAAAGATGGTGTGTATGATTCATGAGACCTCAGTATTAGGGTAGCTGTAGGGAATATGCATACATATATGTTTATGTATATATATGGGTGAATGTATGTGTATGTATATATCTATGTGTGTATGTATATATATATATATATATATATATATATATATATATATAGAGAGAGAGAGAGAGAGAGAGAGAGAGAGAGAGAGAGAGAGGGAGAGAGGGAAAGAGCAGACACAGGGTGAGTTGAAGATGAAGGGAAGATATCTAAAAGAAATAAAATCAAATTAAGGGATGAGAGAGGAACATACTGAGAGAGGGAGATAAGGAGAGATAGAATGGGATGGATTATCTCCCATAAAGGTGGCAAGAGGAAGCAGTTCTGTGGGAGGAGGGGAGAGGGAAGATGAGGGGGGAATGAGTGAACATTGCTCTCATCAGATTTGGCCCAAGGAGGGAATACCATACATACCCAATTGGGAATCTTACCCCACAGGAAAGAAGAGGGAAGAAGATAAAAAAAATGGGGGGGGATGATGGAGGGGAGGGCAGATGGGGTGGAGGTAGTCAAAAACAAACACTTTCAAAAGGGGACAGGGTGAAGGGAGAAAATTCAATAAAGGGGGATGGGTTGGGAAGGAGCAAAATATAGTTAGTCTCTCACAACATGAGTATTGTGGAAGGGTTATACATAATGATACACATGTGGCCTATGTTGAATTGCTTGACTTCTTAGGGAGGGTGGGTGGGAAGGGAAGAGGGGAGAGAATTTGGAACTCAAAGTTTTAAAAACAGATGTTCAAAAACAAACAAAAATATTTTTGCATGCAACAAGAAAATAAGATACACAGGCAATGGGGTGTAAAAATTTATCTTGCCCTACAAGAAAGGAAGGGAAAAGGGGATGGGAGGGGAGTGGGGTGACAGAGGGGAGCGCTGACTGGGGAACAGGGCAACCAGAATATATGCATCTTGGAGTGGGGGGGAGGGTAGAAATGGGGAGAAAATTTGTAATCCAAACTCTTGTGAAAATCAATGCTGAAAACTAAATATGTTAAATAAATTTAAAAAAAAAATCCTTCAACTCTTTTGCTCTTCCTATTCAATGTCCTAAAAGGGACTTGATTCATCTTTTCTTTTCTTTCTTTCTTTCTTTCTTTCTTTCTTTTTTTTTTTTTTTTGCTGGAAAACTTGTTATTGTAGGTGGAGTGGGATAGCTGGACTCAGTTTAGATGATTCCAATTTTGTTGACAATATCTAAAGCATCGTAGTCTGGAGCAAGTCAGACATAGGCTTTCTTCTCTCCATCAGGCCGGATCAGTTTGTTGACCTTGGCCACGTCGATGTCATATAGCTTCTTTACCGCCTGCTTGATTTAATGCTTGTTGGCCTTGACATCCACGATGAAGACTAGGGTGTTGTTGTCCTCAATCTTCTTCACAACAGACTCAGTGGTCAAAGGGAACTTAATGATGCAATAGTGATTAAGCTTTCTTCTCCAAGGGAAACTTTTCTGATGATATTTGGGCTGCCTTCAAAGTCTTAGTGTCTTGGGTTGCCAGAAGGTGGCAGATGTTTGGATCTTCTTTTTTGTGGCTCTGGACACCTTTCAGCACCACCCTCTTGGCCTTCAATGCCTTGAATTTGGCTTCTGTCTTGGGGGGACAATGGCTTCCTTCTTTGCCTTTAGTGCCATCATGGGTGAAAAGATCTTCCACCTGTTTCATCTTTTCAAAGCACAAAGCCTTCTGTGCCTATTCACATGTGCCCTAGAGTTCCCAGAAGTTTCCAAGGGAGCTCTATGGGACCATTCTTATGAATGTTCCCTGGAGTTTTTCTCTTCTTCAACCCCAACTCCATTTACAGTATCTCATTTGAATTTTACAACAACTCTGTGAGGCATATATTACAACTACTTTTGATCCTATTGCACAAATGAAGAAACTGAGTGTCAGCTAGAGGAAGTGAATTGCCTATGGTCCTACAGCTAGTAATTGTTAGAATAAGAATTTAAATCTGGTCTTTTTGATTCCAAGTTAGGCTCTCAATCCTTTTGCCTACTCATCACATGATTGAATAGTTATTTGTATTAGTTAAAGTAGAAGGATGTTGTTGGCCTTTTTCTCCATATTCTACCCTCTCATCTCTCTTGTGACATGAACAAGAAAGAAAGAGAGTAAATAGGCTTCATGAATCCATATAAGTGGGGGAGGGGTTACAGTGACATGTTGCGGGGGGAGGCATTTATATAATGGAAAAAAAAACCCTGGAATGCAAGTCAAGATATCTGAGTTCAATCCTTGTCTTTATTATTAATTCACTGGGGGACCCTGGGCAATACCTCTCTGAGTCTTAATTTCCTCATCTATTAAAAAAAAGGCCGGGGTGGACTAGATTATCTCTAAAATCCTTTCCAGATTCAAAGTTTGGTGACCCTTCTTGGACTCTCAATATTTTTAAAGGAGGTAGGGAATCTTTCTACTCACCCAAAGGAAAGTGAAGTTATAGATTTGGGTCTAACTGTCCAGTACACTTCATTCTATGGCATATAAGAGATGTAGGACAGGGATGCAGAGGACTGGAGTCGGGTATTACAGAGTCACTGTAATTTTATTCTTATATTTCCTGTGACAGCCTCTAAGATAGCATTTGTTCAACTAGCTTCATTTTAGGTGCTCTGTCCCTCACAAATTTAGGCCTGGTGGCATAAAATTATCTTTGATGAGCAGCCACCCAGAGTCATGTACAGAGAGTCTGTTTAACATAAGGTGAAGGAAGGAATATTCTTTTCATCTTGTCCCTAAAATAAAGTTGTGCTCCAAATCCACCAGGTGTGGAATGATAATTAAAGAGATGGACCCTAATGAGATCTCTTTAAACATAGAAATCTTGGCCACTGTCCATCTTTTATCAAGAAACATCTGTAACATCATCCCAGCTGTGAATTTTTACTTGGACAAGCCCATAGGTCAAACATAGATTTTACACACACACACACACACACACACACACACACACACACACACACACACACAAACACACACATCCCCAGAGGTTGGATGTTTCAAAGAGAGCAATTTGGACTTAATATTAAGTTTAGCACTCCCTCTGAACTGACTACTTTACTCCCACTTGCACTGGCAAGCTCCCGAAAAGAAAGTTAATTGCTATTCTCCTCCAGGTCCTAGGGGTTACCTAGGCATTTCTTCTGTTTTTGAACTCTGCTATTGAGTCTAGTTGCTTGAGGAATCTCCACTCTCTTATCTTCCTTTTCAAAGAGCCCAAGGACCTGATTAATTTCCGCTCTGAACACATGTTGACCTAACAACAAGGAAGAACAAACCCAAAAGAAACTGTGACATCACTTGTTCACGGACACATGACGGTCAAGTGGGGAGATGTAGTTTGCTGCTACTCCCTCATTAGATATCTCACACACTCCCTAGACGCCAGGAGGAAAAGAGCAATCAACCAGTAGAAGGACACTTCCCCCGCCCCCACCATTTTGTATGCTCATTCAGATCCGGCTCAGCAACACATGAGTTATTAGTCCTGCTGATTAGACTGTTCAGACCCTTTGTTACCATGTAGTACTAGCCGTTCCATCACTTGTGATCAGAAGTAGAATCACCAAGCCTCCCCATGTGATTGGGTTGGAAATAGACAGAGACTATCCATACATGCTCTGTATGCTAAAATGAAGTAGTAAATATATGTACTTGCTTCAATGACTCCTTCCCCATTGGCCAAATTTCCCATGTTAGCAAAAATAAAAGAAAACAAAACAAACAAGTCTTCTCAATAATTACAATCATCCAAAAGTGAATTGCTACTCTTGGAGGTAATTAATCAAGCAATAAATTTTTGTTAAGCTCCCACTATGTGCCAGGCATTGTGCTAAGCACTGGGGATACAAAAAGAGGGAGACAGTTCCTGCTTTAAAGGAGCTTACAATCTAATAGGGAAGAGAAAATGCAAACAAATATATATAAACTAGGATATATAGCAAGCATAAATAGGAAATAATTAACAGAAGGAAAGCACCAAAATTAAGAGGAGTTACAAACTATAGGAACTGGAAATTTGGTTGAGATTCAAAGAAAGCCAGAGAGGTCAGTAGTTGGAGTACAGGAAGAAGAGTATCCCCGGCATGAGGAACAGCCACAGAAAGTGTCAGGAGTCAAGAGATGGAGTGTCTTATTTGTGGGACAGCCAGGAAGCCAGTGTCACTGGATTGAAGAGTACACGTAGAGGAGTAAATTGTGAGAGAACTGGAAAGGAGGAGGGTGCTAGGTCATGAAAGGCTTTGGATGCCACGCAGAATATTACGTATGTCAAGTCCTAGAGTCAAGAGGAAGCCATAGGAGTTTTTTGAGTTGGGAATTGGTGATAGAGGTGACGTGATTGGACCTGCACTTTAGGAAAATCACTCTAGTAGCTAAAGGGAGGAAAAATGGCAGTGGATAGAGACTTGAGGCAGGCAGATCCACCAGCAGGCTATTATAAGCATTTAGGCCTGCAGTAATGAGGGCCTGCGCTAGAATTGGAGGAGAGAAGGGGGGGTTTTTCAGAAATGCTGCAAAGTTGAAAGTGACAGGTCTTAGCAATAGATTGGATATGAGGCTTGAGAGGTAGTGAGAAATCCAGGGTGTCTCCTAGGTTGTGATTTTCCCACCAGTGGAGGTCTTCAAGCAAATGACAGAGGGTTAGTCTTTAGACCTTTTCTAGAAGAGTTTCCTCTTCAGATATGGGTAGTCTAGTAGACAGAACATAGAACTGGGAGTCATGAAAACTGGTTTCCTTTCTAGTTCTGAGGCTTATATTTCTAATGTAATTGTGAACATTGTGCTTACCTTTCCTAACCTTCATTTATTAAATAAAAAATATTTGTACTATCTGTCTGATACAGTCAGAAAGACCTGTAAAAAAGGCACTTTGTAAACCTTTAATTACTATCTAGTTTTTTGAGAATTTCAGTTCCAATCCAAGGATGTATTGGACAGTGGAGAACCTGGAAGTAGAGAGATTATCTAGGAAACTATGAAAATAGTCCAGATGAAAGACTTTAAGAGCCTTTAAAACATAATGCTTTGCTTTGCTTCATGTCAGTAGGGAAAGTTAATGCAGTGCTGAAAGTACCAAAAAGTGTTGGGCATTCCATTAGTTATTCCATGGGTGGTTAGTTACAAACATGCTTGCAATTAGTATAGTCAAGTGTTCCATCTAACACTGAACTTGTCAACTTTCTCATCAAACTCAATCTTCCTCCTGACATCCCTTCTCTGTTAAATGGGGTATATCACCCTCCTCCAAGAGACTCAGGATCAAATCCTGGGAATGAATTTGAACTGTTCTCTCCCTCTTTCTACTTATTTAGCCAGTTACCTAGTCATTTTTTATTCTACTACATTACTATCTCCCACATTTACAACTCCGACCTAACTCATCCTAGTTTAGGCCCTTAAAATCTTTCATCTGGACTATTTTCATAGTGTCCTAAATAGTCTCTCTACCTCCACTTTCTCCCCTACTCAATACATCCTTCACATGAATGGCTACCAAAATGATTTTCTCAATCCACTTTTTTGATCATATCCAAAACCTTGGAGAGCTCCCTATTGTACAGAAGATAAAATACTTGAATACCTTAACCAGGTATTCCAGCTCCTCTAAAAATTCAGCTCTAATCTGCCTTTCCAACTTTTACCTCCATTTTCTCCTGCATTTACTCTTTATTCTAGTTCAATAAGTCTACTCTTCATGACTCCTATCATTCCAAATTTCCCTGCCTTTGCTCATGTAGGTCCCTGCATCTGGAATGGCTTCTTCCCTCATATATTGTTTCCTATGAAATTCTGGTTGTATTGCAAAATATGCCGATTTTCTCCAGGAAATCACCTCCACCAGGTAGTGATATCTCTGTCTCATCTGAAGGCATGACCCTAAATTCATAATCCCCTTATATATTTATAATATTTTCATCATTCCATCATATTCTTTTGTATATCTACATGTAGATATACATATATGTTTTACTTCCTCCCCAATAGATTATAAGCTTCATGATGGTAGCTGTGTTGCACAGAGATGTTTAAAAAACATTTGTTGGGGCAGCTAAGTGGCACAGAGGATAGAGCACCAGCCCTGGAGTCAGGAGGACCTGAGTTCAAATTCTGCCTCAGATACTTATTAGCTGCATGACCTTGGGCAATCACTTAACCCCAATTACCTCCCCAAAATTAAAAAAAAACTTAGAAACATTTATTCAATGCCATCTCACTTCTTTATAAAGCAGATAATTTAGGGAGGTATCATGGTACAGAAGGAAGAGTATTTTGAATCAGAAGAGTTTGGTTTAGGTCTCTCTATGACATTTTTATACTTCCTATGTGACCTTTGGCAGGTCTCTTAGCTTTTCTGGGCCTCTGAGTCATTGATATCAACATGATTCAGCTGTGCCATTCTCCCAGTTCCTTGCCTATTGTGATGCCAATCAGTGATTAAAGATCTTTTCCCACCCATTCAATAGGCCTCAGGTGGGGCTAGTTGGGGGAAGTTTGATTAGAGTTTTGTTTGTGGGCAGGCCTACACCATTTACTTACTAAGTACAAAGCCCCTGATTGTGTGTGAAGCCCTCTGGCCCTAAGGAGAGTGTATATACCCAGAAGGTAGCCATAGAACTCAGAGACTAGGGAACTACAGAATTTAGAGATTACAGAACTCAGGAACTACAGAAGCTACAAAGCTGTAGAACTCAGAGAGCTGCAAGGGGGATGAGAGAGCTGCAGAGAGAGTGCACAGCGGAGAGTGGAGACCAGGGAGCTGCGGAGACCAGAGAACTGAGAGAAGAAGAAGATGCAGAGTTGAGAGTGCTGCAAGAGATGGAGAACTGGAAGAGACACAGAGATGTAGGGAGAAAGAATTCCAAGGGCTTTGAGAACTGCACAGACTAGAGAACTGTGGGAGGAGAGGACACAGGCAAGCAGACAGGATTTGTGAGTGAGTGTTTACAGGAAGGCTCTAGTAGAAGGGAAAGCTACAGAATGGCTTGGCTCTTTGCTGCGATACTGTGTTTTAATCTCCTTGCTGTTATATTGAGGTGGCCTTACTGGTTTTGGGATACAACTACTCCTATGTCAATTTGGGGTTATAGGTTTTGGGATTTGATCCTCTAGCGTCTGAATAAATGTTTTACTTCTTCTGCCTTCTGTACAAAGTCTCTTATACTTTGCGATTCCAAACTACACAGGCATATTCATGGTCACCATCAATATCATGAATCTTGCCTTACTGATACACTTATATATCAGAATTATAGAATATTCATGCTAGAAGAGACCTTAGAACTTTTAATGTTTATAGCTAGATATTACTATGCCAAAAATTCAAGGATCTCTAATTTCATTGGTGTGGGTATTCCCTACACTAATGCAGATTGCTGTCTATAGTTGAGTAGATGATTTTTGAGAATTTCTGTGGCCAAGACATTCAACACCTTGCAACATGCTTGGTGATGAGCCTTTCTGCACTTAGCTAAGTTGGTTCGTGAACAACCGACATGCAATCTATCTTTGGACCCATACTCAAAACCTCCCTAACTTGGTAGAAGCCTGTAGAGCTTGCCTTCTTCAGGAATAGCCTTCAAGAATCTAGGTCATCTCATCACAAAGAGGCATTAGAGTAGGTCTTTTGTGGACGGACCATGATAACAATTATAAAAATAGCTAAGAAGTTTATAAAATGATTCATGCACATTATTGTATTTTTAGCCTTTTAATACTGAAAATAGAACACATAAGGTTAGAGATGGAGTAGACATGAGAAGTTATCTAGTCCAATGTCTTACCTTTACAAACAAAATACAAAGAAATTGAATTCCAGTGAAGAAAGTGAGGTTTCACAATGTGGCACAGTGAGTTAGGGCCAAAGTAGAACTCAGTGTGTCTCTGTAGACTGAATTGCTTGTTTCCTCCCTGCCCCTCCACCACAGCTATCTTTCATCTTTGTAAACTTCCCCTTATATTATCAGACTTCCTCCTCACAGATGGTCAAATCTACCAATGAGAAATAGGGAAAAGGGGGTGGGGTGGTGAAGCCAAGACTGTATCAGAACCTTGGCAAAGAATGGAAAAATTGATTAAATTCCTTCATTAGAAAAGAATATTAACAAAGCTTCTCTGGCTCATTTGGAGAACATGGAATTCATGAGCAAAAGGGTAGCTATAGGCAACATTCCATGGGCAAGAAAGGGGGAAAAACGATTATGGTTTAAAAAAATTAACTAGTGAATGGAATGTTAACCTCCAACTGGGGAAGTAATTGTATTATAATGGTGATGTAAAAAACTATCAACCGAAGAAATGAACCTGAACGAAAATGTTGCTAAATACCAAGAAAGTCTGGTTACCTTTCTGGTTTGTATGGTCTTTACTTTTTTTTCTTTTTGTCACTAACTCTGTGCTCTAAGATCTCACCATTCCCCAAGATGAGGACAATTTTTTTCTATTCTTTCAGGCTCTAAAAAAGTGCAGTAATATCTCTATTAATGAATCCTCTGAGAACAAAGCTGTTTAATAAAACAAGTCTGGGTCCCAAATGTGTCAGGAAACATGATAGACTTGTCAGGTGAATCAGTAGCAGCAACATTTGAGGTAGATGTGATAATGGTATGTCAGGTAGAGTTTGCTATCAAGCAGGACAGGGCTCCTTATATGAGGGGCGTCTGAGTCCATCCTTTTTCTGGCATGGCAAAATCAACAGCAAGCATGGGCAACCCATTATGTGATAACACCAAAAACCACTGCGAGAAGCCAAAACTCTGGAAAGACAGGTTGAGGTCAAAAGTTTTCCAAAACTTTCTTCCCTCCTGATCCACTATCAGCTATAACTTCTGAAATTGAAACTGGGGTTCCTTGTTATCTGGACTCCTTGAATTTTAGCATGCTGACAGAACTATTCCATCAACCTAGCCTGGCTCTCTGGTTTAGGTATTTTTGTATTGTAATTTAACTCCACTTCTCTGATGCAAGAAGGGAAATATCTTCTTTACAGTACTTCTGCTTGTCCTAATCATTAGTATTACATATCAACCCTTTACAGGGTAAGGTACATGAAGTAAACTTGTCTCAATGGATAATAGAATATATCTGGGGTACCAGTGGACTATATATGTCTAAAGAGATAGGTGGGGGTCATATTAGGACAGACTTTGAAATTCAGCCAGAGAATCTAAGATTTGATAAATCAGGTGCATGTAGGGCTAGTATAGCTTGGACATCTAGGGTATACTTCTCAGCTGTCCATCTTTCATGTCTTTCTGTGGGAGCTAGTCCTTAGAAAGTCCTGAGTGCTCTGTAAGTGGATCATTAATGATAAGCTTTTATTTCAGGCTCAAGGTTAGTCTAATAATTTCTTAGAACAATGTATGTCAAAGACATAGACCCCCATCTTTCTTAAAAAGGTCTTATAATCAAAGACTCTGAATATAAACAATGGCCCCAATTAGTGAGACAATTACAAACACAGCCACAGCAAATCTCATAGCTCCCTAGGCCTCTTTTCCTGAAGTTGACATCCTGGGGGAAACTGCTAGGTGAAGACCAGAGGAAAATCAGCAAAGGCAAGGGTCCACCTTAAACCTGAAGATTCAATTGGGTCTGAGCTGCATTTCCAAGTTAGCCAACAAAACAAAAAGCAAGAGTAAGACTTCACCATAGCAGTTAGCTGCAATCTACCAGCTCCCCAAATCTCTCATCATGCACTGCCCCCTGCAGATCACATAGGGTGTTGGAAATATGGTTCAGTGGGAGGAAATTACAGGTTTCTCCCTATAAAAGACCAGTAGGCTTATTGTCCCCTTGCTGCTTTCTGCTGAAAGTATTGACAGCATCCTTTCTTATTTATTCCTTCCTTTCTAGGAGAAGGCATTCTGGGACACTGAATACTTCTATAGAAACATTCTACCTAAAAAAGGGATATGAAAATTCTCTTCTGCCTAACAGGTATGAGCCTCCAGTATCTATTTCCTTCCATCAGTGAGATACTACCAACATCCCAATTTTTGCCAACAACCCAGGATCTCCCATACCCCAGATTCCTTATAATTCAGGACAATCCTATGGCTTGTGGCATGTGAAATATGTGATTCATCTTCCAGGTCTACAATATTTTAGGTTTTCACATCAGTGGGTTCCATATTTAGGTGTTATCCAGCCAAACTCATTCACTGTATTCTCGCAGTGGGACTCTTGTTCTCTTCTGGATTTGTTCCTGTTTTTGTTTTTTTTTGTTTTTTTTTGGGTTTTTTTGTGTTTTTTTGCTACAACTATATTGGACAGTGCTTTCTGGACAGCCTGAAGTCCTCTTTCTAGGCATGGTTTCCAGTTCAGCAAAGCTATCATCTGCTATATATATAAGACTATATCCACCAGAACCACCTGTGGGGAAATAAACATAAGCCTCTTCAAATGAGGAACTTGAGGACAGAGTGTATTGCATATTTTTTGGCAAACTCGGCCATCAGCAGGAATTGGACCCAGTCCTGTTTCAACTATGCTGGAAAGCAATATTATTTGAGGCCTCAATTTATTTGTTCTACTCTCCATTAGTCTGGAGGTAGGGACAGTGTAGTATATACTGGTAAACACCAAATTGCTAGCTTCTTGGGTAGGTGCCTCCAGGATCCTAGTAGTAAAAAGGGGTACCCTACCTAAAATAGTCTGCCCAGAAAACCTGTGCAGTTGAACCATACCATCCAGAAGAAGGAGGAGGAGGAGGAACAAAAAAAAAAAGCATGTGGTTTGAAGAGTGGAAGGAAGCTTGAGGCATAGAATCAGGGGATATACTTGGGAGACATGATACACAGCTACACAAATGATTGTGCTTTCCTGAAGTAAGGGTATATCTCTTATGAGTTATATAGAAAGTTCCAACAATGGTTGTAGAATGCCCCCTGGGTTTCCACTGATATATCTTGGTCTTCTGGAATTGGTCTCACCTTCCCGCATAATACTGAATATCTCCTGAATAGCCTAGGCACATTACTATATACTGTTGCTGTATGAAATTCTTAGTCTTTACTATCCCAGGATATCTGGCTAACAAATCTTTCCTTTTCCAGTGTGAGAGAACTATACTATACATTCAGAAATGTTGCAGCCTGGGTTTTCTCAACTGTCTTGCTGTTATGGTTTCTACCTTGGGGGCAAACAGTGAGTCCTACCTGGTCTCTGTCTTCTTAGTCTCCAAAGTTTAGGAATGATCTTTTACTTTTTGGAAGATTTTTTTTTTTTTTTTTTTAGCAATTAACAAGCATTTATTTTCTCTACCTCACATTTCACTCCCTACAATTAAAAAGAAGAGGAAGAAGAAGAAGAAGAAGGAGAAAAACAAGAAGAACAAGAACAAGAAAAACAAGAAGAAGAATCTCACAACAAAAATAAAAAAGTCAGGGAAAGCCCATTCCTGCATTGGCCATACCAAAAAAAGAAATGTATGTCTCATTCTGAATCTTTAGTCTATTACCTCTCTATAGGATGTGGTAGTATAATTCATCATCAGGCCTCTGGAACCATGTTTGGTCACTGCAGTCAAACTTTTTGTCTGTCAAAGCTTCTTTTAGAATGTAATTTTTATAGTATAAATTGTTCTTCTGGTTTACTCTGCACCAATTAACAGTCTTCTCCAGTTTCTCTGAAACTGTCCCTTTTATCATTTCTTAGAACACAATAGTATTCCATTACCTTTACAAACCATAATTTGCTTAGCCATTCTTTAAGTTGATCTTCTCTCCTTTAATTTCCAGTTCCTTTCCACTGCAAAAAGAGATGCTATAGTTTTGTTCATATAGGTCCTTCTCCCTTTTGAACTCTTTGGGGGTATCAGATGGTGGTCTTGTTCCATCAAAGGCTGTGTACATTTTAGTTACTTTGGAAATATAATTGCTTTCCAGAATAATTGCAATAAATAAAGTAATCATAATTATTTTGTGGAGGCAACTCATACTAGGAGTGGGAGACAGCATGTACACAGGTAACACACAGGGCCAGCTGACAGGTGTGAAGGGCATGAATGAATGTGTTGTATGATAGAGAAGACAGAAGAATGAGGGAACAGGTAGCCTGGGAAATTTGTACTTCTCAGCCTGTGGAACAAAAACAACCCCTCTCTACTTACATTGCTACCACTTGCTGCTTCCTCCACAGATCTTTGGATCTAATCCATTGGTCTTCCATAGCTAGGTAACTTTCTGGAAGTCATCTTCTGCTTTCAGTTGCTCTCTCTTGGGCTTCCTTTATGGCTATGAAGCCTTTTTCCCTCAGGGAAAGGATTCCATCAGTAATTTTCTATAATAGCCCTAGGGATTGGCTTAGATCTTTTGTCATTCAGGCATAAACTGTAAATAGCCAGGGAAGACCTTCAGCATTAAGTCTGTCTTTTGAACTCCTTTGATTTTTTCCGAGCTGCTACTCTTTGAGTTCATTCTGATGTTTGACAGTGTGCAAAAATTCCTTTCAATTTCTTTCCACTCCTGTCATGCCAATTGTGGTCCTTGAAAATCACTCCTTAGGAGCAAAGATGGAAAGGGGGTTGGGTAGAAGCTGGAGATTTTCTTCCTGATTTCCTGAGAGTAACAAATTTACTTGTCTACCAATAAAAATATCTTTTGAGTTTCAGATGATGACACAAATTCTTATAATAGAAATGTACCTTTTAAACCTGCATTCAATCAGGAATCAATTTTATCTGATTACCAATACAAGATGATGTGCAGTCTTGGCCACATTCCATACACTTAAGTCCAGAAACACTTATAGCCATTGTTAAACCTGAAAATTTGGTTGAAGGAAACAACAGGGCTAGGTGATAGAAAAATCTATGTTGAGAAAATGAGAAATGAGAAAACTTATATACGTTATTTTAGCAGAGCTAGCAAGCCTGTATTACCTCATTTTTTATGACCCCCATGTATGTTTAACCATGATACAAGAAGAAGATTTTCCTTAATGGAATAGAGTTGTAAAGGATGTTGACAAAAGTCAGTTGAAACTACAGCCCAGCGTCTCTGTGTCTCATTACATTCCATAACATAGTATATACCTGTAGAATATTAAGCAAGGTAATCTCTCTTGGGGTTAGGGTAATGTCCTTAATGATCTGGCCTTGTTGACAGAGGTAAGGGTATTGCCTGAGCAAACTTTTAGAGAGAACAAAGAAGCCCAGGTCCTGGATCTTCATCCAGTTACTCATTAAATCAGGCTCTGGGTCTATTTGAAATTAAAAATGATATAAAATAGTATAATATTTTCCACACCATCAAGGAGTGTAAAACAAAAGACTGTCTTTGCCCTGAGACTAGAAGTACCCAAATTGTCTTGCTCTTGTCTTTCTTGATTATTTTCTCTAGCCTAAAATTCCAATTAATCCCTATCTGAAGCTCTTGTACCTTCTTTCTTTTCTATGATGACTAGGTTCACTATAAGTTAGAGTTCTCCAATCTCAACTTGGTGTGGATACAAACAGTGCCCTAAGAGAATTAATGTTAAGGGGTGACTTTGTGAAGCCCCCAGGTTATTTTCTAACCTGAAGGTGTCCTGAAGTCTCTTCCCCTTATCTTGAAGTACCATAAAACTTCCCCCTTATCCTGGACCATAAAATTCCTTGTCTCTCCCCATCCTGGGTCGTTAAATTCCTCCCCCCCCCATCTTGTGTCATCCATCTTCCTCCTTCTGTCCCTAAATCTCCAACCCCCATTAGAAACCCTAAAAATTACATCACTATCCCACAGGCTGTATAACTTTCTGTCTATGTAAGTCTGGTTCTTTTCCTATATCAGGGCCCTTTGTTTAGCTCCTTGCTAAATCTCAGGCCTACTGCTTTTGCGTCAATAAAGCTCCCAAAGGCTACAGAGAAGGCCTAAGTGAATTCTTTCACATTTGAACCAGCTCTCCCAACTCTGACCTCATCAAACTGATTCATACTGCTGAACAGCAAAACATTTTCTTCCTTGAGAGTCTCTCAATTCCCTCCTCAAGCCCCCAGTCCTTCTTCAACCATCATCAGATATCCTTGCCTCATACTTTACTGAAAAAATGTAGGCTATTTGTGGCTCTCTTCCCCACTGGCTTACTATCACTTCCAGCCTCAAAATCACTCAGAATTTTCACTCCTCTTTTCCTTTCTTCCTGTCTCCCTTGTCCTGGACAAGGTCAGCTACTAGACTTGTGTCTTAAAACCTAGCCCCACTCAACTTTTTTCAGGAGCTTGTTCCATAAATCATTCATTTTATTTCATCTTCATTTTCTCTACATCTGTACATTCTCCATTAAAAAAAAAACATTTTTTTCATTCCTTTGATTATTTATTTATTTTGATTTTGTATCCCTAACATCTAATATAATGCCTTGTATCTATCAATCTCTCTCTTTTTTTTTTTTTGCTAGGGGGAAGGCAGGGCAATTGGGGTTAAGTGACTTGCCCAAGGTCACACAGCTAGTAAATGTGTCAAGTGTCTGAGGCCGGATTTGAACTCAGGTACTCCTGACTCCAGGGCCGGTGCTCTACTCGGTGTGCCACCTAGCTGCCCCATATCTATCAATCTCAATACATTTTTTAAAAATTAAATTTTATTAGCTAAACTCCACTTGACCTCTTCTCTGCCAAGATGCATGGTGCCTTCTTGTTCCTTTAGGCCTTCATCCCAGACATGGCTCTAGGCAACAATAGCCCAATGTATTCTAGGCTTCCCCTCTGCCTTTCCTGGCCTGGCCTTGCCCAATGCCTTCTGAATTATACTTTGAAAATCCTGAAAACAACCACAAAATTATAATACACATATATAACAATGTATAGCAATTTGGGATTTGCTAAGTGCTTTCCTCACACCAAGTAAATAGTGCATTTATTATGCCTGCTCTAATAAGATGAGGGCCTGCAACAGAGTAATGGCTTTGTGAGTGAAGAGAATGGGACGTATTGGAGACATGCTGTGAAGGTAAAAATGAGAAGACTCAGCAACAAATTGGATGTGTGTTGTGAATACAACTGAGGAATCAATTGAATACTAAGGTTGCAAGCCTGAGTGACTGAGAATCTGGATGGCGGTGCCCTCTTCAGTAAAAGAGAAGTTCAGAAGAGGAGAGAGATTTTAGGGGAAAATGGACATGTTGAGTTTGAGATGCCCAAGGAATATGCAGTCTAAATTGTACAATGAAGAATAGATGATGTGAAACTAGAGTTCATAAGATTAGGGCAGGATAAATCTGATAATCATCTACATATAGATTATAATTGAACTTATGGGAGATGGTGAGATCTCCAAGTGAGGTAGTATAAATTACACAGTGAGCAAATATTTGAGACAGGATGTGAACCCAATTCTTTTACTCCATCACTTCATATACTATACTACTTAGTGTCTCAGGATCTGCCCTTTATTTAAGATTTCCCTAATGACCTTATCATACCATATTTCGCATCACAATTCTCTGTGATTGTGATTTCTTCCTTCACTAGGTTCTGAGTCTCATCTAGACTTTGAATCTCACCCAGGAGAACACAGTGCTCTGAATATAGTAGTTATTTAATTGCACTTAATTTGTGAAAGGGAATAGAATAGAAATGAAGGGCATTGGATAGGATTAGCACAAAGAACTCATGGAAGGGAAAGAATATTAGTCTTGGAGTTAGGGAACACCTGAATTAAAATCCCAGTCTACTGTTTTTGCAGATCAGGGCAAACTGTCTTTTATTGTAAGGCAAATGCTTTGTAAATATGAGAGCACTATAAAAATGCAACTATATAACACAACTCCCTGTTAAAAAAATTACCTCATTTTAAGTGTACAGGCAATAGAATGACCCCTAAGGGCCAAATGATTCCCTCATCTTTGACTTTAGGGAGTATATTTCTGACGAAAAGTTTCATGAATTTAGTCACAATCACTCTGAACACCCAGTTAATGAAATTTTTATAACACTGATGCCTAGGTTCAAGTCTCTACATAAATTTACATTTATATCCATTTCTAGCTAACCCCTGATCTCTTTGTTGTTGAGGAAAATTTTAGTTTACTGGAAATGTTTTAGTAATGGTTTTAATCATAGTGTCTGTGGCTAGACAGGAATTGGGAGAGAAAGTTGGGGAAAGAGTCAACCTTTTCTCAGGACTTCCCTGAGCCCAGGTCTTCTACTCCAAGATGCCTATAGAGTCAATGACCCTTCTCAATATTTGCATTATCTGCCAAAGCTCAGTACTACCTATGAAGCTCAATGGTGAGTTAGAATTCCACACTTGTTGCCACCTCTTGAATGAATGAGTCTGTAATATTTTGATAGTTTATAGATGACCCCTGAGGCATAGCTAGGTTTCCTCAGCCTCTCTGAACATAATTTTATAAAACATCACTACAATTCTAAGGTCTTTTCCATATTGAGCCTATGAGTGAAATTAGTTGACTGTGCATCCTATAGCTTATTTTAAGTGGGGTGGAATTGAAATCAACCAAACCACCCTTACAAAGGCAAAAACTATTGGTTAAATAGCATTGAATGATTAGTCCAGTTCTCCAGATAATTTCCTAAAGAGACACAGGGCAGTTGTTTTCACATTGATGTATGAGAGAGAGGTTTCTCTGCTTCTAGTGTGAATGGTCCAGCACTTCTGTGATGCCAGAGGAACCATACTGTCCCTTAAGGTCAACTATGGAGAATGAGTTGCATCCAAGCTGCAAATTTAATTACTTTCCTCTTGTTCTTGTAAAAACAAAAATAACAAAAAAATTTCATTCCCTTTTCCAGAATTCCATTTATTTCTACTGTTAGAATCTGCATCTAATTGGGACAGGGGATAAGGAGGAGAGAAGGGGAAGGTGGACTGCAGCTCACCACATAAGTCTCAAATTACATGCTGTGATGTGTCCCTGTAGACATGGAAGAACATCTGTAAATGCCATCAACATGAATCGTCCTCCTATAATATAACCTGAAAAAATGTGCTTGAAAACATACAATGGGACGCAGCTGGCTGGAAGTCACCTTACAATCCTCTTAGAATCCAAACTACATCTTGACAGACAAAGGTGATACAAAGTGAATGTGAAAGGTGTAGACTACCAATGTGGGCAAATCAGATCCACTCAAATCCCCATTTTTCTTCAGCAGGAGCAGTGTGCTCTTTCTTTGTGGATATGAGTTTATTTGTCTTTTTTTAATAAGCTCAGAATAACCTGAATCATTACCATCTGTCTCAACTTCACAGGTTGAGGCTGCATCCATATGATGCCAAAACCTCTGGTTAATAAGTTAATAATATAATCAATCATCCAGATGTTTTGCCTCCAGGAAGCCAACAAATCCATTTGACTGCATTTTATATTGAATAGGCAGCTAACTACAACCAAGTAATAAGAAGTACTTGCCAATTAATTTGATTTGATGCCAAACTGTCCTCAGTCAGACCTGCCATCACTGACACTGAGTATGTCACTTACAAGCAACCAAAATGAGTATTTTTTCAAGATACTCAGTCTCTTTAGTGACCTCAACAGTTCCATGGGCTTAATGATCATCTCCATGCAGATGACTTGCAGATCTAATTATCTGCCTAAGTCTTTTTCCTGAGCTCCAATCCCACATCACCATTTCTAACTAGGTGTACCAGAAACATCTCAAACTCAATATGTCTAAAATAGAACTCATTAACATTCTTTCCAAACCCACCATTCATGATATAGCTCATTTTTTTCCCAAGGCACTACTATTCTTTCAGGCTCCCCAATTCACAAACTCAGTGTTATCTTTGATCCTCTCTCTCAAGTACCCTAGTTATAAATCAGGTGACAAATATGATTTTTATGCCTCTCCATCATCTCTAGCAACCAAACCCTTCTTTCTTTTCACACAGACACAGCTTTAGTGGAGGACACCATTACCTCTCACCCAAACTGTTCCATTGTTTCCTAATTGTTCTCTACATACTGGATAAATTTCTGGGCTTGAAGTCAGGAAGACTAGAGTTCAAATGCAGCCTCACTTAACTGTATGAACCTGGCAAGACACTTAACCTCTATTTACCTCAGTTTCCTCAATTGTAGAATGGGGATAACAACAGCATCTACTTTTTAAATTTTCTTCAGCATATTGTTTCCCTTATATCATCCGCCTTTTCACTAATTTGCATTTTTTCCAGGCTCCCCAGTGCTCAAAAAAACCCTCACTTGATCTCCCCATCCTGGCTAGTTATCTTCCTATATTTTTTCTATCTAAATCCCTGGAAATCCCTAGAAAAAGCATTTTGTATAATTGATGCCTCTATTTCCTTTCTTCTCTGTGGTCTGGCTTCTAACCTTACCATTCAACTGAAATTACTCTCTCCAAATACACCAAAGATCTCTTAATTACTCCATCTAATGGGATTTCTCAAACTTGATCATTCTTGACTTCTCTGCAGCCCTTGACACTGTCAGTCACCTTCTCCTTGATACTTTCTTCACTCCAGACTTTTATGACACTCTTCTCTCATACTTCTCTTCCTATCTGCCTGACTGCTCCTTCTCAGTCTCCTTGGCTAACTGTGTCTCTCAAGGCTCTGCCCTGATCCCTCTTCTCTTCTCCTTCTATACTATTTTACTTGGCACTCTCATCCGCTACTATGAATTCAAATGACTCACAGATATATTTATCCAGTTACAACTTTGCTCCTGACCTCCAGTCTCACATGTTCAACTGACTATTGGACACCTTGAACTGCAGGTCCCATAAACATCTCAAACTCAACAAGTTTGCAACTGAACTTCTCTTTCCTGCTTGAAACTTAGGTGTCATCCTCAACTCCTCATTCTGTCTCACGCCCATATCCACTCAGTTTTCAAGTCCCATCGGTTCTACCTTTGCAAAATCTCTCCTTTATCCCCTTTCTCTTCTTTGACACTACCATCACCTTTTTGCAGACCTTCTTCATCCCATATTTCCTCAAGTCTCTCCCCACTCTGATCCATCCTCTAGTCGGCTATCAACTTGATCGTCCTAAAGCAAGAGATGTCTCTCTTCCACCCCCATTCAATATACCCTAGGGCTCCCTATAACCTCTAAGATCAAATATAAAATCTTCTGTTTGGCTTTTAAAACCCTTCATATTCTAACTCTTTTCTACCTTTCCAATCTTCTTACACCTTATACCACATACTCTACCATTCAGTGACAGTGGCCTTCTTGTTTCTTACGTAGGCCACTGCATTTCATAACCCCATGCATTTTCACTGGCTGTTTCCCATACCTGGAATGCTTTTCCTCCTCATCTCCTCTTCCTGGCTTTTCTGGCTTCCTTTAAGTCTCAGCTAAATACCCACCTTAGGCAAGATGCTTTTTCTGAATTCTTAATGCTGGTGCCTTCTCTCAGAGATTACCTCCAATTTTTCATGTATATATCTTGCTCATAAATTGTTGTTTGCTTGCTGTCTCCCCCTTTGGGTTGCAAAGTTTTTGAGGGCAGGGACTGTTTTTGCATTTTTTTTGCCCAATGCTTAGTAGGCTGCTTAAAAATGGTTACAAAGATAAAACCAAAATAGTTGCCTCTACTGAAGGAGCACAGATCTCTATGCCTCTATGCCATGAGTTGCTATTGCAAAAAATAAAAAGTAAAAAGTTCATCATCCAGTGACCAAGGCTTTGAAATTGAACCTCTTCAAACAGCTAGGCTGGGTATCATACAGTTCTGGTCTCCTCAAAGCCTTCCAAGCTTTATATAATCTGCTAGAGCTTGTATCTGCTTGGCATATAGCCTTTGAGATCCCAAGGTCTCCTTCATACTATCGTAAGTCAACAGAACACAACCTTAATGGAGACAAGCAGGATATATAAAAATATTATATTTCCAAGGCTATCACAGAATTAACAATTCTAACTGAAAGGGCATCTGGAGCATCGCATATTTTTGAGGAGGAATAGAATAAATTAATGCTTTTGATTTGCTAAACTTTTTAGAACCAGAACCCTTTTGGCATTCAAATATATTAATCAAACTTATTTTAGTATACCCATCTGTTCTCCAAATCACGATCTACTGTGGGTTTTCATTTAGAAGGATGACATTTACACTTCTTTGGTCTCAAAAGTAGAATTTTTTTTAATATCAGATATCAACAAGAGCATTGGTTGATATGTGGACTCACTGAATTCAGGAACAGGCAATGCCAAACTAAATAAACACGTGAAGTCTCAGTGATAGGAGGCTAGAGTGTTACTGAGGAAGCTAATGGTACTTTTAATCAAGCTCTGGTTAATCAAGGAGTGCTCTTTTCATAATCGATAACTATTTTTGTGCCTATGTGATTCTGTAGAGAGTTACTCAAATGAACAAGGTGAAGTTTTCCAATTATTTTGAAAAACAATTCAGAACCCTGAATGATAAAACAAAAACAGAGAATCAGGATGTACCAAAGCTTTCTGTCATAAATCGTCTAGCAAATCAGCATGTAGATTATTCCAGGCTCACATCGCCTGCTTTGATATTTAAAACCACTTAAAAATTCAGTCCTAACAAATTATCTATAAATACATTAAACTCTCAAGGAACCTGCAATATTAATTGTTGACTGGGGATTTCGTGGTGCAAACAAATTATTCCAACAGAATAATGTGTCTCCTTGTTTGTTGTGTTTCCCCAGGAGGTAAAACAATAAATTTCAAACTTTAAAGTCACCAAATTTATTTATCTTTTGGAATGAGAAATTTCTTTCTTCCTTCATCTGCAGTGAACCAAAATGAACCTTGCATGAAGAAAAATTCTCAAACTCAGAGGAAAAAAATATTCTTAGCCCTCTGAATTGCTATACTGTGGAACAGTTTCCAGGTGGGTCATAGTAGGATAGAGTTTTGGAGTTAGAAGTCTTCTGTCTAATCTGCATGTGAGCAAGAATCCTTTCTTCAATAAGCCTAATAAATGATCATCTACTCTACATTTGAACACTCAGCAATTAAGTAGTGTAGGGAATACTGCCCTGGACTTGGGGACAAGTGTTCAAATTCTGCCTGAGGCACTTTCCTTTTTTGTGTACCTAGGCCGCTAGATAGCTCAATGGAGAGAGCACTGGGCCTGGAGTCAGGAAGAACTGAGTTCAGATTTGACCTCCCACACTCACTAGCTATGTGACCCTGGACAAGTCACTTAATCTCTGTTTGACTGATCCACTGAGAAGGACATGGCAAATTATGCCAGTATTATTGCCAAGAAAACCCTATATGGGGTCATGAAGAGTCATACATGACTGAACAACAACCTAGGCCATTCCCATCCTCTGTGAAATTCCTGATCTTTTAAATGAGGATAACAGAGTTGTTGTCACAATCAACTAAGACAATATATGCAAAGTGCTTTGCAAATCTTAAATTGCTATATAAATATTGCCTTTTATAACCTCTGGTGTGTCTGTATCCTAATTTCTACCCTGACTGACAAGTCAAGTCCCATTATAAAACTAGCTTTGGACATTGGGATTCTCATCTCAACTAATACTCTAACTGGCAAGTCAGATTCCCAAAGCAACCTACATCATCTCTTCAGTGCTCCTTTCATTGCTGGCAGAGACACACACACACACACACACACATGCAGAAAGAGAGAGAGAGAGAAGAGAGAGAGAGAGAGAGAGAGAGAGAGAGAGAGAGAGAGAGAGAGGAAGAGAGTTTGCTTTGGCATGTTAGCGCATTTGAATGCCAGCTCTGGCTCAGCAGTCAATCAAGTCCATTTCTTTAGCGCATGGATAGTGGCCCCAATACAAAGATAGAACACCTGCATATACCCTGAACTAGAGAGCCAACACCTTCCATTCTATATCATTGGCCATTTTTAGACACAAGCTCACCAAATAGGCACGCCATAAGGATTCATTCCTTATAAATATTAGCTAAAATTCTTAAGACTTTCCATGATGAGGAACTCACTACCAACCACTAAAGAAAATTCAGTTCCAGTTTTCAGTTGCTCTAATTCTTCGGTAATGTTCCCTTTCACCGAACTGAATATTTCGCTTCCTAGTTTTCATCCAGTACTCTTCATTCTGCCCTCTAGGGCCAAGCAGAACAAGCATAATCTCTCTTCTACATGACAGCCCATCATATCCAGCAAACAGAATGCTTTCCTTGAGGGCAGGGACTGTTTCCTCTGTGTCTTTTTATTCCCACCTCCTAACATGATGCTTTGTACATAGTAAGCACTTAATAAATGTTTGTTGAGTTGAATGCTGGGCAGGTGTCTGAGGAATAGAATGAAAGGTTCAGAAAGAGAGAGCTCTATTACTTTGCTAAAACAATGAAGAATTCAAATGAAAAGGAACCCCTAACAATGAAGCACTTCCCTATTTATTTTCCCCACAATATCTAGTTTAAATCCCTTTCTCCTGTGATAAATTCCCCATGACGCCTCTAGTAATTCCAACACTTTCAGCAGATAGCTTAGACTCTTAAATCACCAAGAGAGGTGTGGCCATCTAAGAGGAGCTCAGTTGCCTAGTCTTATTCTTAATCAAATAAAATAAAAATGAGAAAAAAATTCAAAATCATGATTCTGCTTTCTTTCCAATCATGGAGTAAGGAGTGTCCCTGTTGCTTTCTAAGGTGAATTCCTTTTGCTGCATCCTTGATTCTCTCCCAGCCTGCCCACTTGATGGCCTTACTCCAGTAACCATCCCCTCTATCATTCATCTTCAATCTATTATTTTCCACTGGCTTATTCCCAACTTCTAACAAATATGTACTGTTTTCCATACTTAAAAAATCCTTCGACCCTCTACTGAATCTACTGACTATTTCTTTAAGACTGTCAATTTTTGTTATTGTTGTTTTAAAAAATTGTCTCTACCCAAAGCTTCCCTTTCCTCACCATCTAATTTCTTCTCTCTACAAGGCAATTGGATTTCTTTTCTACCCTCTCCACTAAAAATCCACTCTGAGGAGTCACCAATAACCTCCTAATAGCCAAGACCAGTGACCCCTTTATTAGTCCATACCTATCTTTACTGTTCTGAAGTGTCCAATACTGTTGCCTTGTTAAAGAACAAGTTGACCATGCCACTTCCTGGCTTGAGAGTCTTTGGTAGTTCTCCATTTCTTCTAGGATAAAATAGAAATCCTTGACTATTGCATTCAAAACCCATCACCAGCTGGCTCGAACCTATCTTTTCAGATTTGTGGCACATTACTCCCTTAACAAATTGTTTTGCTTTCTGTTCTCTGCCTTCATCTCTCTATTTTTGACCCTCTCTGCTTTTGCCCCAGCTGGCTTTCATGTCTAGAATGGACTATAAGGACTTTTCCCCACCTTTTTAGCATCCTTTGCTTCCTCCAGGATTCAGTTCAGGGGGTACCTTCTATATTAACTCCTTAACCTGGGATCTATAGACCTTTCCTAATGGATCTATGGGTAAATTTCAAGGTGGTCAATGAATTTAGATAGAAATATTTTATATCTTCCTTTTCTCTTGCCTTTAACTGAAATCTAGCTTTTCCTTCACTTGTGCATGTAGGCAACAAAGCATTATTTTAAGAAAATTTCCATAGGCTCTTCAGACTAACAAGGGCTCTATGACACAAAAAAGTTAAGAGCCCTTTCTGTACAGGAGGCTTTCCCCCACCTCCCTATTGCTAGTGTTCTCTCTTCAAACGATCTTGTTTTGATTCTTTGTTTATATATTATATCCCTAGTAGAGTGTAAACTTCTTGAGATCAGAGACTGCTTTTAATGGCTCCTTTGCTTGGGAAGGGGAAATAATAATTATTATAATAATCATAATAAGCAAAATAACAATGAGGAGGAGAACAAGATGATTAATTAGCACTTTATAGAACTTTAAGGTTTGCAAAGTACTTTATATGTGTTATTAGTCCATTTGATCCTCATAAGAATCCTGAGAGGTAGGTGCTATTATCTCTAGAGGATCCTTTCTTCTTCTTCCTCCTCCCCGCCTTTCCCTCTCCCCACCCTAGCTCTTTCCAAGCATACTCATAGGTGGTTTGCCAACTTTAAATTTTTGACAGACATTTATTAAGCACCTACTATGTTCCATTCACTGTCATAGACACTGCTGAAGATATGATATGATGATACATAACACCCTGCCTTTGCCATTATGGTGCTCATGTGGGAGGAAACTAACTATGTTGCTGTACATATTGCAAATCAGAAAGTGTAGCACCATAGGGAGATTCTGCTTAATAATGTGACTATTATTATCCTCCCAAAACATCCTTATTTATGCTTTTTCCACTATTCATGTGATTGTAGTCTCAGGCTGTCTGTGTGTTAGACTAGCTTCCTGTGGCTGGAGGATGGAGAGAGGTTGTTGTGGTATTATAAGCAAAGAAGCATGAGATGTGGTCTGTCAAGGATGTGCTAAAAACTCCTGTGAAATTAAAAAATATATATATATATATACATGTGTTTGTATATGTGGGTATACATATAAATGTGTGTGTGTACATATACATATATATGCATATTTCCCCCTTTTCCTTGGGCCTTGGAAGGGAAAAAAAGGTGTTAAACCTATTCACATACATATATGCATACATGTGTTTTATATTTGTATACATACATATATATGAATATATATATATATATATATGTATATATGTGATTAATATTTCCCCTTTTCCCTGGACCTTGAGAAAAAAAAAAACACAGCAGGTGTTAAAACAATGCAGTGTGAAGCAAATGTCCCTAATAGAGCCAAGACAATATGTGCCTTAGAAAGCAGTATGGAGAAAGCCATCTGTATTACCTCGCCTTGAAAAGAAACCAAAAATTCTTTCTCATCCACAGCAATTTCTAGTATGCCCTCCTCCACCTCTGCCCAGCAGTGACTGAGGAGGGCACTATATACTGCAAGAAGAAGAGCCTCAGACTAGGAATCAGAAGACCCAGGTTTGATACTTACTGTTTATGTGACCTTGGGGCAGTCACTGAACTCCTCTGAGCTTATGTTACCTTATCCACGAAATGGGGATAGATGAAACTTAAAGTACCTATCTCATAGGACTATTCCGAGTACAGTATTTTTTGTAAATCTTAGAGGGCTAAAGTGTGAATTATACAAGGGAAATATTGTATAAGAATGACAGCACAGTAGGAAGGAACGGGGGTCAAATGGAAGGAGAATTGGCTGATTGGATTCTTCCACACTGAGTGTGTGTGTGTGTGTGTGTGTGTGTGTGTGTGTGATAATCCAGACTTGCGATTTTTTGGCTGTTGGAAATTTCCAGTGTATAAACACTCTAGCAATCCAAGCTAGGATAGTAGATAGTGGATAGTGTGCCATATTTAGTCAGAAATAATGGAGTTAGAATTCTTTTTCATACATTGACTAGTTGTGTGACCCGAGCCACTGACATGACTTATCTGGGCTTAGTTTGCCTCATCTATAAAATGGGGATAATTATCGCCCCTATCGGCTAGGGTCGTTATGAGAACAAACTGAGATAACATTTATAAAGTGTTTTGCAAACATTAAAATGATATATAAATGGTAGCTTGTTGTTATTATCGTAGGAAGTTTCCCTGTAACTTACACACTTAGAGAGTTTTGTGGCACAAAGAGGGAAGTGGCTCATCCAGGCTCCAATAGCTAGTGTGTGTTACTGGTAGTGCTTGAACCCCAGCTCTCTCTGGCAGTAAGAACTACTTGAGCCTCTCTTCCACACTGCATTATCTCATTATTCCAGAAGTTCCCAGCTGTGTTCATAATTAAAATCTAGTCCATAAACCCCCATAATTAAAATAATGATAAGGATAACAATAAAACTAATAATTGTTAAGAGTGTTGAACTGTTAAAAATAATAAAAAGGATTTTAGGGTTTGCAAAGTAGTTAACATACAACATCTTATTTGGGCCCAACAACAGATTGTGGGGTAGGTGGCTCCATTTTATTGATGAAAAAACAGATAAATGATATGCCCATGGAACTTCATAGCTTATGAAATCATGGAGGTAGGAAAACAAAAGAAAACAAAACATTATAAACTTTCTTTTTTGTCTGTCCCTCTCTATCTTATTGTCTTTATCTGTCTGTCTCATGTAATATTTCATGGAATCCATGTGCTCAGGTGAGGAGAAGCTGTGATTTGCTTTGATGAAATCTCAGATCTTTGGAAATATTCACTCAGTCAAATCTTCCTCTGCTACAAACAAAGGATCTATTTCCCATTTAGCAAATGCTAGATGTTGTCAGGGATATGCACAGTTGACTTTGATATCAAATTTGATATAATTATTATTAACAACTACTAGAGTTCCAGAAAGTTCCAGTGTGATCATTGAAAACTTTTTTTATGATGATGATGATATCTAGCATTTATATAACTCTTTATGGTTTACAAGGCACCTTATGTACATTCTCTCATTTGAGCTTTCCAACAGCCTTGTGAGATAGTTGTTATTGCTGCTGTTCCTATTTTAAAGATGGGAAAACTGAGGCTTAGAGAAGATAAGTGACTTGTTTGGGGTCATACAGCTAGGAGGTGTCTGAGGCAGGATTTGAGCTCAGGTATTCCTGCCTTGGGCAGGTGGGAAACACAGTGGATAGAGCACTGGGCTGGGAATCAGGAAGAGTCATTTTTGTGAGTTCAGATCTCGCCTCAGACACTTGCTATGTGATGAATAGGTGATTAACCCTATTTATCTCAGTTTCATTATCTGTAAAATAAGCTGGAGAAGGAAATTCCAGAATCTTTGCCAAGAAAACCCCAAATAGGGTCACTGAGAGTTGGACATGACTCAAATGAATGAACTACAAAAACAAACTCCTGACTCTAAGTCTAATATTCTATACCCTATGCCACCTAGTTGCTACTGAGTCCATCAGTCAGTCAAATGTTTATGAAATAGTACATGCATGGAGGGGAGAAGGTGTAAAAAGGTTGGGAAAATAGGAAGGGGAAGGGTTATGACTATGTCAAACAATGGAGTTTATAGTTGATCCTGGAGGTCATAAGGAAAAAATAGACCAGCTGCGAGGCATCTTGAAAGCATTCTCATATGATTAAGCTTCTTTAGTTTTTCAAATTTTTGCTTGACCTTAGACTACATTTTATGTGGCTACTTAAATCATGCTGCCAAACATTGTCACCCCATACCAGTCTGAAAGGCACCGTCCGTTTTCAGATTTTTCCTGCATGTTTCTTTGTGTATAAGCTGTTCTGAGAACAGATGCTTTTGCCTCAGACAACCATGTCTTGCTTCTGGCTCCTCATCAAGGGAAACATTCACTCCACAGACTTCCCCCTTGCAGACCTGGCCAGCCTACTCATACTAGTGTGTCTTTAAGTGTCATTGGCTCCATCTCTTGTCTAGACTGCCCTATGCCCTATAACCAGCTACAACTAAGGGAATGATACATTCATGATAGAATGTCATACCTCTCAAAGAGGTATTTTTCTAACCATAGCTCTAATTTCAACATTGTTTCTAGAATCTGAAAGAAAACTCTCATAAGAGTCACCACAAAGAACAATGGTCTCTCAACAAGAATATTTTCTCACTTCTTTCCATTTTATTTGTGAAGCAATGAATAAAAGATGTCTTCCTTTGAAGTATTCTCCAGACACAGAGATGGCTATATCAATAGATAAAAATTTTTGGCAAGTCCTACCAACCTGAAATGGTAGCAGGTCCAATGACAGAATGTGCTTACCTCCAAAGGGCCATGCTGGCCAACTGTGCAGAGGTTCATTACTAGGGGTTGGCCACCAAGTGATGCATTCAGGTGGCCACAGTGATTTCTGAAAGGGCATAAAAATGCAAAGAGACTTTTACTTCTGTAAGTTATCCTTTGGCATTCACAGTGATGGTGCAAGAATAGTAGAATGTGTGTCACAGCAACCCAAGATTCATATAATTCTTATGCTGTCTATACAAAGTAATCTAACTGTGGTACTTTTAATGTGTGATCTTTGGCCAGAGAGCAATGAATTTCTATAGGCTATACTTGGAGTTTCTGAATGGCATGCACTGATACCCTCAACATATTCAAAGAACATTAGAAGATCTCCTAAATATTGGGTATATTCGATTTGGAAAATAAATGGAAAGAAATGGATAAGAATTCCAAAATGAGATGCTGTAGTGGGATTCCAATAAGCATCAGTAGGAGGAGTATCTACACTGATGAGCTTGTAGAGTTTGTCTCTGGTTTTCACTGTTGTTTTTAACACAAATTAGAGATTCTTCAGCAGGTTCTATTATTGTTGTGGTTTGTTTTTTTTTTTGAGGAAAGAAAGACAAAAGAGGTATAGAGTGGTACATGTTATTGGTTGGGCCTGACTCAAGCCAGTCCCTTGGAATTTTAAGTTTGGTACTGGAAAAAAAATGAGAAACTGATAAATCCTTCAACAGTTAAGAAAAAAGGAAGTTTATTTAGATGTAGTACAGAAAGGATACTTAATAAGGCTACAGGGCTTAGCTCCAATGGAAGGGACCACTCCTTTTCTACATATAGTAACCAGTATCTACAATTAAGAAGGATGTGGTGACTCATTAGGCCTTTGTTCATCCACCAGTTCTGAAAACTCCCTTGGCAGACTTTTTATTCCCTCAGGTCATCAAGAAGCAGTATGACATGGCCTGAGCCAACAGGAATCAATCTTAAGCCTTTGCCCCTTTGGTCAATCAGGTCTTAGGATAGCTTACTTTCCTTTTAGCCATGATGTAAGGGGGAGCAGGGAAGGATGGGTAACTGTGGAAGGTATTGATGCCATCACAGGATGCCTATGGAATTCCTCAATTTCCAGTGAGTTCTTGAGTTCCCATCATAATTGTTCACATTAGTCATACATACCTGTGTCTCCTGACAAAAGAACTTTGGGCAGGTACCAGAATAAACATCAAACAGATACAAAGACAAACTAATGAGACATGATTCCTACTGGCTTGGAGTTATGTCTTCTGTCCTCATTTCTAACCTGTTATTTAGCAGAAGGAGGCTGTTTGTGTTTTTAATCTTTCGTCCTTTTTAGAGTCTGAGAACACACTATCTGACACTGTCATAAGTGGTCCTTTTAAAAAATACAGCAAACACTGTTCTTTCATCTCCCACGCAGAAACTAGGAAATAGGACCGCACCATATGGAGTCAGTTTGTAAGAATGATGAATGGGCCCACCTGCTAACACCAATTGGATCACAAAATTAAAGCAACTGGGAGAAGGAAAAGGAGAAACTGCCAGTAAGCGAGTGTTTTTATTCTTCTCGCTGAGCTCAAGATCTCATGGAGAGCTTAATATGAGTCAATAGAGAACTCTCTGAGAAAAGGGACAAAATGCACTCATAAATGACCTCTGTTCTTTCTGCTGTATCCCTCAATAGATATTGGCAGGTTATAGTCTTTCTTTCCTTTTCCTATTAAGTGAGTGACACCAAGTCTACACACATTTCAACACCATCACAGATGGGTTTTTTTTTAACTCCTACATCGCTCACTACAAGGCCAGATGCGAATCTGAGAGAGAAAAAGTAGAGTATAATATGAAAAAGCACAATCATGTGAATCATATGATCTGGATTCAAGTGCTATCTTCAAAACTTACTATTTATGACACCAGGACCAGGCAATTTCACTGCTCTGAGCTCCAGTTTCCTCAGCTAATAAAAAGAAGAGATAAAGAGAAAGAAAAAAATGGGAGGAAGGATGAAGAAAGGAAGAAGGAAGGATGAAGGAAGAAAAGAAGAGAGGGAAGCAAGGGAGGGAGGATAGAAAGAAGGAAGAAAGAAGGAAGGATGGAGAAAGAAAGGGAGAGAAGACAGAAGGAAGAAAGGAAGGAAGGAAGGAAGAAGAAAGGAAGGGAAGGAGGGAAGAAGGAAGGGAGAAAGGATAGAAGGAAGGGAGGGAGGGAGGAAGCATAGAAGGAATGAAGAAGGAAGTAATTTGGAAGTACAGATGTGGGGAGGGTGCGGGGGAAAAGATAATGAATTCAGTTTTGGACATGTTGAATTTAAGATATCTATGAAAATTCAGTTTGAGATGTCTGACAGGCACCAGGAGATGATAGACTAGAGGGCAGCAGAGAGGTTTAGGGCTGGGTAAGATCTGGGAATCATCCACATGGAAATGACAATTGGATTCTTGAGAGCTGATGAGTTCGCCAAATGAAACAGTGTAGAGAGAGAAGAGAAGAGGGCCAAGGACAGAAGCTTGGTGCCCACCAGGGTTGTGCTGAAGCCTGCTCAAACTAGATTACAAGAGTAGAGGTAAATTTTTCAGTGTGATCATTTACATATCAGAAATAAACAAATGCGTCAAACTAGGGCTTAGTTTATTGTTTTGTAGATTGTCCAGTTTTAAAAAAGTAATAGAAAATATTAATAATGCATTTTAAGCTTAAAAGTGTGTCCTGCATGCTTTCCCCCCCCCCGCAGAGAGCTGGTTATTAAATATTTGTCAGTGTTACTAATGGTTAATGAGTGTGGCTTGGGTGAATTTTTAGCAAAGGAGACTGAGAAGGAGCCACCACCAGGTCAGAGAACCAGGAATGAACATTGTCACAAACATACGCACACACAGACACACATACACACAGACACAGACACACACAGACACAGACACACACACACACAAAAACTAGAGAATTATTATCAAAGAGACTGACTGACAATGTCAAAGCTGACAGAGAGGTAAAAAAAGAAGACGGGAAAAGGCCATTAGATGTGTACCATCTGATACCTTCTAAATCTAACTAACAATTTTTGCTAACTTGTTGGAGTTAAAATTCTACCAAAATATAAACTAATACACTAAAAAATTCAACAACATTTAAAAATCATTATATTTTGGTGCCTTCCATATTATGTTGCCCTGGGAAAAAGTCCTCATCACTCTATGCTAGTTACAATTCTAAGGATGACTTTTCACAGTATGGACCAGTTACCTGAGCACCAGCTAGCTAAATGTAGTCACCTTGCTAGATTGCTGAGCACCAAAGGACAAATGCTTTAAGCCATAGTAACCCATGAAACCATCCACTAAGATTAGGAGGGAATGCAATCTGAGTCAACAGAGAAACACTGAGATCAATCAAACTCCAAAGGCATAAAATACTGAAGTAAACACACATACACACACGCACATATATATATATATGTGTATATATATATATACACATGTATATGTGTGCCTATGTACACATACATATATGCATATATACACGTACATACACACATGGTGTTTTTTTTGTCCATAAAAACTGTTCCTGCTGTTACTTTCCTGGGCAGTGTGTAGAGGGAAAGAGAGATACCTTTTACAAATTTAGAAATAATTTATTTTAAAAACCTTAGTAAGTAAGATGGGAAAACTCTATAATTTATGGTTTTTATTAGTGTCCTATGCAATAGTGGGTTTGAGCGTCCCTTTCATGAGTATCTAAGAGGATACCTCCCTGTTACTCAAACTATATGAGTTATGGGTAGGATGCAACATACACTTATACCACCTGTGTATTAAAGTCAATTTCACTGCCTCATAGTCCCACCTCTAAGTACAAGGTCATAATGAAGCTATTGTATAGTTCTTTTAACTCCTAAAAAACTTTTGACTCCTAAACTTAAGTGACTTAATTTAGGCCATAGGTGTGGTAGAACCAATCTATAAACTTCATTTAAAGGCAAATTGAATTTTCCTCTCACAGTTGGTAGATATTTCAATTCTGCTAGGCTTCAGACACAGTTTGTTTGCCCGTTGATGGCAACCATTTTGTATTTTTCACAGAGTATAAAATGAGTCTTGTACAGTTTAGGCAATACACCAGTCTTTAATCCTAATAAATTTTCTTTTAAAAACAGTTTAGCAATTGGATTGGTCATATTTATAACCTATGATCCCAACTGGACATTTTCTCTGACGGTCCCTCAGGGCTAGAATGGCTCTCCTTCCTCATCTCTGCCTCCTAGCTTTCCTAGTTTCCTTCAAATCCCAGCTAAAATCTCACTTTCTACAAGAAGCCCTTCCCAGTTCTCCTTAATTTTCTTCAATGTTTTCAGTTTATCCTGTAACTAGCTTGTTTGTACATTATTGTTTGCATGTTTTCTCCCCCATTAGGTTGTGGCCTCCTTGAGAGCAAGGACTGTCTCTTGCCTTTCTTTATATGCCCAGCGCTTCGCATAGTGCCTGGCACATAGTAGGAATTTAATGTTTATTGAACATTATTGACTTATTATTGATTATTGCATAGCTATAAAGATCTTGAGAGTTCAGTTCATTCTGTACAGCTTACCCTAGTGAAAGCTTCTCCTCTGCAGCATGCCTGGCTAGGAATATGGTAGTAATTAGGTATTTGTTACTCCCAAAGATGCCAGACATTAGAAAAGGAATAGGGATTGGATCTGTGATTTCATTGGTGAACTCTCAGGTAAGGAAGCTCCTTCAGGTTGCTACTTTGTCTACAATTAATAATCTTCTATAGTTGCATAAAGCACTGAGAAGTTAATTATTACCCAAAGTGATAGAGCTAGTAGGTGTCGGGGTGGGACTTGAACTCAAGTTTTCCTGGTTCCAAAACCAGCTTCCTGTATACAGACTTAACCTTGTTTTGTTGTGCTTCACTTTATTGCACTTTGCAGATACTGCCTGAATTGAATTGAAGGTTTGCACCAACCCTGTATCAAGCAAGTCTATCAGTGTCATTTTTCCAATATTAAGTCATCATGCTTCTGCATCACATTTTGATAATTCTCACAATATGTCAAACTTTTTCATTATTACTATAACTTCTAGGGTGATCTGTGATCTTTGATGTTAACTACTGTTATTGTTTTGGGGTGCCACGAATTAAGCCCATATAACTTGGTTGAATTTAATTGATAAATGTTTTATGTGTTCTGACCACTCCACCAACCTACCATTTTCCCCTCTGTCTCCTTCTCCTTGGGTCTCTCTATTCTCTGAGACACAGCAACATTGAAATGGGGCCAATTAATAACCTGAAAAGGGCCCCTAAGTGTTTAAGTGAAAGGAACAGTCAATCTATTCAGCAAACTTCATTGTCCTATTTTAAGAAATTGCCCCAGCCATCCCAACTTTCAACAACTGACACTCTGTTCAGTCAGCAGCCATCAACATGAAGGCAAGACTCTTTACTAGGAAAGATGTTTATGACTCATTGGATGCTCAGATGATAGCATTTTTTTTAGCAATGAAGTATTTTTAATTAAGGCATGCACATTTTTTAAAATACATAATGTTATTGCACACTTAATAGACTATAGTGTTAACATAACTTTTATATGCATTGGGAAAGGAAAAAAATTCTGTGACTCATTTTATTGCTATATTTGCTTTATTGTGATGGTCTGGAACCGAACCCACAATATCTCTGAGGTGTGTCAGTACTACCTCATGCTACCTTTCCTACACATTCTGCCTAACCAAAACAGAGTTCTTTCCAAGAAGGAATTACAAGAGCAAGGAGAGCCATTATTGGACTAGCAGCTGGGAGTCTTGGGTTTAAATCCTGCCTCTGACATTGGTTATCTAAATTTCTCTTCACTTCAGTTTTCTTATCTGTAAATTTGAGGTGATAATTCTATTTCCTGACTCACAGGGTTTTTTTTTGTATGGAAAGTAGTTTATAAAACTTTAAATGGTATAAAATATGAGTTGTTATTATTCACCCAAGGAGGCTTTGCTAAACATATACACCCAATGCATATAAATATAGATACATTCACACCCAGTGTCTGCTAAAACACTTCCAGTAACAGGGAACACACAATTTCATGTTATAGTAAGCCATTCTGCTCTCAGCTATCTTTTATTGTTTTGTTGTTACTGATTTCCAAATTCTTCCTTCTATTGGACAGAAATTTCTTTTCCTGTAACTTCTAGTTGTAGCTCTGAGTTCTGTTATTTGTGGCAAAGCAGGACAAAGCTGATTCCTCTTACATGCTAAAACTCTTGCAACATTTGCATGTAGCCATCATGTCTACCTTAAGCTTTCTCTTGTCCAGGGTAGGAATCCCTTGCTCCCTCTTTATGTGACATAATTTCAAGTCCTGTCCTCCTCCTCCTTCTCCTTCTCCTCCTCCTTCTCCTTCCTCTCCACCTCTCTCTCTCTCTCTCTCTCTCTCTTTCTTTCTTTCTCCCTCCCATCCTTCTCTCTCTTTCTCTGTCTGTCTTTCACCCAACCACCAATATTAGAAATGTTACAATTTGATCACAGGGACCAGAACCAACACAGATCAGAATCTTCTTTGAAACTTAGTCTTAAAGAGTTGCTTAGAGCATGTGTCAGAGACATAGTCATCCTATATCAGAGATGGGACCTGAACATAGGTCTGCTTGACTAGAAGGCTGAATCTCTCATTCCACTGTGCCAATCTTACTAATATAATGAACTAATGTATCTTTTTTCACATGAACTGGTATTCTGCATCCTTATGCAGTTGATACTTTGGACCTAAATGAAGGATTTTACATTTATCCCTGTCAATTATTTGCCTGTCAAGAACTTTTGGGATCTTGATGCTATCATCCAATGTATTAACTATGCCACTGAGATTTGGGTGATCCACAGATAATGTTAAATATATTACTTTTGACACCATTGACATCCAAGTTATTGAAAAAAATGTTGAACAAGATAATTGGAAGATGGAACCTGAAATAGGTCAATAACATTTCCCTACAGAATAAATCAATAATATTTTTGTGCAGCTATTTAAAGATTTAAGTGTATTATCATTCAGTTCTAATCCTGTGATTTTTATTAATGTTACTAATATTGAAAAGAGGCAGGAAGGAATAGAGGAGACAGTGCTGGACTTGTATTCAGAAAGGGCCTGGGTTTGTTCAAATCCTGCTTCTGACACCAAGTTATGGGACCATATGCAAATCATTTACACTCTTTGACCTTCAGTTTCCTTATTGTTGACAAAAGAATAGAGACCAATAATACCACCTTTGAAGTTTGTTGTTGGGTTCAGAGGAGATGTTAGTAAATCACTTAAGCATGTGAGTTTTCCATAAAAATACACACACATATAAAATATAATGTTTATTATACATGTATATATTTAAGAATTTGATATGGATTGTTTATAGGAAATGAGCCTATAAACTAATGGGAATTAATTTTAAATATGTAGAGCATGGATTGTTAATATCTGACTTTCTTCTGACCCACTTCTTTCTTGAAACTGTTCTTTTAAATGCTGCCCATTGACCTTTTACTTGAGTAAATGCAGTGGCTGTTTCTAAACCCTTATCATTCTTGACCTTTCTGCATTGTTTGACACTGTTGAGTACTCCCTTTTTGGGGACACTCTACTTTTCTGGATTCTGTGGTACCGTCATCCCTGATTCTTCTGGTACCTGCTGAACACTACTTCTCAGTCATTGTCAACCAGCTCCTGTCCTCAGGTGTGGGTCTCTCCTAGCATTGTTACTTAAACTTAGAAATGATTCCTGAATGTAGTTGTTCAATTGAAGAGTCTCTTAAAAGTACTCACTTTTTAAATAAATTAATTAATTAAGTTTTAGTTTTCAACATTCCCTTTTATAAGATTTTGAGTTCCAACTTTTTCCCTTCTCTTCCCACACCTCTCCCCAAGACAGCATGAAATCTGATATAGGTTATACATGCACAATCATATTAAACATATTTCCACATCAGTCATGCTGAGAAGGATCAGAACAAAAGGGAAAAACCACAAGAAAGAAAAAGCAAAGAGAGAGAGAGGGAGAGAGAGAGAGAGAGAGAGAGAGAGAGAGAGAGAGAGAGAGAGAGAGAGAGAGAGAGAGAGAGAGAGAGAGAGAGAATAGTATACTGCAATCTGTATTATTCTGACTTCAAAGTTCTTTTCCTGGATGAGTCTTTTGGAATTGTCTTAAATCATTATATTGCTGAAAAGAGCTAAGTCTATCAAACTTGATCATCACACAATGTGGCTGTTACTGTGTACAATGTTCTCCTTATATCACTTTGTATTGGTTCATGTAAATCTTTCCAGATTTTTCTGGTCTGACTGCTCATCGTTTCTTATAGAATAAAAATATTCTTCTAATTATTTCTTATAGAATAATGGTATTCCATTACCCTCATATGCCACGACTTGTTTAACCATTCCCCAATTGATGAGAATCCCCTCAATTTTCAATTCTTGGCCACCACGAAAAGAGTTGCTACAAATATTTTTGTACATATGGGTCTTTTTCTCTTTTTTATGATCTCTTTGGGATACAGACCTAGTAGTGCTATCACTGGATCAAAGGTGTATGCTATTTGGGCATAGTTAAAAATTGCTCTCCAGAATGATTGAATCAGTTTAAACCAACAATTCATTAGTGTTCCTATTTTCCCACTTATTCTCCAGCATTTATCATTTTCCTTTTTTGTCATAGTAGACAATCTGATAGGTGTGAGGTGGCATCTCAGAGTTGTTTTAATTTGCATTTCTCTAATCAATAGTGATTTAGAGCATTTTTTCATATGACTACAGATAGCTTTGATTTCTTTATCTGAAAATTTCCTGTTCTTATCCTTTGACCATTTATCAATTGGGGAATTACTTGTATTCTTAAAAGTTTGAATCAGTACTCCATATATTTTAGAAATGAGGCCTTTATCATAGACATTGGCTGTAAAAAAATTATTTGCTAGCTTTCTGATTTCTTTCTAATCATGGTTGCATTAGTTTTGTTTGTGCAAAACCTGTTAAATTTAATGTAATCAAAATTATTCATTTTGCATTTCATAATGTTTGGTCATAAATTCTTCCCTTCTCCATAGATTTGATAAGTTAAAAAAAGTAGTAACCTTCAAAAGCTTTATATATTTATGTCAGTCATTTTTATGCTTATTGTTCAAATCATGTCAGTCCCAACCGTCAATAAACTTATATTAAGCACCTACTATGTCCTAGGGACTGTGATAAGTTTTGGGGATACAAAGAAAGATAAAAGACAAAATCATGTCTAGAACCCCTTCAAAGAAAATAAAAATAAAGAATCCAAAATTATCCTACACTATAAATATATAGAATTGAAACTTCTCTCTCCAGTTACCAATGATCTCTTAATTCCTAAATCTAATGGCCTGTTCTTAATTCCCATCCTTATTGACCTTTGTGTAACTTATGATCCTGTCAGCCATGCTCTTCTCCTTGATATTCTCCTCTCTCTAGCTTTCTGTGACACTACCTATTCTGGATCTCTCTCTCTACTTATGGGACAGTACTTTCTAAGTCTCCTTTCCTGGATCATCACTCTCTATAATGGTGGGCATGCTTCAGGGCTCTATTCTGGGCCTTCTTCTTTTTTTCCCACTACTGTTTCCCTTGGTCATATCATCAGCTCCCATGGATTTAATTATCATCTCTATGCTAATGATTCTCAAATGAACTTATGCAGCTCTAGCCTCTCTTCTGAATTCTAATCTTGCAAAACTTCAACTGCTTATTGAATATCTTAAATTAGATGTCCTATAGAGATTTTTTTGAGGGAAGAATCCAGTGCTATTGGGGTTAAGTGACTAGCCCAAGGTCACACAGCTAGTAATTGTGTCAAGTGTCTGAGGTCAGATTTGAACTCAGGTCCTCCTGACTCCCAGGATGGTGCTCTAGTCACTGTGCCACCTAGCTGCCCCTAGATATTTGTTTTTGTTCAGTCATTTCAGTCATGTCCAACTCTTCATAACCCATTTGGGGTTTTCTTGGCAAAGATTCTAGGGTGGTTTGTCATTTCCTTCTCCATCTGTAGATATAATAAACTCAAAATGCCTGAAGTTGAATTCATTATCTTTCCTCCCAAATCCTCTTCTCTTCTAAACTTTCCTATTACTTCTGAGGGCACCACCATCCTCCCAGTAACCCAGGCTCTTTCATCACTATCTGTTATTCCCTTTCTTCAATCAGTTGCCAAGTCCTGTTGATGTCATCTTAATAACATCTCTAACATAACCCTCTTCACCTCTTGGCACTACCACCACACTAACGAATGTCTTCCTCATCTCTTTCCTGAACTATTGAAATAGACTGCTGGTTGGTCTTCCCACCTCAAGTCTCTCCCTACTGTAGTCCATCTTCCACTCATTTGTCAGATTGATTTTCCTAAGCCCAGGTCTGACCATGTCACACCCTCCTCTCCTTTTAATCAACTCCAGTGGATCCTTCTTCTCTTTGGCTCTCCAATCCCTATGTCCTCCTTCAATCAGAGGGAATGTCCTGAAGGGCAGGGGGTATTAAGCAAGTATGGGTTTTGTGGTCTGTTTCTTCAGAATCTATTGGCTTCCATGATTAACAGAAACTAGACAAAATTGCCAGCTAAACAAACAAAATCCTTGTGAATGAATAAATAAATACAGTGAATAGATAGATAGATGTAACAACAATGCTGCTTGCAGCTACTGTGGAGGGGAAAGACCAAAAACAAAAGCACACAGGAAGGCTGCCAGCACAGGTTCTTTGATCTTTTTTTTCCAAGGAAAGCAACTTTAAGGGGTTAACAATCTTACTAGTTCAAGGGAAAAAGTCAGTACCCTGAACTTCAGAGAGTATACAAACAGAAATTACAAGCATACAATATATTAACGGAGCAAAGACACATAGAAATCAATAGACAGGCCTCTAGCTGTCTCACCAAGGAATTACATAGTTACTAGAGAGAGGCACCATATCTGGGTTTTCAAAGCCAAGGGGGTGGGGATGGGGGTTCAGAGTCTCCTCTGGCCAAATCACCAACACTCTTCCAATGAGTGTGCCCCCAAAGGCAAAATGCCAACCTCAGAGCTCTTATACGTGTTCAGGGCCCTGAGGGCTCAGACAATACTTAGCAAAAAGGTGTGGGGCCTGGGGCTTTCTTGTTTCTTAAGCAGGTCATCAAAGAATCTTGACTCAAGGACTCCCAATTGAAACAAAGACACTTGATTACCTGAGTGCTGAGAAGCATTCAAACAAAAAACAGCAAAAAGTCCTACTTTGCTTGCCATTACATTTGAAAGGCAAGACTCATCAAAGGTACTTGATTACTTCAGCATTCCAAAAGAGAAAAGAGTAAAAAAAAAAAAGTCCCACCCTGATTACCATTATATGGATGGATAAGTAGTTAGACAGACTGACAGATTGACTGATAGATAGATAGATACATACATAGATGGATAGATGGATGATGACTCACTAGAAACAGTATTTCTCTTTTGGAAGCTGTTCTACATTTGAGTTGATTCTGGTTTCAGAACCTCAGAACCCTCAGTAATGTTGGGATTAAAGGGCACCTAATTTCTCTGAATCCTCAAGCATGCTGAGAGGCAGTCATACAAACAAATTCAAAAGATCCCCCTCCCCCCCACTGAAAAGCATTGCATCTTGAACAATCATTTATTGAACAATTAGCTTATGACTGGGCAACCTGGTGCTCTGCACTCATGCATGGCTTATCACCTCATATTGCTTGGAGATTGGTCCTTAGCTGGTTTAAGGAATCTGTGAATAGAAAAATATAGCCACTACAAGCAAGATGAATGTCACAATGTATTCCAGACCTGTAGGATATAAATGGGGACAGCTGAGAGGATTAAGTTTAGGCCCAAATAGACTGGGAAAAAAATTCTAAATATTCCACTATTTTATCATATCACATTTGAAACTTAACTCTCTTGCTTTCTGGTGATGTTATCATTTGTCTCTGCAATAATACTCTGTGAATTAATCTTTCCTCCTACACACACTCCTTCCTCTCCAACATTACTGTTTGATTATCTGCTGTGCTGCTTTCCAGAAAGTGTTTTGTGCAGGAAATTTAGGTAGCACTCCGAGAAAACAGATCTCGTAACACAGTAGCAAATCAATAGGTTTTATACCTGAGAAACCCACATATTTGTGTTGGATAAATGTCCCCCTGCCTTGTTTTTGTTCAGCCATCCCACCTATATACAATCTCCCAGCAGCCACATCTGTATTTAGCCACAGCTCTTTATGAGAAGGCCAGCTTGAGATTCTATTAAAAATGCATTGTTACTATGAGTTTTTTGTTCTTCCTTCCCACGTAATAAGCTGAGAATGACAGTGGGTGAGCATTCTACTAGGATGACTGTTAATCCTTTTATAGTCTTTATGGCCACACAAACTAATAGAAAATGCATTTTATACCAGGCAGGTGAACTCACTCAGACTGAACTCCAATGTACAAAAGTGTTTGTTGTTTCATTCAGTCAAGTTGTAATGGTAGCTTTGGTTAAACTGAACCTGACAAGGGGGTTGTCCTGGGCAATAAAACGTCACAGTAGAAGGCTGCTCACTGTGTTTCCTATTTACAAAATAAATATTTAAGAACAGCTTTATAGCTTGATTTGTCTGACATGACACCCAGGGTCTCTCTGGTTAGCATAGAAATTGCTCCTGTTAGGTAAGACAAATCCCTAGTAGACTGTCAGAGGTAGACTAGGGCTCCATGATGGAGCCTCAGAATTTCTATCTGGAGCAAAGAATAAAGCCAGAAAGGCTTCAAATGTGGGTATGAATATAGGAAATCCATCTGTCATTGCAGAAGAAGAACCAATATACCTGAAAGGAGACTCTTCACTGTAAGGTTGACCACCAGAAAATCAATTTGTTTTTAATTCAATTCAGGCCAACAAGTATTTGCTAAGCACTTAGTATGTTCTAAGCATTGTAGATACAAAGATAAAGGATAGTTCCAGCCCTCAATGGGTTTATTATTTACTAATGAGGGGTTGTAATCTATGTGAGTTGATAAAATAACTCAACAAATCATGCAATCTCAATATTTTATTTATTTAGTATCAGAGGATCATAGATTTAGCATAGAGGGAGTATTATAGGTCATTTAATCTACTTCATCTTATTTTACAGATGAAGACTATGGCTCAGAGAGGTAAAAAAGCAAACAAAAAACTTAATAACCTAAGGCAATGCAGATAGTAAATGGCAGAACTGGAATTCGAACTCATATCTTCCTTTCACTACACCAGAGTAAAGAATTGTAACAATTGTTTAAAAAGCTGCTATTTATGTAGTGTTTTAAAGTTTAAAAAGTTATGCTTGTGTATATAGCATGTATATGTGTGCATATGAATATATACATTTATACACATACATATATGCATAACTTTTCAAACTCTGCATATAACATGTATATGTTCACATAAATGAATGGTTTATATGTGTATATACATACATGCACAATGTGTGTGTATTTATATAATATGCATTTTTTTTTATTTGATCCTCACAACTCTATGAGGCAGGTGCTATTATTCTCATTTTTTTAGGATGAGGAAATGAGTTCGAGAGAAGTTAATGACTTTCTCAGGGTCATACAGCTAGAAAGTACCTGAGACAGAATTCCAGTTCACGTATTGCTGTCTAATTCTAGGACTCTATCAATTGCCCCATTTGTCTTATCTATTCATGTATGAAATCTTTCAACAAGTTATTTCTTAAATCGGATAAATAAAAGTATATCAAGGAAAAGCATACTAAAATCTTAAAGGAAAATTTACCTGCAAAAAATTATATTCCTGCCTCCCCCACCAATGGATTTTTATATTTTTATATTTGTCACAAGTAAAAAACCAAATTGTTTGAGATACAAAAAGGAAAACAAATCTCCCAAAAGGGAGGGGATTTATTTTGGCTTATATGTTCCTCATTTCCAGCTTCACCTCATACTTCACATAGGGGCTTGGAGGGCTAGCCCAAGGCTCTGTCAAACCAAGGCTATAGCCTGGAGGTCCATATGTTAAGCAGAGCCAAACACTGTATATCTGAAAGAAACAGTATATCTTAAAGGAACAAATGTTCATTTTGCCTGGGGCACCAATGACCCTAGGGCCATCACAGGCTAACAATTCACTCTCCATAAATACTGCTTTGTAGACCTCTTCCCTATCCCCCTCCTCCTATCTTTCTTTCAGTAATATCTCTACTTACTTCTCTTTACTCATACAAAATTATAGGAGGAAATGGACTATTCATTGGAACATGCCCCATGTTTCCTTGCCTCCACTCCAGTTCTCACCCTGACTAGAACCGACTTTTCCTGTCAGTTCTTCTTGTTTACTTTCTATTTACCCATCTTTTAAAACTAAGCTGAAATGTCACTCCCTTCATGATGTCCCTTTGTTTCTCCCACCTGGATGCTACCCTACCACTCTCTCCTAATTTCCCTAGAACTTCATATCAGCCCTATTTTATTCTTTGTGTTCTGCCTTGAATTACTGTTTAGCACTTGTGGTGAGAAATACTGCCATGTAAACTAGGCTAGGTGTCTAGGCAGCTTTGTAGTGTCGTGGATAGAGCTCTGGGCCTGGAATCTGGAAGTCCTGAGTTAAAATCTAGCCAGTTGTGTGACCCTGGGTAAATCACTTTATGCTATTTGCCTCAGTTTCTTCACCTGTGAAATGAGCTGGAGAAGAAGAAAATGGCAAACTGCTCCAGTATCTTTGCCAAAAAATTCCTGAAAGGGATCGCTAAGAATCCTACACGACTGAAAATGATTGAACAACAGAAACAAGAACAACAAATTAAGTTAGCTCCAGTTCCTCCCCCCTCCCTCCCAAAAGGTTTAAAAACATACATTTGAGACTTTCTTTACTCAAGTGATAAAACCTCAAGGTGCTGGTATACTGGCAGTCTAAGTAATAGCAGCTATAATAGTACTAATGATACATCTATATGCTAAACATTGTATAATCATTATTTTATTGAATCCTCATGAGTACTCTGAGGAGGTACCGTTATTATCCCCATTTTATAGTTAAGGAGACTAAGGTAAACAGAAGTGACGTGGCTTATACAGAGTCATCCAGATATAATTTTCTGAGGCTGGATTTGAACTCAGGGTTTCCTCACCCTGGGCCCGGAGTTCTATCCATTGAGCTACCTAGCTTCCTAAGTTTAAAAAGTAAGCACACAAGGAAGTAAGATTAAACTTTTCTTAGACTTGCATGGCAATCACTAACAATGTAGAGGCAGTGAAGCAACATTCAACAGAATTAATGCTATGTCTTTGCTGTGTAATCCTCCCCTGCCTCACTATTTGATAGTTTACAGAATGTTTTCAGAATTGGATACGAGACGTAATTAGCTCAAAGCAAAGGCATTACTGAGATGGAGCTACAAAACATCCCCCATCCCCAATAAATCAGGAGCACACTTCCACAAACACACATAGGACATGTGTGGGAGAATGGGGGACATAAATGAGGTATAATGGCAGTGGGACATACATGTAGAGCATATGTAGGCAATTGACAGCTCCTATACTTTGTGGCTTCGATATCCTTCCTCCACTTATCAAATCCTCTCTATAGCTTGACTCTAGATTGCCAGGGTTAGTTCTCTCTTGAATTCTTTTCTCTGCTACAAGGGTTACACTCCTTGAGTCATTTCATGGATTGAGTCATTGCCTCTACGTCCATGTCCAATTGGACTGATGAGTGGGCATATTTCTGTTCCTTCAATCATGCCTTAGAGTTTCCTTGTCAAATGATATGAGATGTCTCTTTTCTTGACCATGTATAATTTGTTAGATGGATGGTAAGCTCGGTTAGGACCATGAGGACCATGTGTAATTCACTTTTTTGTCACCCAATTCTGAGCACCAGACCTTGCTCAGTTGACTACTCCATAAATATTTGTGGAACGAATTTTAGGTAGATTGCTGCCTCTTCCAGTTCTAGCCTTGTTTATCTCTAAAGGGATATGGTTGTGAGGCAGACAAGGACTGCAAAACTGGCTATTTCCTTGTGGCCGATTATTGTTATTCTGCCTAAGAGAAAATCAAAAATAGTAGCAGAGACAAAATTACAGTAAAATTGTATGGGGATTACTTTTCTGTTGTCTTGCTTGAATATTAAAGTTTAAATGTGAATATAAAAGTCTAAAATAATTGTATGAAAGAAAGCCCAGTTGAGTATTTCTAACACATAAATAAGACAGAAAACAGAATATTTGGGGCAGTGGAATATGCTCAATAAAATAAGATTAATGTGCAGAGGTGTTTCGACACATGTAATAGGATAGGGAATGTGTGAGCTGAACTCTCAATTTGCTTCAGGAACAAAGTTTCTGAAATATATGCCCTTATTATTACAAATGGGATATCTTTCTTTACAAATGGGAGAACTCAGTACTCATCGTGATGTTCTTTCAAAAGGAACGTGGCTATTCATCATCCTCTTTATCTTAATTAATATTTATTGAAAACCTATAAAAGTCTTGAGTAGTGTATGACAGGAAAGAGTATACAAGAGATTACATTCCTGCCTGAATTTACATGTTAAAAAAAATAAAACAAACAGGTACATTTTCCCTTCTTTCCTTTTATCATTATGGTTCCTGTTTTCCAGAATGTTCTATGAGTCTTTGGGAAATTGAGCAGATCCCTTTTTTGCTCTTCAGGAAATGCCATTCTGGAGAGGGAGAAAAAAGCAAAGTAGAGAAATGATTATTTCCTTCTCACATTAATAGTCCATTATTAAAATTGGGGAGACCTGAGCTTTTCTCCCTGGTCATATTTCCTTGTCCAAAACCCATACCCTCAAGGACAGGAGTGATAGAAGATTGAATTAACATATTCCTCCTTCTGGATATTGCTATCCACCCAACTAGACCAGATTTTTAATATAAGGTGAATTTTTGCCACTTGTATTCTACTCAAGCAAGCCTGGTTGGAGGCAGATCCTTTGTTTATGGAAGTAGCCTGGGTATAGAGAAAGATTCTTTGTCCAAGAGTGACATGATGTCACTCTCTCAGTCCCTGTTTGGAATGAGACCGCTTCTCATTGTGATATTCATTCTCTCAGTAATTGTTAGCCAATCAAAGTTGAGGGCTACCCTCTGGAATACCTACTTTTCTAAGGGCATGTAAGCTCTGAGCCTGCTGCCACGATTCAAGAGTGTCACTGACCTCTTTTATCAATAAAATGCTTGAATCATTAATAACAATGATTCTTTATCCAGAAATTATGTCTCTCAAACTTTTTAAATCTCACAGAAGTAAGGCAACAATTTTCTTCTTTGGCATACTGGAAGGAACACTGTGCTTTAGCCAGGATAATATAATAGAAATTCATAAATCAATAAGTATTTATTAAATGCTTACTATATGCCAGGAACTACGCTAAGCTCTGGGGATACAAAGACAGAGGGAAAAATAAGGGTCAGAAGCCCTAGATTTGGATATTTTTTTCCATCATAAGCTCAATGATCTTGGACAAGTCACTCATTTTTCTAGGACTCAGTCTCTTGATCATTAAAATGAAGGATAATTAAAGTGCCTCCCAAGCTTCATTATCTATGATTCTATATAAGCCTTTGTCATTCAGGGAAGGCTTCATGTAGGATGTGGTAGTCGAGTAGTTCAGTGGTTGTGAAGGATAGGACGTTAAAAACAGGTGACATCCCAGCTAAGGTGATGTTTTAACAACCAAGTAGCTCCTCCCACCCGTGCCAAAATCAGAAGCTGATATACCTAAGAGGAGTAAGGCTATATGTGAGTTTTGCCAAACCCTTCAAGATAAATCAGCTTTGAAAATGGAACATAAATATAAACCATACAGATAAAGGCTACTTGGATGCTTACATTAGATATTGAATAGTACGTAAGACTTTTTCCATAAGCTGTAACTTTTTCAAAAGTTTCTGAACATGAATGCAAAAACTTATCCAGGAGATAATCTCAGAGAAAGGAATTTCTTGTAAGAGAAAGGAATGCAAATAAATGTTCCCGGAATAATTTACAACCTTAATAAGGATGTCTTTTATTTCACCTAGGAAGAAGCATTTTTTTTCTTCAAGTTTTCCAGGAATGGAGATTTCACAGTTGTAAGAATTAGACAGAAATATGCCCAGAGAAACAGAGACATCAAGGAAAAGGAAGACTATTAATCATCTTGGAGAATGAAAATAGTGACAGTTTTAAGTCACTGAAATGTGGGGCTCACTCTTTAAATGTACTTTTAGTGTATAAACGGATGGAAAGAAACTTGAACCAACACAAAAAGAATAAAGGGAATTTCAAATAGTTATTGACCAAAGAACATAAGGGAATATTTGCAAATGTTAATCAAGTTTATGAAGAAGGTAAGGGACAGTTCAGGGCAAAAAGGATCCTATTAGTCTTTGAAGAAAAGGGGAAAATATCAAAGTTGTAAGGAAATAAAGTTCAAATACAAGGCCAGCTTGATTTTTTTTTTCCAAACTCAGAGGGGAAACAAGAAAAAGACTAGATGATTATTGAAAATTTGAGTTTGCTTCTAAAAAATAGCCAATACAAAGATTTGAATTGTATTTAAGAATAAAATGAAGATTTGGGGCTAGATAGTCTTTAAGATTCCTCCCTTTTCAGCCCTAAAATTCCTTGTCCCTAAATATGATTAATTCCAGAGCAGAGGTTGACAAAGATTAAAACAAACAAACAAACAAACATGTCAGGTAATAGATAACAATAAAATGAGATGATTTTTGTAAAGTGCTTAACATGGTACCTGGCACATAGTAGATGCATGAAAAAAATGTTTATTCCCTTATACTAATGATAATAATAATAATCATAGTAATAATCACAATAATATTGATTTAGTGATTCAAGGTTTGCAAAGAACTTTTACAAACAGTATTTCATTTTATTGTCACAACAACTCTGGAAGGTAGGTGCTATAATTGCCCCCATTTTGCAGATGAAAAAAAAACTAAGGCAAACAGAAGATAAGTGACTTAACCCAAAGTCACAAAACTCCTGTCTGAGGGAGGATTTGAACTTGAATCTTCTTATCTCCAGGTCCGATGCTCTACCCACTGTGAAATCTAGCTGCTACTTGGTTTTACTTTTAATATAACATTTGGTACAAGATCAAGAACACAATTTGAAGAAGCCAGGATGTTAATATAGCCTCATAGATTACAATTTATTAAAACTCATAAAACGGTTCTGGCAAAATTTCAATGTTGAAGAGCCCTTTCTGATTTGGAGCATGACGTCTTTCAATAATGGTTGCACAGTTTTATGTGTCTAGAAGATATAATAGCTAACATTTATATAGCGCTTTAAGTTTTGCGAAGCATTTTATGCGCAATTTTGTCAGTTAAGTACTATTATTATCCCCATTTTACAGATGAAATAAATGAGACAGAGTGGTTAAAGGGACTTGCCTATAATCACATAGCTGGTAAGTACTTGAGGCAGGATTCAAAATCCTGTCTTCTTTGGCTTCCAGCCCTGAGCTCTACCTGCTGTGCCACCTAACGGGGGATAATGGAATAAGCATTTATTAAGTGCCTGCTCTGAGTCAAGTATTGTGCTAAGTACTTTGAAAAATGCTATCTTATTTGAACCTGATGGAGACAATTTCTTCCTCCCTTCAAGCCCTGTGTTCTACCCACTTAGCCACATAGTTGTCTGATATACAGGCATATTGGAAGGATACATAATTTCCTGTCATGTGGGAACGCCTTCCACAAAGGCAGATTGCTACCAGCAAGTGACCCAGGTAGAACATAAATGACCATGAAGGATATAAGTAGAGGTTAAATGTCTTGCTCAGGGTCACGCAACCTGTGTTTAACTGAGATGGTCATTTACCCAAAGCCAGTCTCTACCAGAAGGGCAGTTAGGTGGCTCAGTAGGTAGTGTACCAGCCCTGGAGTCAGGAGGACCTGAGTTCAAATGTGACCTCAGACACTTACTAGCTGGGTAACCCTATTTGCCTCAGTTGTTTATCTGTCAAATGAGCTGGAGAAGGAGAGGGCAAACCACTCCAGTATCTTTGCCAAGAAAACCCCAAATGGGGTCACAAAAGAGTCTGAAATGACTCAACAACAACAAAACCTCTACCAGAGGAAGAATGGTTTTGGGGAAGGGAAGAGTTATTTCTGAGCTGAGGTTGGGGTAAGGTATATCATCAGCCTACATCTGGAGGAGGTCTCAAGGTGGTAAAATTCAATTCAGTATAATAATTACTTATTAAGTGATGACAATATGCCAGATGTAGTGGTACAAATGTTAGGCTTACAGTCAGGAAAATCTAGATTCAAATCCAGCTATCTAGCCAGGAAGAGGTTTAAGAAAAATGATGATAGTGGTAACCATAGGTTTCTAGGGGTGCTCGAGACCTCAAAATAAAGACACACCATGTCCTGCAGAAAGAATTCGACTGAAGCCTTCTCAGCCAAGGGAAAAGACAAAGTTTATTAAGGATTCACCCAAATGGGTCGTCTTAAGAAATCCCACCCTGTGAGACTCCTGTTCTCACAAGCGGGCCAGATTCAATCTACTGAGCTAGATTGAATCTGAGAACCTTCATGGAGGCAAGATGGAGATTACACACAGAAAGATTGTGGGAGGGATTGAGGGGTGGTCTGGGGTGACTAGAGGAGGGGTTTAGGGAGGGTCTTGAGGAGGAATTTAAGGAGAAGCCGATGGGACAGGGATGAGGTCAGACTCCAGAACCAAGAGAATGGGATTAAGGGTGGGAAGTAGTTGAAGGCATGGATATTGATGGTACCGAGGGTGGGAAGTAGCTGGACAATAAGGGCACCGCTAGGTAGATAGCCTCAGGCCAAGGCCAGATCAAGTGGGAAGATTCAAGGAGAGTTCAAGGGAGTTCCCAGAGGTTGTGGCCTCATCATTCCCCCCTCAAAAAATAGAACCCAAATTCTTTTGGGGTCCAAGGGCATTCCTACAGTCTAAACTCCATCAGCCATGCTTGCATTAGGAGCTGATTTGATTAGTAGCAGCAGCAGTACGTAATGTTTCTCCCTACCTCTTTAAGAAAGCTTAGCTTTTAAATCAGACCACAAGTTCAAACTATGCAAATAAGGACCACATGAACCCTTAAATAACTAATAGAACATGAGAAATTTCTCTAATATGTAGCTAGTGATTCAGGTTATCACAGTACACTTAAATATCATTTGAAAACATAATTATAAAAATTGAAAATTAGATGCAAGTTCCAAATAATTTGAGCCTGAATATTTCTGCATCACATTAAAAAAAGTAGCTTAATTTTTTCATTTGACACAAACTCTAAATCCTAATTTGAGTGTCCTATTCCTATAGAAATAGTTACTATTTTTGCTGGGTTTTCTAATTGCATTGTAAATTTAAATATTCTTTCCTCATAAACAAGTTTTTAAAAATCCATAAATCTTTTCTTCAAATAATAACTGAATTAAAATGAATCAAGTAAATATTAAATATGTGTATATATGTATATGATTAAATATTATGATATAACAATATAATATGACAATAACATAGTATAGTAAAAAAAGTATTGTATAGTATAAGGCACATGTGCATGCATACAGTTGTAAGTACATATGCATATGTATGTTTGTGTGGCAAAAGACTGAGAGCCACAAAACATTGAGATTCACAGACTGAATGTAATTCACAAAACAATATAATCATTTGCTTTGCTTTTCTATGTATATTTGTTAGAAGAGTTTTGTTTTACTTTCTTCCCTCCAACCCCCAGTAATTAGAGGAGGTTGGAATGAGAGTAAATGGTTGTTAATTTTTTAAAATAAAATTTAAATAAAAAGACATTTGTGCTAGATTGTATAAATCTGTACCCACATATGTATACCAAGTGGTGTGGTGTGTGTAACTAACATCGCATGTGTGTGAGAGGATGGGAACAATGGGCTGCCAAGTTTCTGGTCACAAAGTCTTCAAATCCTGCCCTGGGGTTATTAACATCAAAGTTGGCACTGAATTCTTCAAACAGCTATGAATAGAACAATCCATCTCCATTTTCAATGGAAGACAGCTTATGAAAATGGCAAGGTAACTACAATATTATCCAATACTTATTTTTTTGCTCAAACAATTGTATTTTTTGTCATTTTGTCACTTTTAATAAAAACAGTTCATTACATGTATGGATAAACTCAATTTAGTTTTTTTTTTTAAATTGTATTTTAAGACTTTTCCTATAAATAAATTAACTCACTTTAGATCATCAAGGAAATTCATAATTTCATCAGTGTGGGGGATCTCTCTATTGAGATAAATTAAAATCTCTCTGTACCCTAATGAGTTACTATGGCTGAAGAAAATCATTCTGTGATCACTGACAGTCTGATAATGAACCTGGTTCTGGTATGACTTAATTACTTGTACCAGGTTCCATGCCTTTCCAGCTTGGTAGGAAGTGCCTCCTAGTGTTTATATCTTTGACAAGTCCAAGGTCACTTCAATACTATGATCAGTTAGAATTTTAACGGGAAAAGAAAATCATAAATCAGAAAATGAAACTTCATCAGACCGTGTCTCTCAGTTTGGGTTCCAAACCATGGCAACACATCTTAGGGACTGGTTTTTTATCAGGTTCTATAAACTACTTTTGTATGTCTGTTTGCTAATTAAGAGAACCTATACATCTCCTTAGGGCAGCTAGGTGGCGCAGTGGATAGAGCCCTGGGCCTGGAGTCAGAAACATGTCAGTTCAAATCTAACCTCAGATACTACTAGCTGTGTGATCCAGGGCAAGTCATTTAGTCCTCTTTGCCTCAGTTTCCTCATCTACAAAATGAGCTAGAGAAGGAAATGGTAAACCATTCCAATACCTTTGCCAAGAAAATCCCAAATGGGATCATGAAGAATAAGACATGACTGAACAACAGTAAGATATCTCCTTGAAAATGCCTTTTTGGATTATCTTTCCTGGGACTGTCCTTTCTGCATAAAGGTAAATGTAATGAAGTTTTTTTTTTTCAGGAAAGAGAATCTTTCTGTGTGGGGTTGGGGTTTGGACTTCACTCCCTCTACCTCCCGCCACCCTCCATATACACTAGACAAATGAACAAAGAAATGTGTTTTCCCCTGTGTTTCTGCTTCTTTTGCAGCTTGCCAGGATTAAACTGTAGCCTGTTTAAGTCACATTGTCATGCACTGGGAACCCCCTAGAGTTTAGGCTTTGCCAAAGAACTAGCAACAAAGAAAAATCAGCCCCTAGTCTTTCTGGCTGTAAAAGTAGGAAGGAAAAATTCAATTTCCCCTGACTTTTATTAGGTTGGGCTGCGCTATCCAGCCACTTCCCTTTACCAATGACTTTAAGTAGAAATTGTTGTTGTACTTTTGGAATGGGATTGAGATAGTTCTGATGGGAATGGGATTTAGTGGAAAAAATTAAGAATCACAATTTAAACAAAAAACCAGAAAGGCTCAAGGCAGGAAACACATACCACCAATGCTCACATTAGTTATGCTCTAAAACACTGCCACTCTGTGGTAACTTGGAAACATAGCAACTGCTTCTAAATACCTATAGGCAAGGAGTCCCCATAGTGACTTGTTAAGGGAGCTTCCTCATTTCAGGCATTAATCTGAATGCATTGTAGGGGTTTATAAAGGGATGGGTACCCTGATTTCCCATTTTCTTCTCCAATTTCAATCCTCTTTCCTCTATTCCCTCCTTCCCCCATACCCATGCAGTTCAGCAGGTAGAAGCTTAACATGATTGGCAGAGAGTTTATATGAGGAAAAATTCCTGAAGAAGGGTTGTCAGTGATAGTAGAAGATAGTTCAGAGAGTGGCCAGATTTGAGAAGAAATGAGAAAAGTGTTCAGGAATGGAGTGGGCAACTGGGGAAGTATAACTGTAGAAGAAGTATATGCAGGTAAAGTGGAAAGAGAACTGAAGAGGCACCTAGGAGATTCAGTTCCTTGTCTCAAATCTGAAATTAACTAGCAATAGGACCATGATCTCTCTGGGCCTCTGTAAAATGTGGAAGCTGGTCCAGATGATCTCAGAGGTCTCTTATAACTCTAAATGCCTGTGACTACACGACTCATTCATACTTCAATATGTCGGTGAATGTGTGGTCTTTTTCGTCAGTCCAGCTCTTGATCTTATCACACCTCCTTAACCTCTGTAAATCTTATCCATGTCCTTCTAGAAATCCCCTCTTGAGTATCTACTCAATGTACTGGAACCTTTCTTCAAAAAGGAGTCCTTAATCTTTTTTTTATTTTTCTTGATGGGAGAAGTCATGGTGTCCTTTGGCAGTTGGTGAAGTCTATGAACCTCTTCTTAGAATATTTTAAAATGCATAAAAGAAAATATGTGAGATTAAAAGTAAACCAATTATATATTATATAAACAGGAAACAAATATATACTTCTTAATAGCACATTAATATACTTGTTATATATACATTAGTATAACATAGCTACATGTGCTTGATTAACACACCATATTTTATACATATGTAATTGCTTTTCTTTTAAACCTTATGAAATTTTTAAAGACTTATAAAGAAAAGTTTTTGGACCCCAAATTAAGAACTCCTGTGAAGATCTTCTAATACATTATTTCATGGAGGCCAATAAAACACTGAGATTGTCCAATTATTATCTTTTACTCTCCCTACATGTTTTTAGCCTTTAAAATACACATTGCATATTGGTGAATACTGATGGGGGAAATGGTTTGGCTTCCATACAGACACCTTGAAGGCAGAGACCATATTTCATTCATTTCAGTATCTGGAAAAACTAGCATAATACCCCGCTTATATTAAATCCTTAGTAAATGTTCTAGGGTCCTAACTGAATGAATGAAGTGGAAGCTGACATGAACCATCTGCCATTTGAAATTTTTGGTACCAGTCATTCTTTTTACAATACAAGTATCTTGAGGTCAGGTGCTGTTTTTTTTTTAATATAGTAGGTATCAAACAAATGCTTCTTGGCTTACACTGAATTATAGAAAATATTGGGAATTACACAACAGAGGTGATGCTCAGAGTTGGACATGCACACTGCTCTGTTGCTGAAAGACATGCCTTTATGCTTTGCTGAGATGCTATAATAACAATTACTTATTGGTCCCTATCGCTGGGAGATTTGCCCAATAGGTTGACTGATGAGCATCATCGAGGATAGAATCTTTTGAAAAAAAAATTCCCTCTACCCTTGTTAGGCTATGAAAGGAGTGAGGGAAAGGGTTTCACTTCACTTCCAATCTTCCCTAGACTTCCAGTAATGGAGGGGTAAAAATTTCTTTCCCTTACCTTTCCCACTCCCAATTCCAGCAGCAATTATACCTAGCAATTTGAGCATGTGACCATGACAATCAACATTTATTTGCCCAACCAAGCCTGAGTCCCTGGCTACCTTCTGGTCTTTGTTTTCTTTCTTCTTCTGTCTTCTTCTCTACATACAAATTCACAACCAACAACCAAAAATAGACATTTTCAGCCTTGGCTGTTTGGCAGAGTTGAAAGATGATTCTGGAGTTTACACCACTTCTTACAGGAGAGAAAGTTCCCCCTCATCTGCAATGGAATGGACTAGTAAAGGCTCAGCCCTGTCACTTCTGTCCAAAAGATGAAGACATTTTGAGGTTCTCAGAGAGTGAAGGTCTAAAAGAAATCTCCATTAGCAGTCCTCTAAAATGACTTTACCTTTCAGGGAGATTATAATAATGACAATGAATTATTATTTTATGCTTTAAGTTTGTTTTTGTTTTGCTAATGTCAATTTATGGCTCTTTTGTGTATTAACCATTTATCTGATGGTGTAGGAAATAGATATTCTTCATCTAATATACCTTTTGTACATTGAAAAACTTCTAGAAGGGTTACTCTTTGGGGGAGCTAGAAATAAGTCATACTTAAAGCCTTTTAAAAGACATTTTCCCTGAAATTCCTGGGTGGAAACAATGATCCAGTGTATAAGAAAAAAGAAAAAAAATATTGTCTCCCTTCCTTTATAGATCAGGCCCCTCTTAAGAGCCATTTAGTCCATGTGAATCTGGAGCTAGAGCCTTTCATAGGAGAGGAACTACCTTGAGCATGGGTGCATGAGCAGTTGTGCTCATTGTGGATTTCCCCTGATTCTTCATTTCAGAAAGATGAGAAGCCTTAAATTTGTCTTCACAGATTGTTGTTTACAGATTGGTGTTTCATCATCAATGCCATTTTCTCACAATGAGGATCCCAAATCCTGGATTATGTGATCACTCTCCTGCTCTCCTCCAATTCCCTCTCCTCTCCTTTCTCCTTCCCTTCACTGTATGAGCTCTCAGAATCAACCTGTGATTCAAAAATTTTAATAAGGTTAGCCTAGTTTAATTTGAGTGGATTTGAAACCTCTGTTGTCACAATCAAAGAAGCATTCACATTACCAAATTAACAGGGCTTATTAGGAGAGTGGCCGACTACTGAAGTCCTTTGAACACCGAGCCATATGGGTATATCAAGACCAGATCAAACAGGTCTGACAGTAATTAAGATAATAGGTACTCTCCCTGATTTTCCCCAGTTTCATCTGAGCCTATTGGGTAACACATTCTGGGCATTTTGTACAGGATGTCAAAGGACACATACTGCAAATGGATTTGCATTATTGAGGCCATCACACACTGGGCACCCTTTGGCAACATGGCAGCCACCCTCCTCCTGCCAGTCGCTATTCTCCCATGAGCCTTTAGCACATGCCACCACAAAGGCTCCACAGGTCAGTGGCTTCATACCTCTGGTTTTCTTTGTGCCAGATGGTTAGGCTGCCACCATCTCTTCCTGGTGACATTTCACTTTGATATACCTTCAATTCTGAGGCATTTGCTAAATAGGTAACTACAGCATGTATAATTTCCTCATTAAATCCAAAGACAAGGTCACTGTATGTTAAACGGAAGAAGCAGCTAGTTCACACATGTTATCGGCATGAAAATATGAGTGCTAAGTTTGTGCACTGACCTTTCAATATCGTTCAGAATTAACTTCGGCAGACCCTGTCTAATGGTAACTATATAAGGCCTGCTTTACTAGGGAAAAAATCACAGGGTAAAGAGTGAAAATTTGTTTTCCGAAATGGGAGGTGCTCTTTGAGATATACATATAAAACAAGATTAGACTTTAGATATGAGTAAATATCTCAATTAAGAAAAAAAAAACCCACTGAGGTTCAGCTATGTCTGTAAAAGTTACCAGATGAGCAGAAACTGCAAACTCTGACTCACTTATAGTGTTGACTTAATAAAGAAATGACTGATGGAGACTGAAAAAAGCTTGTTGGGGAATAAAAGATGATCTCTAACAGATGAAGGGAAGATAAACACAGATTTGTAGTTAGAAAAGATGCCTACCTGCCCAACAAGTATGCGAATAGGTTGTCAGAATACTGAAAAGAGAAATGGGGGAAAAAAAGTCCTTTTTTGAGCAAGAAGGCTTGTATCTACACACAAAAAGTATGGTGAGAAATTGAAACAATTATCTGGATAGTTAAAGCTCAAATTTATTTTCTTTTGATGAGGCTAGATAATGAGGGTGGGAGTAAGTTGTGACTTTGAATTATATGGCGTATAGCCTTAATTTCTCTAACTGTGGACCTGGAAAGAGGTCAGAATGGACCTCTGGCAGACTTCATTTAATCCCTCATTTTCTAAACACAAATGGCATCTAAGAACAAAGAGCCCACAGAGAAATGACAGTGTTTCATAACCAAATGCACTGGTTCAAATGAAATCAGTATTTATCAAATTTCAATAGCCCTCATCCCAGTGTCTGTGTTTGGCCCAAGAGTCATACCAGATGCTCAGGCCCTTTAATGCCAAGAAACCTTCAGGATGAACATGTATGCTAGAATTTAATTGAAAATTAGACTTTCAATTATATCTAAAGTTATTCTGGCCCCCTAACACACAATTTCTTTTTAACTTATAGTTTTTATGTATTCAGCTTTGGGAGGAATTGAGAATGACATAATAGTCAGGCTCTCAATTAGAATTTAGGCAACAGAATATCTCTTGCTACAGGAGAAAGGTTATGGTATACTGCTAGAAGGGAAGGGATGGTCTCTTTGTATGTTTTAGGGATGACCTGTGCTCTGAGTAGGATTGTTTTAATTTTTGAAGTTATGGGAACACTGATACATACACACATGCAAATATATATTATATATATGCATATATGTATGTATCTATATATTCATGTATAGGTATAGGTGTGTATATGTATATATATATGTATATATACATATATGTATATGTGTGTTTATCAGCTTTATGTTTTCTTTTGCTCCTTTGGTCAGGAGTAGGGGTAATTAATAGTTTAGAGATTACATGGGAATGAAGTTTTAACAGTCATAGTTATAGGCAATGGTTAGAGCACTAGGATTGGAGCCAGGCTTGGAGCCAGGATGATCTGAGTTCAAGTCCTGACTCAAACATTTAATAGTTGTGATTTTTGGTAAGCCACTGAACCTCTGTCTGCCTCAGTTTCTTGAATTATAAAATTGGACCATCATAGCACTAACCTCCCTCCCTCTCTCCCTCCCTCCCTCACAAGGTTATTGTGAAGATCCATACACAAAAACAACATAGTATCTAATTAGAACCTGCCTGAGGTGAACAACACACACACATATGAATAGATTATTATTAAATACAAAATACATACAAATAAATTTATGAGAGAAGGAACTAGAAACTGGGGTGATCTGGACAGATTTCTTATAGAAGGTTGTATTTGAGTTGTGCATTGAAGGAAGCTATGGATTCTATTCAGCAGAAGTAAATAGGGAGTACATTCTAGGCATGAGCAACATGTCTGCAAAAATATAGAGATGGAGAAAAAGTGTGTTTGCAGACAGTGGGATTTGAGTTGAATACTAAAAGAAGCCATGGAAATCAGGAAGGGTAGGTAGATGATACGATAGATAGAGTATTGGGCCTGGAGAGGAAGACTCATCTTGAGTTTAAATTTGACCTCAGATACTTACTAGCTGGGTGACCTTGGGCAAGTCACTTAATCCTGTGTGCCTGAGTTTCCTCATCTATAAAATAAGCTAGAGAAGGAAGTGGCAAACCATTCCAGTATCTTTGCCAAGAAAATCCTATATGGGGTCACAAAGGGTCAGACATGACTGAAAAATTACTGAACAACAGTGGAAGGCAGAAGGTAAGGCAAGAAAGAATTTCATTAGAAGTATCAGTGGTATTTAAAAGCCAAGGAGTCAAGAGGTGCTGTGTCGTGTTCTGGGTACAACAAGAGGACCTGTAGTCGCATTTTAGAGTATGTAGAGGGAGGAGTAAGGTAGAACAAGACTAAAAAGACAGGAAGGTGTCAGGTTTTGACAGCTTTTAAATGCAAAAAGAACACTTTATGTTTGATCTTGGAAGTAACTGAAAGCCACTGAAGTTTATTGAAACGGGAAAGGAAAGACTGACATGGTTAAACCTGCACTTTAGGAATATCTCTCTGGCTAGTGAATGGAGTATGGCTTGTAGCGAAGAGAGACTTGTGGTAGGGAGATAAAAGAGAAGGCTATTGTAATAGTCAAGGTGAGTAGTGAAAAAAGCCTAAGCTAGGGTGTTAACTGTGCGTGGAATGAAAAGGACATAGAGGGGAAACGATTCGAAGATAGAAATGATAAGACTTGACAAGAGACACCAAAATTAAGGCTAGGTGACTGGGAGGAGATGGTACCTTGGACAGCAACAGGATGGCTTGAAGAAGGAGAGGTTTGAAGGAAGGAGACCAATAAGATTCAGAGAATTATAACCTCACAGATTTAGAAATGGAAATGGCCTTTAAGGAGCCTATTGCAATATCCCAAGTCAGGAGTTCTTGACCTTTTTGTGTCATAGATCTTTTGACAATCTGGTGAAGCATATAGATATCTTCTCAGAAGAAAGTTTTAAAGAGTATAGCATAAAATACATTGCATTATGAAGGAAATATGTATATATAGATACATATACATATATATGTATACATATATAGATATACATATATATGTATACATATATAGATGGAGTCTAGTAGCTTTGTTATATATATCCATCTTAATGATACCTTCTCTGACAGAGATGTGATGACTCATAAACCAACACAGATAATGAAATATTATGTGGAATGTGGATAAGAAGGGAGAAAGGGAAAGAGATGGTAAAATTAGAAGCTAAGCTACAATGGGATTGGCAAAGTCAGCAAAGATAATCGGGCATGATATTTTTATTGCAAATCTTTGAACTCAAGAGCCAGGAAGGCAGAGAGTCTAGGAAGGCTCAAGAGATTTGGAATCTTAGTTTATGGGGTTAAACATCAATACAAGAAATATTATATCATGTTGATTGATTGAATTTGGGGCCCTACAGTTGGAATCAGAAGACCTGTGTTCAAATCCTCCTTCCTCATGGAATTGGAAAAATCCCTTGCCCACCCTGGGACCTAGTGTCCTTATCTGTAAAATGAAGCAATAGGACTAATTCACCGTTAAGCTTTAATCCAGCTCAAAACCTTTCATATTATGAATCTACTTTATCCTAGAAAAGAGAACAGGCAGGGAAGATAATCATCTTCATCATGTTTTTGAAGACTTGTTCTTTGGAAGTTGGATTAAATTTGTTCTATTTGGCCTTTTAGGGAAGGACTAAGGACAATAAGTGGAAGAGGCAGATTGAACTAACCTATTGAGATTGGATCTGTGATTTCATTGACGTAGGCAACTAATGGGTGAGGACCTCTCTCTACCAATTTGGGTCTGCCATTTGCAGTCTTAGAGGGTTGTCTTGTTTACTGAAAGTTTAAATGACTTATTTGGAGTCACACTGCCAACATAGGTCAGAGCCAAGACTTGAACCCAGGTTTTCCTGGCTTCAAGGTTAGTTCACTATGCACTAAGTCACATACTGCCTATTTAGCTCATTACCATCTTGATAACATTTCCATCTCCTGGTTTTCCTGGCTTCTTTCAAGTCCCAGCTAAAATTCCACCTTCTGCAAGAAGCCACTCTTGATCCCCCTTAATGCTAGCTCCTTCCTCCTGTCATTATCTACTGTTCATCCTGAATATGTCTTGTTTGTATATATTTGCCTTTGTGTTGTCTCCTCCATTACACAGTGAGCTCTTTGAGACCACGGACTATTTTGTGGAGTTTTGTTGTCATAATATGTTTTTGTCCCTTCTTTTCTTTTTATCCCCAGTGCTTAGCATAGTGTCTGGACCTTAATAAATACCTAATAAATACTTGTCGACTGAGTAAAGAAAAAAATCCTTAAAAGGAAAAAACAGTTTAATGAGCCTTCCACAGGAAGGGTCTATTCATTTTTGCATAAATCCTTTAACAATACCCAGTGGGTCCAAAGTATTAAGGGTCACAAAATCTCAGTGTTAGAAGGAATCTTAGAGGTCATCTAGCCCAGCTTATACTTTACCCTTAAATACTTTCTACAACATTACTGATAAAGTGATCAACAGATCTTTGCTTGAAAATATCTAGGGAGTTATATAATTCATTACCATGTGAAGCAAAACATCCCACTTTTAGATAGCACTAATAGTGAGGAGGTTTTCTTTATTTATAGTCTTCTTTGGAATGTCTTTCCATTATTAGAGGCAGCATGATACATTTGGAAAGTGCTAGATATCTGACAAATAATGTTTCTGAAGTACCTTATAATATACAGATTTAACTATGTATTTACATGTGTATATATAACATATGATACACACATATAACACATACATGTATGTGTATATGTGTTTATATGTAAATTTTATTTAAAGAAATAATGGTTATTATTTTAAATACCTTATATGTGTGCATCTTACATGTTATGAATTCGGTTCTAATTTGATTTATGTTGACTATGTTACATGATTGGCTCAATGATCTCTAATAAGCCAGAATGTTCAGCACTAAGGTCAGGCTGCCTGGGGCACAAGATGCTTTGTGGCGGATAAGGGAGGTAAGCGTAATAAGAGTTTGTATCCTAGAACATTCTGTTCTCTGTTGCCCAAAGAGATTTGTTTCATGAAATCATCTACCTCACAGAAAAGGTTCAAAGCACACAGTGAATAGTCTCAAACAGGGAGCTCATTTTTTAACCTTGTTCTGGCTCTGTCTTGGGCACCGCGTTCTGGTTTATTTAATCATCCATTTAAACAAGGGCTCACCACAAACTACTTTTTACATCTACTCTTGTTGGTTGGAATCTGCCTAAAATTGCCTGAGTTCATTATCCTGCTTTAATCAGTACAGTATAATGAATATACTTAAATCTGTCTTTGCTGATTGAAACTCTAACTTGATTCTAGGTCAGGATTCTAAATGCCAGGGTGATCCTTGAAGCTGATTGTTGCTGGAGGTGGAAAGGAGATAGGGGATTGGTCTCTTTGCATTGACCTCTATACAGTCATTGGGAGGTTGTTGCTTTTTTTTTTCTAATCCTGATAAAAGATTATTTTCCTGTGATTTATCCCTTTCACTTAAAATCCAACATGGTTGGGGTGAGAGTCAGACAGGTGAAATGACTCAACAACAAAAAGGCATATATTCTTAGCCAAAGCTGGTATAGACAGTTTAATAGCTTGTTTCACATAATTTTAAATTATTTTCCATAGTAATGGACCAATTCATGACTCCATCAACAAGGTGTTAGTGAGACTCTCTTCCTATATCTCTTTCAATAATTTACAATTTTTCTCATTTTTCAACTCCCCCCCCAATTCACAGGCATGAGGAGAAGCAGCAAAGTTGTTTTAATTTGAATTTTTTATATTATCCATAATTTAATTAGTTTTTCATATGATTGTTGTTATTTTTCATGTTGTTTTGGAAAAAACTGCTTGGTCATAAACTCTAAGCACTTATTTACTGCTGAATGGCTCATCTATTGATGTGAATTCTCTCTAGCTTTAGACATCAGAATTTTTTCTGAGATATTTGATACAAAGATTTTAGCCCAACTTGACAAGATCTCTTCTTATTCTAGCTGCATTGATTTTTAAGCACATTTCCCCTGCCTCTGCAGTGTCTCCGTGAGTTAGCTATAGCAGCTAGAGTTAGTTACTTATCCAACTCTTGTTACAGCCCTCACTAGTGCTATGGGCTTAGGGCTTCTGATTGATGTTCACGGAGAGCATGACTAATTTTCTCTCAATTACTTTTATTATTTTTTCCATTGGAAAAGGATTAATCTGTCTTAAGACAAATGGCAAATTCATTCTGTCTTCTGTTATGACAGACTGGACATAATTCACCAGATAAAATGTATCATTTATGACGTCTAGAATGATGTGCAGCAGATCATCTAAAGACAGCTCTTTGATCCTTTCTGGTGTTTGACCTTTGGTTATTATTTATGAGACTTATTTTCTTCCCTGCAGTTTCCCCATCCCCCGCATCATCTGTCCTTTACATAAGGCTAATGAAAAAAAGGTTACAGTTTTATAATTGACTGAGACCTTAGGTTAGAAATGCTGTAATACAAAAGGATTTAAGTTTTATAAGAAAAGAAAGAATAGGCATATTCTACATATTGTCACCCTGACTAGCAAAGGAGTGGATAGAGTTCTGGACTTGGGGTCAAAAAGACCTGAATTTAAATCTCAGTTCTGCTATATATACATTACAGTGATATCCTTGCCTTCAGCTTGCAGGTAGGTTGTGACAGAACTGGATTACAAGGTGAAATCTGCATGATCGTAGGATTTAGAGACTGCAAGCTCCTTGGGAACAAGAACTGTCTTTTGCCTATTTTTATATCCCCAGAGCTTAACATAGTGTCTGACACATAGTAGGTGCTTAACAAATGTTTTGATTGACAGATGGAACTTTAAGAGTCCACCCCACTCCTTTTACACGTTAAGGAACTGCCACCCACAGAGATAATGTGATTCTAGAGAAAATGTGATTCCTTCAATTCTCTGAGCCTCGGTTTCTTCATCTGTAAAGTGTCAATAATAACACTTGCTCTCTCTCATAAGGCTATTAGAAGGAAAGTCGGTGTTGTAAAATTGTGAAAACCTATAAAATGAGTTATTATCACTGTTGTAGTTATTGGTTTTTGTCTTTTCATGCTACATAAAGTTCAAATTCTTCTGCCTGGCTTTTAAGACCAGACAATATATTCATAATAAGGGCCAGATAGCTAATGATCCAGGGGAGGGGAACCTATGGCCTCGGTGGCCACATATGAATTTGACTGAATCCAGTCAAAGGGCCATACTTGAGGACCTAGAGCGCCACATGTGGCCCCAAGGCCTCAGGTTCCCCACCCCTGAAAGATATAGGCATACTATATGGGCAATAACATCGGCATAATAATATCATTTCATTTGATCTGTATTATGGCCTCGTGAGTAGGCACTATTCTTATTTCTATTTTATTTATTATTCATTATGCCAATTTTAACGATAAGAAAACGTAGGCTGAGGGAGGTTAAATGATTTCCCAAGGTCACACATCTAGTACGTAACTAGGGCAGAATTTGAACTCAGGTCTTCTTAACTCCAGTGCCACCGCTATTACTCTTCCTGGTGTTTTGTATGCAAATCATTCTAGAAACCTGAAAGCACTTAATGCATTTTTATTATTAATAAAAATAACATTGTTATGACATGATAAACTTCAGTAGACTACTGTAAGGTCAGCCTGAGACCAGATCTGCCCTCACTCCCTAACCCTCTGATTTATCAGTACTAAAATGGAGGCTTAATTGTATACAGAAAAATTATGTGGTGTTGATGGTTCGAATCCTTAGGAGGAGGGGCTATCATATTTGTTATGAAAAAGAAATCTAAACTTCTCCTAAAATTCCAACTCAACTTCAGTCTGCAGCAACATAACTAGAATGGGTGGCTTAAAAAAAATCAACAGCAGAGTAACAACCCCAGCTACTATATGCTCTAGATTTAAGGTTTATGTAGTTTTTGTTTCCAGTGTTTGTTTTGAAACTCCATGAGGTCTGAATAGAACCAATCCTGGATTCTAAAATACATATTTTTGAAACTGTTGCTACAATCGACTGTATTTTGTTACTAGTGAGGAAAATGTTCCATTTTCATGGGAAACAAAAATGCATCCCAGGGGACCATTGGATACAATTAGGGACAAATAGGACGAGTCAAAGCCAAAGCTTTGTTAAAGTCGACAATTCTTTAAGAGTTCCTAGACCACTGAGGGCAAGTGTCCTGCAAACCCTGATGGCCTAAGAAAATAGTGAAGAGCTCAGAAGGTGGTGCCAAGCTGGAATTGACTTTGTCCTCTACAATCAACATTATTCAGTCTTTTGGTATTCTCTTTGTCTGTTCTCAGCCAGGTCACTGCATAGTCCAATGAGTCTCCCACAGACGCACACAACAAAAGTTCACCTAAATACAAACGGGTGAAGTTACCCATATAACCAGACTCTCCAGAACTATGCTGATCTGCGAGCACCACCCCCCCCACCCCAAAAAAAGAAAAAGAATAACAATGCTCTCATTTGGTTCTCTTATTATCCCTCCCACTAAAATGCTTAGCTTAACCCCTCCAATAAGGACGACGTAATAAGCCAGTCTGACAATGGCCCAGGGCTTCAGACTCTTCCTGATTTTAACTACTGTTTATGGGAAGTCTTGAAGTGGGAGAGAGGGTGGTGTCCTGATTAGGGACATCTGCAACAGCTGCTGCCATCCTCCCCCATAGATCAACTGACCTGCCTTCTTGACTATGGTAACCAACTCTTTGGAATGGAATTTACAGAATGTGCAGGGAGTTGAAGGTCCATGCATGAATACATCCCTGCCTATCAGTCTTTCCAGTAGTCACCCCAGACCATCTCATACATAACCTTGAAGGGGAGGAGAGAACAAGATAGATGGTGCCTGAAATAGCTGTCATTCTATCCTGAATAAAATCATGCCAAACTGCAAATCTTCAACATGAAGCCTGGTTCAACTAAGTATGAAACTATCCAAATTAAGTAGATTGTCTGAGGGTTTTGTGCATTTACAGCCTTCAGCATCTGAAAGCAGTTTCCCCGGAAAGTCTGACTACTTAAAATTCAAGCACTATGCAACTAAGAAACTCCAAAAAGCGGTAATGAACCATAAATTATTGCCGTTAGATATTTAATACTCAATCAGTATGTGCTCTCTCATGCATATCCCACTGGCATTGCATTCATTCTGACAGTGTGGTACTGGTTCAATTACTTTGCTCATTTACAATAAAAGATTAATGAAAAGAGGTATATTTTAGTTCACAGAGATTAATTGCATCCCTTACTTTTCCTACACTCGAAATATTCAACCCATAATCCTGATAGCTTTTTCGTCAACAAGTACATGGAAAATTAATAGACTTTCTTCTGCTGGAAACCTCAGAGGGTTTTCAGATACAAACATCCAGGGAAAACCAGACCGAAAGTTGGCTCTGGGCTGGAAATGAATTAATTTACCTGCTCCTTTAAATTTGCTCTGGTGACACTCTGAATTAGCCAGTATAAAGATGCCTGCACCATAAGCACTTTAAACCAGCACATTTCCTGGCTGGTATTTGCAAAGCTAATTCCCTTCTGAGGTCTAATTCTGCCAGATAGGTACAGCCACGCTTGGTAGACATTCCAAACATTCGAAGAGATGTTGACTGTTAAACATTTCACAGCTTCTCTATGGAGAAAAATAGATGCCAAGTTTACTAGTACATTTATTTTGAATCTTTGTGAGCATAGAGTTATTTACTCTGGGGAACTCTACTTTTCACATTTCAAAGGGCCTTCCTCACCAATGAAAGATTTTGGAGTTGCCTCAAACTCTATGGATATATTTACAGTCTTTATCATACTGAAGACAAACAACTTATGAGCCAAGAAGATGACAACCATCATGTTACAAAGACAGCATGGTACCTGGTGTACAGAGTACTAGACTAAGGCTTACGAAGCCTCTATGACCTTGAATAAATAACTTAACCTTCCTGGGCTTATTTTTCCTCACCTGTAAATGGAATGTTTTCTACCAATATCCTTTTCTTTTGTTGGGGGGAGGGGGGCAAGGGGAGGCAATTGGAGTTAAGCAACTTGCCCAAGGTCACACAGCTGGCAAGTATCTGAGGCAAGATTTGAATTCATGTCCTACTGACTTTAGGGCTGATGCACTATCCCCTGTACCACCTAGCTGCCTCACTAATGTCCTTTTCTGATGCCTTGTTTAAGCATGGAGGTCACAGTAGGCTCCAGAAGACTATACCAAAGGAATTGCCATCTCTCACAGGTCTGAGGAAAAAAAAGAAAAAAAAAGCACTGAATTTGTAGGCTGAAAATTTAGCTTCCAGTTTCAGCCTTGTCATTACCTATGTGACTTTGAGCAGGGCACTTAATTCCTACTGGCCTCAGTTTCTTTACCTGAAAGATGAGGACTTTGAATCAGATGGCCTCCAAGTTTCCTTCTAATTCAAAATTTATGAAGCTATGACCCTATGATATAATTTAATCTCCTCATTTAATAACTGAAGGAACAGTTCCAAAGAGGGAAATGACTTATTCATGAGAAAAGAGTAAACAAGAGACAGAAGTTTGAAACCAGATGCTCTGAAGTGTCCATTACACCACCATACTAAGCTACGAACCTAATAGCGCTCTGTGTGCAGGGCTGGGATGGTCCATCTCCAGAGGGTCAACATACCTAAAGTGGAAGAGACTCATTACCAGAGGATTGGTTACTGAGCAATGATATATTTCATCTACCGCGAATCATGAAGTGGTCTACCAAGGCGCAGAAAAGTTTTGTTTAGCATTGGTGGCAGGTGTATTCATAGTGATAGATTCTTGAAATATTGAAGAATATGATAGCATTTGGGAAGCTAGATGGCACAACGGACAGAGTGCTGGGCCTGAAGTCAGGAAGACTCATCTTCCTGAGTTTAAATACAGTCTCAGACACATACTAGCTTCTTGCCTCAGTTCCTCATCTGTAAAATGAGATAAAAGGTGAAATGGCAAACTACTCCAGTAGCTCTGCCAAGAACACCCCAAATCGAGTCCATGAAGAGTTGGACATGACTGAAACAACTGAATGGCAACATTCAAATGATAGCACTTACACTTCTGTGATGAGGACATGTAAAGATGGTTGTGAGAGACCTGTGAAAAAGTTAAATTTGTTACAAGTGGCCCCTCCTATTAGGAAAGTATTCATTCTGTCTCTGCCTCGAAGAACTGCTATCTTCCTTTAAAGCCTAGCTCATTTGCACATTCTACAGGAGGACTTTCCTAGAGAACTCTACTTATCAATCTCCCTCTAGAAATTATTTCATATTTTGTTTATACTTTGTATTTACTATTGCTTGTGGGCTAGGCTGCTAGTACCTAGGTCATCTAGAGTTAACACCCTACTCCCCAACACACTCAAACATACTCTCCCATACCACTAAACAGGACCATTGTGAGCTAGATCAATGTGGAACAGATTCAGGGAAGTTTGAGTTAATTTTGCCCCTGGTTCGATTGGCCTGAAACCCCTCTGTGGTTGGTTTGGGCAAGGAATGTATAAGGACCACTCTACAGTTTCAGGAACAGCTACAATTCCTGTGGATTCAGGGGTAGCTATAACCTCTAGCTCCACACTGGGCTTGGCTGCTGCTTAGCTAGAGCAGGCTGGTTTTTCAGCCTTGCTGCACAGCTGTAATAGGTGGGTCATATAGCTGCTGAATGGATGGTGAATTTGGTGGGGAAGGCTGTGTTGTCACTGGACTGGGCCAGGTGACTTGCTCAATTTCAAGGCTCTTCTAAGGACACAGTATCTCTGCTGGAAGAGTCAATTCAATGGACTCCCTGGGATTCCTCTTCAGTGAGCAGTTGTGATCTCTCACCCCGCTAAGGCTGTAGCTTTGGCTGTGTTGTAGAATGTTCTCTTCATTTATTGTTACAGTACTCTTTTGGGCTGGCATTTTACAATACTCTTTCAACTACAGTAATAACCTTTACCCTGTCTTTGGCAGAAGCCTTGCCTCTTTTTTTCCCCTTATGTTGAGGTTTAGGAGTGCTGGGACCCTGAAATTACAACAAGTGGATCCTGCCTGAATGAATTTGACCCAAGCCTCCTTTTACCCAAAGAAAAAAGAAGTTTATTAAAGATCTGCCATATTGGGTAGTCTCTCAAGGAATCTGAGCATTTGTATCTCTAATACCATCTGGAATCTGAGCACTTTCATTCAAACAAGATGGACCTTATATACAGAATGACTGAGGGAAGGATCTAGAGTTGGCCCAGTAGTCTGGGTAAGTGGTGGTCTAGGAAGGATCTTGAAGGGAGTGGCCAGTAGGCAGGGGGTATCTAGAGGTCAGACACCTCGAACCAAGAGGATGGGATTTTGATAAGATCAAGGATGGGAAGTAGCCTGAGGCAATCTGGAGGTAACAGACAATGGAGGGCTAGGCTAGGTTAAGGGTAACAGAGATTTGAGCATAGTGATAATGAAAAGCTTATGGCCACAAGGGAATGCCAGGTCAAATGGGAAGACTCAAGGAGAGTTCAAGGTGGGGTTTTCCAGAGCCTGTACCCCACCACTTATACTTTTAAATCAAATTTGTCACCTCCAAATAGGAAGTCGTCTAGCCTCTCCTGTTTGATAACCCTTTCTGGTTTGGGGCAAGTTCCCTAAGTCAGGGACTCTTCCTTGGTTTTTGGTAGATGTTTTCCCTCTTCATCTTCACCTCCTGACTTCCTTCAAGTCCTAGTTTAAACCTCACCTTCCACAGGATATTTTTTTCTGAATTTCTCTTAATTTCTAGTGCCTTCCATCCTCTGATTATTTCCTATTATCCTGTATATAGTTTTTTGGACAGTTGTTTGTGTGTTGTCTTCCCCATTAGATTGTGAGGTCCTCAAGGGCAGGGTTGCCTTTTGCCTTTCTTTGTATCCCTCCTACTTACTTAGCATGGTGCCCGGAACATAGTAGGCATTTAATAAATGCTTTCTTGGTTGACTGGTGATCAATCTTGGTTCAGCCAATAACACTTCTCTTCTTGGATTCTTTTCAGAGTGCTATGCTGATAAAAGGCTAAGTACAAATGTATGAATGCAGTCTGTACCCTAGAGAAAAGCTTATTGTCTGGCTGGCCTCTTCATATTCAATTGAACTATTCAAGCTTGTCTAAGGGGTGGAACATTTATTTTGCATCTGAAGACCATCTCCTTTGCACTTCAATATCTGCCTTTTCCCCTTTTATATCTTTAGCTTTGCCGAAGTACAACTAGGACACATCTTCATATCTATAATTTGTATTTGCAATTAACAAAAAATAAAAGGGAGCAAGATGGTATCTTTACAATCCCCCAAATAATTAGAAGGGGACTTGTTATTTGAATATAGCTAAATAATTAGTATCTGTCTGAGTTTCTATGATTATGAAGTCCTATAGTTGTAAAGTGAAAATGTTTGTTTTCTGAGTTTATGTAATCTCTTAACAAAGATTGTCTGGTGTAGACAGTACCAGTGTGTATTTTACTCTAGTAGTGAGTATTGGAGAAATTTCCACCTGCCTTGTTTGGATATTGCCTAGTGAGTACATGACACAAGCAAATATCACTGATGCATCTCTTTTTCCAGAAAGCTGCCTAGAAACAGTGACCGTGGAACAGGTGTTTTTATGTTTGTTTCTGTGTTTATGGCACTTTTTTTAACATCAGGAAAAAAAAAAAACAACTTGTGGCTCCCTAATGTTTTTATTTATTTGTTTTTACAAGTAATGACTATACTTAGATTTCATATAGAACTCATTATTATAGGGATATCCTTCCTGGCTTAACACCCACCCACACCTGTGTGAAGAGTATGTGTTTTAACAGGGGGTATTCAATTGTATTTCTTATCTTTCTATTTACCTGCCATTGGTTATATAATTAACCAGCTGTGTAACCTAGGGGAGTCTCTGAATCTCTCTCGAGTCTGTTATTTTAATCAGTAAAATGAGGGGGTTGGGCTGGATGAAAATTTCACGTTTTTATAGTGCTTGTGCTTTAAGATAGTGGAAAGAATTATTATTTCCACTCTATAGATAAGGTGGATGAGACCCAAGTTAAATGATTTGCTCTTCATCACGGGGCCAGCAAGTAGAATTCAAAGTTAGGTTTCCTGATTCCAAACTCAGCACTCTCTTTTTCACTCTCCCCTTTTGCCTTTTAAAAAGACCTCTATGTCCCTTTTGGTTCAAAATATAGGAACCTATCATATCATAAAGGTTATCATGGAACTTAGACTTTGAGGGACTTTTTGAAATCTAGTCCAACTGTCTCTTTTTATAAAGGCAATAGAGATAGAGTGTCTTCCTCCAAAGTTGCTATTGAATAAATAGAAAAAAGTCAGTATGTAAACCTAGGTCCTTGGACTCCAAATCCAGTCTTCTTTACACTATATTATGCTCCTCTTAATTTCTTATATTCAGCCAGAATCTGCCTCCTTATAACTTTCATCCTTTGGTCTCTGATCTCCTGTCTAAAGTTGCATAGAAAAAGTATAATCTCTCTACTGCCGTATTTGTGTAAGCCTTCAAATTTTTGAATAATTGCAATGTTAATTACAAATGAATAACTAATTACTGGTAATTTTGTCTTTGTATATAGTCCCTAAATCAATGCAGATTGTAAAGCCCTCTGAAACTTCATTGTATATGAGAATTGTTCTTGCAGAGAAAACTAATCGCTTCCGTTTGAATTGTTTTAAGGAAGATTCTGAAGATCACCTGGCAGGATAAGATACCAGAAGCCGAGGTTCTTTCTTCAGCTAAACTGCCAAGCATTCACACTCTGCTTCAGAGAGCTCAACTCTGATGGGCTGGCCACATTTTTTGAATGCAAAACATACATTTGCCAAAAAGACTATTTTATGGAGAACTCACACAGGGGAAGCATTCACATGGTGGTCAGAAGAAGCAATACAAGGACACTTTCAAGGTCTCTCTTAAGAATTTTGAAATGGATTATGTGACATGGAGACACTGGCACAGGAGTGCTCAGCATGGTATGCCCACATCAGAGAAGGTGCTGTGATCTATGAGCAAACCAGAATTGAAACAGCTCAAAGGAAACACACAGGATATACAAATTTAGAGAAGCCACCCCAAATGTTCACATGGACTATTTATGCCCTACCTGTGGTAGAGCATTCCGAACTCATATTGGTCTGATCAGCCACAGTCGGATACACTGAAACTTGACTCTAGCACAGTGATGTCATTTTGGTTCTCTTCAAGAATGAAGGAGAACAACCAACCAGAAGATTCTGTATTTTTTCCTAGAGGCAACAGGGAACCTTCTCATAAAATTACCTCTTATAGCTTCAAGTTACTTTGTAGTAATGACACTAACAACAAAAAACTCACATTTTTAAGTTCTTCTAAGTTTTGCCTTCCCCTTACAACACAGCTCTGACTTGGGTGGTGCCAAGAATTATGTCAATTTACAAATGATGAAATTGAAGCTTAGAAAGATTAAATGACTTGACCATGGTGAAATGATTAATTTGTGCTTTGATCCAGGACTCAAACCCAAGTTGAAACAAAACCTTGCTATTAGCTCAGACTTGTACCACTGATTCTGGTTGGTTTAGTCCATTAGTAGTCTGCATAATATGGTTCATCTGCTTTGAGCATGTTACATCCTGGGTTTCTGTCCCAATAGGAATGTCTAAGAATACTTGTGGCTGAGAAATTAGTACCTTTGGTTTCAAGATCTTGTCGATGATCCCATGAAGCTTTTGGCTTGATTTTCTGGCTTCTTAACATCAGGCTCTCAGAAACTCCAAATATCAGGGAAATTATAATATTTTGACCTATCTTTCACTGCCTTGATATTTTTTTTTTTGCAAATCAGGGTTCTTTTATAGTGTTCCCTTATCTATCACTGCCCAGTGTCCTAGAATGTGCATTTGGTCACTTAATCAGCTATGTAATAAAGACTCTTGGTCAACCATTCCTATTCCTATTCCAAACATATCCTCATGAAAAGAATATTTCCAATAGAAATTGTTTATAATTAATGTTTTATATTCAGACATGATTCCAGCAATCCTTTGGCTAACTATCATCTACCTAAAAAAGAAACATCAGGATCCATTTCCCCAGAATGCTTAGGCATTTAAGACAGAAAATCCCAAATCCCTCTGCTTGTTGAAAACACATTGGACAAATGGGTTTTAAATGTATGAATACAGTAAGTTGAGCAGGAGGATGACTACAGTAAGTTGAGTATTTAGAGTTGGTGTCAAGCAACACCATTTTACAGAGTAAACCCTGCTGGGAAAATTATTCATTATTTAAATACCTATTTCTATTCTTTCTCTTTTTAAAGGAATGTAGGCTAATTTACCTGATCATTTCACTCCTATCTGCACTTTCCAGGCTTTTTTCCCCCTTTTCTTTGCCAGCTTCCTTGCCACTCTGGGTAAACTTTTTCACTGAGGCTTTGCTCTTCTAATTGGTAGTTGTCTGTCTAGCCCACTATTTCTGAAGGCACCCCAGCCAAGAACTGTTTTACTCCTAGCTCTACCCTCTGGACTTTCCCTTCTTAGGCTAGGAAATCTAAGTGGCACAGTTCATAGAATACCAGGCTTGGAGTTAGGAAGACCTGAGTTCAAAACACAGCCACAGACATTTAATGGCTGTGTGACCTGGATAAATCATTTAACTTCTGTTTGCTTCAGTTTCCTCAACTGTCAAATGAGGATAATACAAGAGCTGGTCTATAAGGAAAACTGAGCTCTCAGAATCAAAGCTCCTGGCACATAGTAAGCACCATATGAATAAATGCTAGCTATTTTTTATCTTCTTTGTCACTTTGGACACATGTTAGCCACCTAATGTTCTTCTCCCCTGAGTGGTACTTGCCTACCTGGACCATGCAGGCACCCTTTTCTCCCCCCACCCCAGACCCCTTTCCATCTCCCCTTTGTGTGCTGTCTTTCTGCGTTAGAATGTAAGCACCTTGAGGTTAGAGACTGTCTTTCCTGCTTATATTTGCATCCCTAGCACTTAGCACAGTGTCTGGCATATAGAAAATGCTTAGCAAATGTTCTTCCTCTTCCTTTCCTTTTTCTTCTCTGCCTTTATTTCTCTCTGCTTCTCTCTGTCTCTGTCTCTTACATTTGAAAGGGAGATATCAGAGAGAGATTCATCATTCATAAAGAAAAAAAATGGAAACTAAGTGTATGTCCTTCAGTTCAGGAATGGATGAACAATTGTATTATATGGATATATTATATTATATTATATTATATTATATGGATATAATGGATATATTGTATTATATGGATATAATGAAATAATATTTTGTTGTAAGAAATGAGGAAAAAAGAAGATTTTAAAGAAAGATGGAAAGATGTATATGACCTGATACATACTGAAATGAGCAGGACCAGAACAATATACACTATAAAATCAATACTATAAAATGGCCAATTTTGAGGACTTTTGTCAATTGATGAAGAATGAAATGGGCAGAATGAGAACAGTTTATGCAATAACAACATTATAAAACTAAACAAATATTAAATCTGTAAGATCTTTGACATAGTAACCATCCATAATTCCAGAGGCATGATTAAGAAGTATGTTATTTTCCTCCAAACAGACAGATATTGGACTCAGGGTGCAGATTGAGACATGTATCTTTGGCAGGGCAATGAGGGAATTTGTTTTGCTTGAATAAGCATATTTGTTACAAGGATTTTCTTTTTCTTTTCATTGGAGTAGAAATGGGAGGAAAGTAGATTTCTTTTAATTAAAAAATAAAATTTAATTTAAAAAGTAACATTTAGCTCTAATTGATGTACTGCCTTTGAAATATTTCCCTTTTTTAACACGAAGCTGCTTCCCAATTTTAAAAACAATGTTGCCTCCTTTATATAGTTTGAGTAAAGGAGTTTTTTCAAATAAGTTTCAAACTGGGAGATAGCAGTATATAGAAAGAGAAATAGATGTTGATTTAGGAAAAAAAGAATTCGCTAACATCTTACTGTATCACTAGAGTTATATTAAATACCTACAGTAGAAATACAAAGGTTCCTGACTTCAAGGAGCTTACATTTTAATAGTAGGAGACAACACATATGAGAGTGGTGGCTAGGGAAGAGTGCTTTCTTCTGGAAAGGCATAGGATTGGTGAGGGGAGCCCAGGGGTAGTCCATTGTCATGCCCTTTCCCAAAAGCAGAGATTTAAAGTCAATTGCTACTGTTTCCAAAGAAACATGTTGGTGGAAAGCTTCATGGACAGGAAAATGCCTAGGGGGAAGGGAGCCAGGTAGATCTGGGACCTGTTAGACATAGTAGGCTCTCATCCACAAGCACAGCCTGGCCCCAGCACAGGAACTCCGAAGTCCAGTGGATTTGTACAATATTTAGAAATACTATTTAGAGGGTTCAGTGGCAGTAGTAGCATAGTATTATGGCAGAAAGATGGCCAAGGTGGAGCATAATCAGATTGTCTGGAGTCTGGCTAGGTGCAGTGATATCTTACCAATCAGCACAGAATAGCTCCAAGGTGGGAGTTCTACAACTGAGGAGTTTAGCTCCTCTGGGACATGATTGGTCTCTAGAGGTATTGATACGAACATGCAGCAACAGCAGTAGCATGGTTGGTACGGCAGGAAGATAACCAAGATGATAGTTTCAAATTCTGGCCCTACTGCTTAGTAACTACGTGAGCTTTTGCTGTTCAATCATACTGTCGTCTCTGACTCTTAATGATTCTGCGTTCTATAGCATGCCAGTCTGTCCAAGCTCATGTTCATTGGTTCAGTGACACTATCCATCCATCCCATCTTCTACTGTCCTCTTCTTCTTTTGCCTTTCAGTCTTGCCCAACATCAGGAATTTTCCCAATGAGTCTTGTCTTCTCATTATGTGGCCAAAGTATTTACTCTTCAACCTCAATATTTAACCTATCATTGAATAGTCTGGATTAATTTCCATAAGTATTGATGGTTTTGATCTCCTTGCTGTTCAAGGGACTCCCATAGGTCTTTTCCAGCAGGACAATTCAAAAGCTTTGATTCTGAGAGCTCAGTTTTCCTTACAAGCTAGCTCTTAAAGCCATACTTTGCTACTAAAAAAAAAAAAAGACATAGCTTTGACTATAAGGACCTTTGTCGGCAAAATGATGTCTTTTCTTTTTAGTATGCTGTCCAGATTTGCCATAGCTTTCCTTCCAAGGAAAAAGCATCTTTTAATTTCATGACTGCAGTCTCCATCTTCAGTGATCTTTGAGCCTAAGAATATAAAATCTGACAGTGCTTCCATTTCTTCTCCCTCTATTTGCCAGGAAGTGATGGGACCAGTTGCCAAGATCTTAGTTTTTTTGATGCTAAGCTTCAAGCCAACATTTACACTTTCCTCTTTTACCCTCATCAAGAGGTGTCTTAATTCTTCTTCACTTTCTGCCATCAGAGTGGTATCAGCTGTATAATGTCAGATGGTTGATATTTCTCCCAGCAACTGTAATTCTGACTTTTGATTCATCCAGCCTGGCATTTTCCATGATGTATTCTCCATATAACTTAAATCCATAAAGTGACAGTATACAGCCTTATTGTTTCATGTTCGTATCTAACTGTTGTTTCTTGACCTGCATAAAGGTTCCTCAGGAGGTAAGTAGATGATCTGTTACTTCCATTTCTTTGAGGACTTGCCACATATTGCTGTGATCCACCCAGTCAAAGGCTTTAGTGTACTCAATGAAGCAAAAGCATTTTTTTTCTGGAATTCCCTTGCTTTCCCCATAATCTGGTAAATGTTGGCACTTGAGTCTCTAGTTCTTTTGCCTCTTTGAAAACCACCCTGCTTTTCTGGTAGTTCTTGGTTAACATATTGCTGAAGTCTTGATTGCAGAATCTTAAGTATAACCTTTCTAGCAAGTAAAATGAGTGTGATTAATAATCTGAACATTCTTTGGCATTACCCTTTTTTAGGATTAGGATGAAAACTGACGTTTTCCAAATCCAGTAGCCTTTGTTGAGTTTTCCAAATTTGCTGCAATATTGAGTGTAGCACTTTAACGGAATCATCTTTAGGATTTTACATAGCTCAATCGGAATTACATCACCTCCACTAACCTTATTGTTAGCAATGCTTCCTAAGGCTCATTGGACTTCATTCTTCAGGATGTCTGACTCTAGGTCGATAACCACAACATAGCTATTGGTGATGTTAAGATTTTTCTTGTATAATTTTTCTTCAACTCTTCTACTTCTGTTAAGTCCCTACCATTTTTTCTTTTATAATACCCATTTTTGAATGATGCATTCCCTTGATATCTCTAGTTTTCTTGAAGAGATCTCTTGTCTTTCCCATTCTATTATTTTCTTCTATTTCTTTGCATTACTCACTTAAGAAAACCTTCTTATCTCTCCTTGCTGTACTCTGGAATTCTAAATTCAGCTGAGTATATCCTTCCTTTTTTCCTTTACCTTTTGCTTTCTTCTTCCCTCAGATACTTGTAAAGTCTCATCAGGTAGCCATTTTGCTTTCTTGCTCTTTTTCCCTTGGATTTTTTTTTGTTCCTGCCTCTTGTATTTTGAACCTCTGTCCATAGTTCTTTGGTTACTCTATCTACCATATCTAATCACTTAAATCTATTCATCACTTCTACTTCATATTTATAAGGCCATATCTATATGGTCTGATGATTTTCTCTACTTTCTTTAATCTGTCTGAATTTTGCAATAAGAAACTTATGATCTGAGCTATAGTCAGCTCCTGGCCTTATTTTAACTGACTGAATAGAACATCTCCACCTTTGCCTACAAAGTATATACTCAATCTGATTTTTATATTTTCTATCTGGTGATGTCTACATGTGGAGTCACCTTTTGGGTTATTGAAAAAGAATTTTTGCTATGACCAATAAGTTATGTTGACAAAATTTTATTAGTCTCTGCCCTGCTTCATTTGGTACTCTAAGGCCAAACTTTCCAGTTATTCCAATTATCTTTCAATTTCCTACTTTAGCATTCCAATCCCTTATGATGAATGTGACACCATTTTTGGGGGGTATTATTTCTGGAAGATGATGTAGGGCTTTTGTAGAACCAATCAACTTTGGCTTTTTCAGCATCAGTGGTTGGAGCATAGACTTGTATTCCCATGATGTTGAATGATTTCCCTTGTATTCAAATAGATATCATGCTGTCATTTTTAAGAATATACCCCAGAACTGCTTTTCTCACCACTTTATTGATCATGAGGGCTACTCCATTTCTTCTAAGGGATTCTTGCCCACAGTAATATATGCAATGATCACTTGAATTAAATTCACCCAATCCCATCCATTTAAGTTTACTGACATCCAAAATTTCAATATTAAACCTTTCCATTTCCTGTTTTACCACATCCGACTTACCTTGGATCCTAGATGTTATATGTTCCTGTGCAACATTGATCTTACAGCATCGGACTTCCTTTTCATCACCAGACACATCTGTAGCTGAGCTTCCTTTCAGCTGTGGCCCGGACACTTCACTCTTTCTGGAGCTACTTGTAATTGTCCTCTGCTTTTCTCCGGTAATGCATTGGATACCCTCTGACCTGTGGGGCTAATCTTCTAGTGTCATATCTTTTATTGTTTTGATACTGTCTATGAGGTGTTCTTGGCAAAGATGCTGAAGCAGTTTGCCATTTCCTTCTCTAGGGGAAAAGAGGTTTGTGTTTGGATACTTGTTTTACTATTTAAGTTGTCATTTCACCTGAGTCAGGACTCTCCACTATGACATGTTTGTCGTGGGTCACCCTGCATGGCATAGCTCATAGTTCCATTGAGCTGTATGAAGCCAGTGAAGCCATGACAAAGAAGTGATCCAAGAGAGATATGACCCTTAGTGAAGTTATTTAGGTTCTCTATGCCTCTATTTTCTCATGTTATATGGATATAAAAAGAATTGTAGTTCCTTCCTTCTAGGGCTGATGGGAGGCAGACAAGGAAATAAACATTTATATAGTAACTACTAGGTTTTAGGCAATGTGCTAAGTTATTTTTTAAAATTAGCTTTTATTTATTTATTATTGTTTCTACAAATATTATTTTATTTGATTCTCACAACAACTCTGACAGGTACATACCATTATTATCCTAATTTTATAGTTGATGAAACTGAGGCAGGGAGAGGTTGAGTGACTTGCCCAGGGTCACACAGCTAGTAAGTGTTTGAGGCCCAATTAAACTCGGGTCTTCCTGAGCACTCTATCCACAGTGCCACTAGCTGATGGGATGATCAAATGAAGTAAAACAGCTCACTATGTAGAAAGGGAAATGAATCTGGAACAAGAGGTGTGCATTTGGATACTTGTTTTACTATTTAAGTTGTCATTTCACCTATCTGGGGCTCAGTTTCTTTATCTGAAAATGAGAGCATGGCACTGGATTATCCTCTAAAGGACCTCCTATCTCTAAATCCTGGGATCCATTAAACCACCAAGCACCACTTTAATGTGTTATTATTTGATTGCTGATCTTTCTTTAACCACCCATGATTTTACTCTTAATCAAAACTAGGTGAAAAAAGTTGATAGCTGGAAAAGATAAATTCTTCCCTGTTAAAAAAAAAAAAGATAAATTCTTCCATTACAAAATGATAGATATCCTCAAGTCAGTACTTATAGAGATAAACTACTTTTCTCTATCCCACCTTACCTTGTTCATGAGAAATATTGAAAATAAGCCCAAGGTATGGTTAATCAAAATTTTATATATTTTTAATATAATCAAAAAGTTTAGCATGCTAACACCTCTAGAAGCAAATCTCTTCATTATAATATAAATTCCTTTTGTACATATCTTCAGACTCAGTATTCCTCACTAGTATTTCAATATATTTATTTCAAGCTTAATCAAATTCACAGAAAATTGGTTGATAGAGTGGGCAATGGTCAAGTTATTCATACAATTGCATTTTAATTTATTGTCCTAAGTAAATCTGAAATTGGTTATCTGATCAGAGTACACAGAAAGATGACCACTGAAATGAACATGTATAATTTCAGGATGGTTTCTATCACTGTTTGTTCCAGAGAACACAGGACAAAGCAGACAGGAGAAGGGATTAGGTAGAATTGGATTTGGAGCTGCTCAGAAGCATTAATAAAGTCATGTTGGATGCAGTTGATATGAGTGTGAGCTTCTCTGAGGCATGACCTGGTTATGATGCTTTACTCTAAAGTAAACTAATTTATAAATATAGGTCATATCATTTCTCCCATGGAGGACCATCCTTACAGGGATTGGGACCAAGGGATATCCCTAAGTAGTGCCTCAGTCAAATCCCACTGTGATTTGAATTGGACACTATTTGAAATTAATAGCAATTGACTTTGCATTTCATTGTAAATAAAATAAAATTTCTAAGTCCTTGAGTGAAATCATTTCTCTATAAGCCATGTGGTTCTACCTCTGAACTCAATTAAAGTCAGAGGTGATGCAAGTTAAGTGAAAATGCACCTGGAGAAAGGAATATAATAACAAATCTTCCATATGGAGGCAACAAGAATAATATAGATTAGAAAACACAACTTGATCTATTGAGCTCTGTTAATGACCTGTAGTATTGACCTGGAATGCCCAGTGTTTGATAAAGAAGAGAGATTTTCATAGTTATTTAATCCTTCTTAGCTCCCGGTAAAACCCTTTCCTTTAACAGTATAATCAAAGGTATATCTGTCTTATCTTTAAGTAGTTAGGCTGAATCATTCCTTTCATTCACTCTGTGAGTTAAGCATTTATCATTCTCCAGAAGGACAAAGCTGCCTTGTTTATTAAAGAAGTTTTTAAGAAAGAAAAGCCTTGTTTGTCAGAAGTGATCAAGAAAGTGAAGTAAATGTCATTTAAAATATATATCTTTCTATTACAGCATGTTCTGGAAGACTTTTTTAAGAACCTTAGGATTCATTACTGTGAAGAGAAAAGTTTGAGGGACAGAGCAGGAATCTAATTAAGACTCCAAGACTTACTCCTTATACCAGGGTAAAAATGATTAGAAAGTGAAATGGTGATTGTTAAGCTGATCAAATGTTTTTTTCAGAAAAAGAAAAATTCAGAAACGTTAAAAGTGTGTGTGTGTATGTGTGCGTGTGTGCACATGGTGGTGTGTTTTATCCTTTCCTGACATGAAATCTGGTGGGATGGAATTCCAGACTTCAAGATCTACTTACAAATAATCTAGTCCCTAAATGTTTATACAGTACGTAGATCAATGTCCATACAATCTGATCCAATAATCCAGTGGAATAAATATTTTAAGTGCCTACTGGGTTGCAAGCACTGTGCTAGGCACTGGGAATACAATTAATAAAAAGAGAGAAAGTCTCTGTCCAAGGAGCTTACAACCTAATGCGGAGGAGACAGAACACAAAAGGAAGCTGGAAAATGGAGAGGGGATGGGAACACTATGTGGTATGCCTGTGGGGGGCATCTTGTTCCACGGAATTGAAAATAGGGTTAGACCTAATCTAAATGTTGAACAACAACAATTCATCTTAAACACCATTGACATCATTATCCATTTTTCTTACTAGCCGTGTGACCTTGGGAAAATTTTTTAACCTCTCTTTGCCTAGGAGTCAGGTAGGTGGCTCAGTGGATAGAGCTCTGGGCCTGGCATCAGGAAGAACTAGATTCAAATGCAGTCTCAGATATTTATTAGCTGTGTGACCTGGGGCAAGTCACTTAACCTGTTTGCCTTAATCCACTGGAGAAGGAAATGGCAAACCACTCCAGTATCTTTGCCAAGAAAACCCTACGGACAGTATGGTCCATGGGGTCACAATGAATTGACTACAACTGAACAAGAACAACTAATGAATAGACCAAATACTGGATGGCCATTAGGCAGGCAATTTCAATCAGTTCTCTTGACCAGATTGGGGTGTAGTGGGCGTGTGTGTGTGTGTGTGTGTGTGTGTGTGTGTGTGTGTGTGTCATATATATGTCATTCATTCATCATAAGGGCTTAAACTAAAGCCAAACTATTACTCACTTGGTCCTTCCTATATTATAGTATTATAGGATCATAATTGTAGAGCTGAAAGTGACCTTATAGGACATCATTTAGCCCAGTCTCCTTCTTTACACATGAAGAAATGGTCCAGGGATTTTATGTGACTTACCGTATAGTGCCTAGTGAGTTAGACCACAGAAACAGGATTCAAACCTACTTTTTCTGACTCAAAGTCAACATTCTTTCCAAAACAGCATACTTCCAGAATGTGAAGGGATCTCGGCTCATCTATAAACCCCCTTCTACCTGTTAGATTATGAGGATAAATTGTTTTGATGACCATGGACCTCCTATATTTTCCTCAACAACCAGTGATCCAGCCACTGATTGAGCCATAGTCAGATGTAGTGGAAAGAATGAATGCTGGATCAAGGGTAGAGAGGACCTAAATTTTACTCCTGGGTAGGTGGATGGCACAGTGGATAGAGAGCTAGACTTAGAGTAAGGAAGACCTGAGTTCAAATCTAGACTCAGACATTTACTAGCTCTGTGACCTTGGTCAAGTCACTTAACCTGTATTTGCCTCAGTTTCCTCAATTGTAAAATGGAGACAATAGTAGCACCTATCTCCCAATTTTGTTGTAATAATCAAGCAAGATAATATTTGTGAAGGACTTAGTACAATGCCCGGCACATAATAATTGTTATGTGCTTAAATACTACATTTCTTATGTAAATGGAAGCTATTATTATCATTTTCTGTGCTAACTACTCCTCTTGATCCTGGGGCCAGGCATTTCATCTCTCTGGGCCTCAGTTTTCTTCATACCTCCAGGTCCATGATACTATGACCTTGAGAAAGGGAGATCTAACTCTTAATGAGTAATTACTCTCTTGGCCAACTTGAAAAGTCAGGAAATTCTTTCTCTCAATTTGATTCAACAAACATTTATGGAGGATTTCCTAGGTGCTGGATGCTGAGGATACAAAGACAAAGTCCCTGCCTTCAAGAAGCTTACAATCCACTTGGGGCTCATGCGCATAGTTAACTAACTACAAAATATATTCAAACTCAATACAAAACAATTTGAAAGGTGCCCTAAGTAACAACTAGCACCCATTAATTTCTATCCACAGATCCTAGTTCTAGCTGGCCTTGACACAAGAACACAAAGGTTACAATCTCACTTTTGACACATACAGGTTTGTGTGGTTCTGGTAAAGGGATTTAAGCTTTTGTTGACCTAGGCAACTCCAAGGACTAAAAATTGCAGAGCAGGTTTGAATGAAGCTCTTCATTGGGAGCTACTTTCAGGGATCTAATCACAAGGTCAATGATTTGAAAACCCAAATCATATGCCATCATTATTATCTCCCTGAGGCTAAATACCCTAAAGTTAAGGGGAGGGGGAAAAGAGGGGACAAGCATTTGTTAAGCACCTATTATGTGCCAGACACTGTGCTAAGCACTTTAAAAGTATTATCCCCTTTGATAGTTGGGCTGTAAAATTTGCCAATATCAACTATTTGAACCATGCAGGGCGTGGAATGCCAAAATGATGAATAGTTTGAGCTATAAGCACAATGGAAAATTGAGAGAAATGTCTGTCCCAATCACCAAATTTAGCAAATAAATGTGAAACCACTTAATCATAGGAGAGAGTGGCAGGATTCAGATCAAAAAGCTCACGCATGGATTGCATTAAGAGTGCCACCCACATTACTTGGTTAAAAAAAGGAAAAAGATCCATTAAGTGAGTCACAATCCTAGATTTGCTCTTTTCCTTCTATGGATGTCCATAAATGATGAAATGGGTTATGTTGACCCCATACAGGTTAAATATGAAAATGAATCTAAAGGAACATATGGTATGTGTGTGTGTGTGTGTGTGTGTGTGTGTGTGTGTGTGTGTGTGTGTGTGTGTAGACATTGACTGATCTCCGAATGCACTTATTTTAGTTAGAGAAAAGCATTGGTATGACTAATTGAGGGTTTGGGGGAGGCATGCCTTTAGCAAAAGGGGCTTGAAAACATGTTGGGAGAACTTTCAGATTTGTTAAGACTTTTTTTTTTTCAAATTTAACTCAGTGCAAGCACCATCATTCCCATTTTACAGATAGAAAAGCAGAGAGTTAGAAAGGTGACATAATATCCCTAGCACCACACAGATAGTTATTGTTAATCCAGTTCTCCTGACTCTCTAACATACATACAACTTTTTTCTTTGGATAGTAACAATGTGAATAAATGTTCCTGATCTCTCTGAAATAATTTTGCTTATGACAAAAATGTTAGAATTGAAAGACAAAGGAAGAACTCTGCCATTCCTTATGGGTGGGATTTGGGGAGAGAAGTTTGAGGGGAATTTATCTTCTTGCTAGACTGTATTTCCCTGTTTCTTACATGCAATCACTTTATTGTTTTCTCTTGACAAACACTAATAATTTTGGTTCCATGTCACCCATATTTATGGATCTTCCTATATGTCTTCAATATTGAAAGCTCAAAAACAATGTGCCTGAAATTGATTTTGCTTTCTTCAGTGTTCATGAGAATAGGGTGATTGAATGCCTGGAGAGGGAAATGGATTGATTTCTAATTTCTGAATCTCTAGAGACAGAAAAATATTTATGTCCAGGTCTTTTCTTGTGGGTTCCCTTTTGTCTCATGCAAATTTTAATTTCTGAGAATAACCCAAATTACTTTCCTATGATATAATTTACTATATATGATATAATCTATGATATAATTTACTAACAATAAAGTATTACCTTCAAAATTAATTGGGCATAATAGAGGTTCCAGAATGACTGATTCAACAGTGATAATACTTGTGTTATCTGAAGGCCTGTAGTTTTAACCAAGAGAGAAAGGGAGAAATAGTCTAATGTCGTTGCTCTAACTGATATTAAGTATTTCAAACATACTAATATGTCTATCTCTTCTAAGTTTTTTCACTTAGAACTATTTTACTTTGCATACAATTCAAACATGTTATCTAATTTCCTAATTATAACTCACAAGCAGCAGCTTAGGAAACCTTAGGTATGTGATGTGTGTTTGGGGATGTGGCTGTCACGTAACTTTTGTATTGATTCTCTTTACATTTATTTTATATAAGCACACATGTGTATACACACACACATATATATATGTAAACATATATATATACACACATATATATGAGAGTATAAATGTATATACATATATACTTGTTGTGTCTCCCATTAGAATATAAGATCTTTTTAGGCAGAAATAATTTCAATCATTGTATTTATATAACCAGCACTCAGCACTATGCGAGGCCCTAATTAAGTGCCTAATAAACATATACTAATCGATCGATTGATTGATAGTGAGGGCCCAAATACAAAAACTCAAAAGCAAACAAGGAAACTCAGAAGTAACATCAGTTTGGGCCACTTCATAGCAAACAAAGCTACATTTCACTAAACCACCTCAGGATATGACTATAGTATGGCATAAGACACTAATTTATTATCATAATTATGACCCTGCATCATAATAATACCTCATATTTCTATAACACTTCAAGGCCATCCTGTGATATAGGCAGGGCAAATATTAATTCTTCCTTTCCCACTTTACAGAAAAGGAAACTCAGATCGATTCACTTGATGGCATTTATATGAGGCAAGACAGCAATAACTGCAGCAGATAGGTCTCTGAAATTCAAGTCTTTTGCACTGTCCTTTACTCTGATAAAAGTATAAAGTAATTCAGTACCTTCTATTTGGAGAAGTGAGAGCTAGAGCAGATTCCTCAGAGCCAATTGTTAAATTTTCAGGGTGAGGATTTATGCCCGGTAAATCAGCAAACTACAAATCAAAGCTTAGCAGCATTTTGTTGGTTGATGGAGAAAATGTACATCTTGTGTACATTTTTTTGTGTGTTTTTTCCCCCATAGAACCAGTTGTTGAAAGTTTTCTAGCACACCCCTACAGAAACATTACTATTATATGTTTAGAAGGACTAATATATAAGGGAACCCACAAGAAAAGACCTGGACACAAATATTTTTATTTCTGTCTCTAGAGATTCAGAAATTATAAATCAATTCATTTCCCTCTCCAGGCATTCAATCACCTTTAATCTCCTGAACACTGAGGAAAGCAAAACCAAGCCTATTGTGGTTAAAACAAATTATTAGTAATGTTCATTCACTCATTCAATTAATTGGAAAAACATTTATTAAACCCCTATTTTGCTCCAGGCACATTGTCAAGCAGTAAGGATTCAAAAAGAGGCTCTCAAGGAGCTTACAATCTAATAGGGGAGAAAACATTCAAACAAAGGTATACAAAGCAAGTTAAGTACAGGATAAATAGAAAATAATTGAAAGAGAGGAGGCACTGGAATTAGATAATAATCATAGATAATCTAAGCTGACTTCTATATTTCATAGATGAGGCAACTGAATATCAGAGATGGGCAGCAACTTGGCCAAGGTCACAGAACTTTTTAGTGTGAGCCATACCTAGAACCCAGGTCTCATGACATTCCAAGATGGTGCACTTTAGACTGCACTTGGTTGATAAATGAGTAGGGAGGAAAGGAGAAAAAAATCCAGCCTGGGGAGGTGATGCAGAACTCTCTTCTGGGAAGGACGACATCCCAGCACCTGCCGTACTTTGCAAAAGTCGGTTTGTCAGAAATACATTGGCTACGAGGAAAGAAGAAAAGAAAGAAAAAGCCCCTTCTCAGCTATTTATTCCTATGGGTTGAGTTTCATCATGAGTAGGGGGGATGGCTATTTATTTCGAGGGACAGCGACGCAAACTAGTAGTAAGTTATCGTCATTCACTTATTATTAATGAGACAGAGAAAACACTTCAAACTGCTTTGTTATGACAGACACATGCCAAGAGATTTATGATGAAGCTTATAATTTCTGCAGGTGTGAGGGCCAGCTGACATTAAAATATCACACTTTTCTCCTGTGGAAAAATGCAGCCCATACAGGAAGAGAAAAAGCTTTTCCACTTTTATTTGTTTGAAAGAAAATTTATGTGTATGTACAATGCCACAATTCTTCCAGGTACAACTGACATGGCTGAGTAGGAAAGGCATCAACTCATTGGCCAAATTTCTATACCTATACTTAGCATGAGGCAAATGGAGTTTTACTCTAGGATATTGGCATGGAATTTTCTTCTCCATCCCAGCTGCTGCCCCCGTTCTAAGGGAATTCAGCACTTAAACATGCTAAATTTCCAGTTCTTCAATCCACACAACTACCATGAACTAATTCTCTACCTACCCCAGCTACACAAAGGGATGATCATACCCTTGAATTTGTCCTCACATACACATATTTCACACTTATATTATCCTTTCATATTAGTCTGTTTATTTCTCACACTACATGCTTCATTTTCCATATCCATGCCTTAACTCTAGCTGTCCCACATTCATGCAATGTTGTCCCTCCTTATCTTGTAGAATTCCTGTTTACTTGTAAGATAAAGCACCACATTTCATGGGAAGCCATTCATGGAATCTGAAATTGCTAATACTTTCCATTGTAAGACTACCTTTCATCTACTCTCTATCTTGTATATACTGATTTATATCTGTTGTTTCCTCATTAGAATGTAAGCTCCATGAGAACAGGGACTTCATTAACAAAAAAATTCCCATTGAGAATCAATGAAAAAAGATGTGAAAGAAGGCAGCCTATTAGTACCATATTTCAAACTATATTACAAAGCAGTAATCATCAAAACAATCTAGTACTGGCTAAGAAACAGAGCGGTGAATCAGGGGAACAGGATATACAATATAAGGTAGCAAATGACCATAGTAATCCAGTGTTTGACAAACCCAGAGATCAAAACTTTTGAGGTAAGAACTCACCATTTGACAAAAATTGCTGGGAAAACTGTAAAGCTATTTGGCAAGAAGCTAGGAAGAGACTAACATCTCATACCATATACCAAGATAATGTCAAAATAGATAAAAGATTTAGATGTAAAGAATACAATCATAAGTAAGTTAGAAGAGCACGGAAAAATATACCTGTCAGATAAGAGAAGTTTATGACCAACCAAGAGATAGAGAGGATCAAGGGAAGTAAAATAGATGATTTTGATAGCATGAAATTTAAAAAATTTACAGGCAAAATTAATGCATCCAAAATTAGAAGGAAAACAGGAAACAGAAAAAAAATTTTTTTCTGATAAAGGCCTAATTTCTTAAACACATAGGGAACTCAGTTAAATTTATAAAAAAAATATGATTCATTCTCCAATTGACAGTAAAAGGATATGAACAAGACAGTTTTCAGAAGAAGAAATCAAAGCTATTTATAATTATATTAAATATCAATTAGAGAAATGCAAATTAAAAAACTCTGCTATACTACCTCACACTATCAAATTAGCTGATATGACAGAAGAGGAAAATGAAAAATCTTGGAGGTGATGTGTAAAAATTGAGACATTAATGTTTTGTTGGTGGAGTTTTAAACTATTCCAAACATTCTGGAGAACAATTTGGAACTATAACCAAAGGGCTATAAAACTGTGCGTACCTTTTGATCCAACAATATTACTATTAGTCTGTATCCCAAAGAGATCACAAAAAAGAGAAAAGCCACTCTTTTTGTGGTGGCAAAGTGGGGATGCCACCAGTTGGGGAATGGCTAAACAAGTTGCGAGATATGATTGTGATGGAATACCATTGTGCTATGAGAAATGACAAGTAGGGTGGTTTCAGAAAAACTTCAAAAGACTTATATGAAGTGACATAAAGTGAAATGAGAAGAGCCATGAGAACTTTGTACACAGTAACAGCCACATTGTAAGGATGATCAACTATGAAAGACAATGATCTAAGAAAATTCCGATGGACCCAGGATGAAAAATGCTATCTACCTCCAGAGAGAGAGAACTGATGAACTCTTGATCCTGATTGAAGCATATTTTTTAAAATTTTATTTTTCTTGTGTGTGTGTGTATGTGTATTTTCTTTTGCAACATGGATAATATAGAAATAAGTTTTTCATGACTCCACATGTATAATTGATATTTCTTGCCTTCCGAAAAGGTGGGAGGGAGGGAGAGAATTTGGAATTCAAATTTTGAAAAAAAATAATGCTAAAAATTTTGTAATTTTTAAAATGCAATTGGAATTTAACATGTAACTGAAAAATAATGAAATAAATAAAAAATATGTTAAAAAGAAAGAAAACAATATTCCTATTGAATAGGACAGCGACTTGTCCATAATGAATCCTTAACAATTTGGTTGATTGAATGATGGATACCCTTGTGGAACAAAAATCAGTATTTTCCTTCCCAGGCATGAGAGCTTCTGTTTTTTCTTAGTGACTACTGCCCTTTACCTCATTCCACTGTTCTCTTGAAACATAGTGTATAGCTTCCTAAGGCTACAACTCAGTCTACTTGCTTTGACAGCCTTTCTAGATTATCACTTTGCCCCTATATACCATCAGACCGAGGGGGCTGGGATTCTCTGGGTTTACCCCTCTGGGAGTCTCCTTTACATATTTGGTAATGTTTTCTGGCTTACTATGCCTCATTATTTCCAGTACCCTTAGTGGGAATACACTTTGTGCTTTCATCTCCTTCTACCTTCCCTTCTCTTCTTTCTCTCTGTCTCTGTCTCTGTTTCTGTCTCTCTTTTTGTCTCTGTCTCTGACTTTCTGTCCCTCTCTCCCGCTCTCTCCCTCCATCTCTCTCTCTCCCTTTCTGTCTCTCTCTCTCTGTCTCTCTTTGTTTCTGTCTCTCTCTGTCTCTGTCTCTCTGTCTCTCTCTCTGTCTTTCTGTCTCTCTGTCTCTGTCTCTGTCTCTCTCTCTCTCACACACACACATACACATACACACACACACACACACCACACCACTGAATTTGTTTAGGCACAATTTCAGCTAATTAAATTTGTTCAACCTTCATCATCTCTTGCCAGATCTAACACAATATCTTCCTAACTGATATCCCTTTCTCAAATTTCTCTTCTCTTCAACCCATCCTCTACACAGCTGCCAAAATTTTCTTAAGACTAGTTCTAAATATGTCACCTCTTGCTCAAAAAAAGAATTGATTGGCTTCCTATTGCCTCAAGTATAGAAGTTGACATTTAATACACTTAACAATATGATTCCAAGATATCTTTCCTGAATGACATCACATGATATCCCTTTTTGTCCTCTATGGTCCTGTCAAACTGTTCTACTAACTGTTCCCTGAACTCAGCATTCCATCTCCTGACACTGGGAGTTCACACAAGTTGTTTGTCTCCCAAACTGGCAATATCCTCCTTCTTCACTTCTGCCACTTAGAAGCCTTCGCTTCCTCCAAAGCTCAAGCTAGGTGCCACTGACTGCCCAGAGCCTTTTCTGATGCTCCTAATTACTAATAATAGTTAGTTATTTGAATCTGTAACTCCTCAGGAAGAAAACTCCTTTTCTTTTCTTTTGTGTGAGGCAATTGGGGTTAAGTTACTTGCCCAGGGTCACACAGCTAGTAAACGTCAAGTGTCTGAGGCTGTATTTGAACTCAGGTGCTGTTGACTTCAGAGCCTGTGCTCTATCCACTGCACCATCTAGCTGCCCCTAAGAAAACTCCTTCTACCAATGCAAGTAACCACTTTCTCTGCATCTAATAATCTCAGAGAGTTGCTGAGAACAGAAAATAATTGGGAAATAGTTATCAAAATAAATAGAAAAAAATATAATAAAATATAGATGATGATGGTGTAGTGGATAGAGTGCCAGGTCTTGAGTCAGGAAGATTCATCTTTGTGAGTTCAAATCCAGGCTCAGTCACTTGCTAGCTGTGTGACCCTGGGCAAGTCATTTGACCATGTTTGCTTTGGTTTCCTCATCTGTAATATGAGTTGGAGAAGGAAATGGCAAAGTACTCTAGTATCTTTACCAAGAAAATCCCAAATGGGGTCATGAAGAGTCAGACACAACTGAAAAACCATTAAACAACTAAGTTGTTTTCTAAGTCCATATGCAAGCAGAAATCCTTATGTACACTTTAATTGCCATCTTTTTCTATTTAAGTTTGACAGAATTACTGTACCACAATGAGTGGTCAAGTAACTTACCCACTATGTTTCAGAGTCTGAATTTGAGGGAGAATGTAAGGGAGGAGGTACATTTTTTTTTGGTTTTGTATCCCTACCCAATGCCTAGACCTGTAGCTTAACAAATGAGTCACATAATCTAGGTATTGAGTTGAAGCATATACACAGCCAATTAGTAGAAAAGCCCTGAACAGAATGAAGCTCTCCTAACTCCATTTTCCAGTATCCTCATCTGCAGCCTTTGAACTACATAGGTCTTGTTGATGTGGAAATTGAGGCTTAGAGAGAAGAAAACACACATTTTATCTTCATATTCCCAATGTCCAACACAGTGCCTTATACATGTTTTGGATTGGATAAAGGACTCAAGACTTGAAGAACAGAAGTCTTTTGACTCTGAATTGATTGCTAAGGGTTTTATTTGTTTTATAATTTTTGGGGTGGTGGTGGTGGATTATCTTTCCATAAAACAGAATTATTATCGTAAGTAACAACTCTATCACAAGTTGTATGTTTTCAGGATGAGGTTATTTTTTTTCATGGATAATGCGTATCTAACAACCCAATATGAAAACAGCATCAGATAATGAAAAAAAAAAGCTGGGATGCAATGAACCAATTAAACCAGCAGGATTAAGCCAAAATGTAGTTGCAGCCAGCTTGATTTGTGATGTTTTATTCATCAATCACCTGCATTTCCAAATGTATTATTTCCTCCAACTTCTATAATAACTTAGAGTTATATAGTGCTTATGCTTCCTCTATACCCCCTTCAGACTTTCAGGTGCTAGGCAAATTATCTTATTATTCCTTGCATTTAACTTTTTCCCAAAGGAATAAAACCTTTACAGGTGTGTTTTTTTTCCTCCATAAAATAAAGTAGTCTTTGAGAAACTAAACTATATTATAAGAGTAAGGTAGGATGTTCAGCCCTAATTTTATTTTATTTTTCAAGCCACAAGCTAACCTGCTTCTTGTGCCTTGTTCTGTCTACACTATATGTATATACATTGTATGTACATTGTCTTATAGTTGGAAGAACCTGTGTGTGGCATAGAATGTTAGATCATAAAATGTTAATGTATCACAAGACATTAGAACATCGAATGTCAGAGGTGGAAGGGATTTAGATCTGATCATTTCTTTCATGCTTCTCTAATTTGTTTACAATACATTTTATTTCTAAGTCACTTAGACCTTATCTTGTATGAAGTATGGGGTGTTGGTTGTTCTAAACCTAATCTCTTGCATATTATTGTCCTGTTTTCCTGGGAGTTTTTTTTTTTATCAAATATTGAGTTCTCATGCCAATAGTTGGAATCTATGTGCTTATCGAATTCAAGGCTATTAAGTTTGTTAATTTGTTCCATTGATGGATCTATTTATTTAAACAATATCAAATTATTATGAGAATTGCTGCTTTGTAGTAAAATTTGAAATGTGGCACTATTAGAACAGTTTTGTTCCCACTTTAAAAAATATTTTCTTTAAAATTCTTGACCTTTTGTATTTCTATACACAGAACAAAAAAAATTAATTTATAGACATAACCAATACAGGAATACATTTTGCTTGGCTGTGTTTTTGTAACACAGAGGTTCTATGTTTGTTTCTTTCTTTTGTTTTTCATTTGGAAAGTGGTGAGAGAAAAAAAAATGAATGATAATTGAAAACTTTTTTTTTAAAAGAAGGGACCTTAGAAGATGGAATCCTAGAACACAGAACCAAAAATGCTGGAGTTGGTAATGAATTTAGTGATGACACAGTCCAAGTCTATCTGACAGGTGAGGAAATGCATAAGAACTTATAAATTATATTTCATCAAGTGAGTCGATCTATGTATTTCTCTCACTGTAGTGCTAGCTAAGAAATAGAGAGGATATTCAAGGGAAGGCAGTTAGAGGTGGCTGACTCTTTCAAAAAGGTTTTGTCTTAAAAAAATAGACCTAGACATTTGGAAGGCAACAAGAGAATAATTTTTGCTCATATTCAAATACATGTGCTCACAACCATATGCAACACATCTCCAGACAAATGTTTGTCATGTCGATTCAGCTTCAGTATAAAAACAAGGAAGCAGTATTCTGGCAGAGTAATAGTAGCTTCTGAAGGTGCCCAATTCCTTCTTTGAAGTAGCTTATGTTCATAGTTCAAATTAGGTTTTATGTATGCAGTGTGAAAATAATAACAATATGGACATAGCCCTTTATGGTTGTAAAGCAATTTAAACACTGTCTCCCACATAATTTCACGACAACTCTGTGAGTTTTATAGCTAGGTGTCTTTAAGCAAGTAATTTTCCACCTCTGAGCTAAAGTTCCTTCTTTTATAAAAATGATGGTTTGGGAAAGGTAATCTGTAATGTCTCTTCCAGCTCTATCATTCTGTGATTCCTTATGGTTATCACCATAGATCTCAGAGCCAAAGAGACTTACAAATTATCTAGTTCAACCCCTTCAAAAGTCCTATCACAGCTAAAATGTTGATGAATGCTAAGTAATGATATAAATTTCACTGAACAAGCAAATGCTTCTTCCAGGTCTGAAGAGCGAGTAAAGATGTGTCATTATTTCTTGTCTCTGTTTCTTTTTTTATGATAGTTAGATGGATGGTTGGATGGATGGATGGATGGGTGAGTGGATGGATAGATAGATTGACTGATAGGTAGGTGAGAGAGAGAGAGAGAGAGAGAGAGAGAGAGACAGAGAGAGAGACAGAGAGGCAGAGAGAGAGAGAGCATTATTAAGTGCTTTTTATGTTCTAGACTCTGCTTTAAGCTGGAGGCCACATACAAGCAATCGAGATAGTCTCTACCTTAAGGAATTTGCATTCCATTGGGCTAGACAACACATAAAGGGGCCTGAAAAGCAAGGGGATGAGACAGGCATCTGCATAGGAGCAAGGCCAAGGAAAAGAAGTTCAGTGATGGTAAAGTAAATGGAGCTTGGGTGATGCCTTCCTGAAATGGAGTCTGGGCAGGCAGTAACCAGTCAGTGGAAGGGGCCTAAAAGTGGAGGTTTTTCTGGCATGTCAAGACAGCAAAGTCTCACATTCTCAGATTCCATTTATTTACTTTGCTTATGGCAGGTAGATGGTACAGTAGATAGCACACCAAGATTGGAGTCAGTAATAAGTTCATAAGTTCAAATGTAGTCATAAGTTCAAATCTGGTCTCAGACTCTTAATAGCTGTGTACCTTTTGGGCAGGTGACTCAGCCTCTGCCTGCTTCAGTTTCCTCATCTATAAAATGGAAATAATATTAGGTCCTACCTCCCAGGGGTTTTGTGAGGACAAAATGAGACCACATGCAAAGCACTTGGAAAACCTCAATTATTGTAAATGCTATTATCGTAATGCTAGTTTATGCCGACTCTCTGACTACTGGTCAGCTGATTGACAAATTAACTAATGTTATGGCAATAGGCTCATTGAGTCAAAAAGGTAAAATAATCTTCAATTACCCTCATGTATATGTGGGGAAAAAGCATCATAGGGAATTTCCAGTAGGTAAAATGGCTGTAAATAGGCTAGAGGGATGCCCTAGGTTTTCATTCTGTTTCTGACATTAACTAAATATATTGCACTGTATTGCTTCTCTCTGAGTTTCAGTTTTCTAATGTATAAAATGGGGATGATAATGCACTCCTACCACCCAGGGTTACTATGAAGAAACTGCTTTGAAAGTCTTAAAATGCTATAAATTCATATAGTGCAAATTACTTCACAAATAGTCTCATTTAGTCCTCAAAAAGACTCCATGAGTTAGCTGCTACTTTTATTCCCATTTTGCAGAAGAGAAAACTGAGCCTTAGATGAAAGAGAAGAGGAGCAAGAAAATATTTATTTAAATGTTGTAACCCCCCCTGCATAATCTTCAGATTTTTACTAATTAGTCAGTCAGTCAAATAAACATTTATTAAGCATTGCCAAGAGGGAATAGTAAAGGAGATTGTGAGGGTGGGGTTAAAGGTAAAGCAGGGTAAATATGTTGTTCTGTAAAAAAGAAGGAACTGGAGAAGAGGAACACTGACTTTCCGGTTCAGTGAATGACCTTGGGCAAGTCCTTGCCTCTCTAATAGCTTCAATTTTCCCATTTATAAAATGAGGGGATTGAACAAGATGATCTTTAAAGGCTCTTCCTACCAACTAGAGGTGACCTGAGATTCCCTGGCCACACTCAAAATTCTCTAACACAAAACTCAGGCTTAAGGAAAAAAAAAAAGAACTTAACAATAATTAGAGCCAAAATACCATGAAAACATTCGCTGGGAACAAAGGAGTTTGTTGACAGTCTCAGCATCTGGAGTTATATTTTTCCTCTCTGAATGTGGCGTGTGCTAAGATGGCCACTTGGCATCCTTGAAACCTTGCAAACTGTCAATCCCATCCCTTTCCAAAAGCTCTGGAGGTCTGTTTTTCTCAGAATTGTTTGTTTCTCTCAATTTGTAGCACTCGGTAGGGTCCCCCACTCACTGCAGAAAATAAAAAATACCAAGGAAAGTGAATAATCTTACCCAAAATTTATTACAAATAGCAATTTAGAAGGCTCATTATCACAGCATGTATCAAAAAAGAGGAAAAAAATGGATCAAAATCAAACAATGTGAAGCAAATATTAAAAAGTATGTGTGTGTGCATCTGCACAATATTTATATCTCATGTCATATTGTTCACTCACGAATCAGTAAATAAATTCCGAATTCTAACTGTAAAGCACTAGAATTCAGATACAGTTAGAAATACTAATTAGAAGAGAATCATTAAGAATGACCTGTGGCCAGCATTCTCAATCAGGTTATTGTAAATGAATGAACTGAAATTGTTAGGAATTTATCGATTTTTTTGTTCTATGGTTTTACCAGGAATTTATAAGGACAAAAGTATGAAAGGAAAAAAAAAAAGGTCCCCAGGCTTCGAGAGACTATAAAATCTCATTGAAGTTGGTTTCCTGCAAGTCAAATAAAAAGGAAAAAGCCCCTTGGTACTCATGCACTGCTGAGTTGGTCGAATTGAGCCAATTCTAATTTTTCAGGGTTGTTGAACCCACTAGGGAGGCCATCAGCAGACAGATGAAGTACAGTGGGTACTAGATACAGCGGCTTCAGCAGAATCGAAGTGATTTCCTGCATGGAATTTTCTTTTTCCTTCTAGATCTGAGCACTCTTTAGCACACTCTAGTACCTGCTATTCTTTCAGGGGTCTACTCCCTGCTTCCCTAATCAGATAATGTTATAACAAACCAACCCCCTCTCCAGGACTTGAACAGTCAATAGTAGGAACAATCCAATGCTTTGGAAGGAATTTAACCACACAGAGAGTAGTTTCATTATGGAGTTTAATAAATCATGGCAGTTGGAGATGGAAGACGCTTTAGAGGTCATCTAGTATTTTCCTGATTTTATAAGTGAAGATATTGTCACAGAGAGAAGTGACTAGACCAATGTTACACAGTTAATAATTAGCAAATCTGAATTTCAAATCCAAGCCACTGAGTCATAGATTTAGATCTGGAAGGGACAAACAATTGATGTCCTTGTTTCACAGATGAAGAAATGAAGTACAGGGAGGTGGAGTGCCTCATCTAAGAATATACACCACTAGAAAGCAGTGTGAAACTAGGATTCAAAACTAGTTTCTTGTTTACAGAGATAGCTTTCTTTTTCTTTTACTGCACAATGAGGTCCACTGTCTCTAGATCCATTATTATTTTCACCAAAACCACATCGATCAGAAGTGAGGGCACGTTTGAAGAGTCTCAGAAATAATAATAGCTTATATTCCTCATAATCTATCCTCAGAACAACTTTTGAGCAGAGATAGAAGTGTTAATAACTTCATTTTACAGACAAAAAAAATTGAAACCTTTTCAGTGACTTGCTCAAGATGACACACCTAGAAAATGGTAGAAGGTGGCCGTGATGCTAGAGCCAGCTCTTACCAGTTTGTGAGAGCTCAATGATTAAGCTTTTAAAGTGAACATTTAAACATTTGCTGTTTGTTGTTCAGTCATTTCAGCTGCGTCTGACTCTTCGTGACTCCATTTGTGGTTTTCTTGGCAAAGATTCTGAAGTGGTGTGATTTTCTTGGCAAAGATTCTGAAGTGGTATGCCATTTCCTTATCCGGATCATTTTATGGATGAGGAAACTGAGAAAAACAGGGTTAAGTGACTTGTCCAAGGTCACACAGTAAGTGTCTAAGGCCAAATTTGAACTCAGTAACATGAATGTTCCTGACTTCAGGTGTGGTACTCTAACCACTGTGCAACCTTAGCTGCTTTGGAAATTGGTAAATGCTACAAATTAGAGCTTGATTTTGTTTTGTTGATTGTCTATGCTTTAAGAAAATGATAGAAAAAGTGTTAATAATGCAGACTGAACATAAAGGTGTATCATGCATTTTTTTTCCTTCTAAGAGCAGGTTGTTAAATACTTACTGTTATACCACTGGAAGTAAGGCATATGCAGAGATATTCTTGGATTCCTTTTTTCCCACTATGCTATATTGTATCCAATGGTTTCTTTGTTTTGGTGGAATAGTATAAGCTTCTGGGAGGGATTCATATAGCAAAAGGAAAGAGACAAGGGTACATGTACATTATTCAGGGGGAAAAAAAGAAATGTTTCTATAGAATTTTTAGCCTGTTTTCGCTGCCATTCTCCATTTTAATTTACCCGTGAGGACAAAACCTAAACTTCACATTAGGATTCACAGGGTCATTGGATATAACAATTGGAAGGGACCCTGGTGATCTAAATGCATTCATTTCTTATGTGTGAGACATATTTTGGATGTGACACTTGAAAACATGATTAGTTTTCCAAAGAAGAGTATAAACAAGGCATAGTGGTATTCCATGGAATGAGCCTTGCAATTATTTGGATGAAACACTCCATATTCTGTCTTCTGACATATCTCCCATGTGTGGAATTCTCTCCTTCACCTCCATCTTCTTGTGTCCCTATTTTGCTTTAAGTTGTAGCTAAAATCTCACCTCCTGTAAAAATCCATTTCCAATCCTCCCTAATGGCAGTGCCTTTCTTCTATTGATTATCTCCAATATATCCTGTATATATTTCTTCTGTACATAATTGCTGGCATGTTGTCTCTACCATCAGAATATAAGCTTCTAGAGAACAGGGACTGTTTTTCGGCCTTTGTCGCTCCAGTGTTTAGCATACTACAGAATAAGATGCTTGTTGACTGATTGAGTTGAGAAGAAGTTTATTAAATGCTCACTACATGCAGGCACTAGAGATATAAAGACAAAAATGAAACTGCCCCTGCCTTCAAGGAACATACATTCTAACTTGGAAGAAAAAAAATGTATATATATGCAAATATATAAACATGTGTGTTTATATAAACCCATGTATATCTATATATAAAGTATATATCATCTGTGTATACATACATATATACATATATGTATAAATATGTATGTGTATATATGTGTATATACTTATATATACAAAATGTAAGCATGGAGGTTTATTGAATTAATCACCCCCATCTACATTTAAGATGCTTCCCTCAATGTCTTCATCAGTTTATTGATTCAGCCTATTTTGAATCAATAAATAAAAGGCATTGAACTAGATGTGAAACATTCTTAATGCATTTGGAAGGAGTAAAAACCATTGTATAAAAGAAAATAGGCTTACAAAAGAAGTTTATTGAGATTGGTTGAGTAGACTTGGTCATGCCCAGTAGGCACTTGTATAAAATAGAAGCTAAATTTGAGAACTGGGCATTCTTTTGTCTTGCCATCCTAGAGGATAGAGCAGTACAGCCAAGCAACTTACATAGAATCTATGGTGGGAGCTAAGATAGTGGAGTAGAAGAAGAAGCAGAACCCTCCCAACATTTCCCTCTAAATATCTTTAAATATTGCTCAAATAGAAATCTGGAGTGGCAGAGCCAACCAAAGGTTAGGGTGAAACATTCTTCCAGCTCAAGACAACTTAGTAAGTTGGAAGGAGAGATCTGTGATATGCCAGTTGAGAGTGACCTGGAGTCCATGTGGATGTAACATAAGTGGTGGAACTAAGTGGTGGTGACAGCACTAGCTTCAAGAGCTCTGAAGCCAGAGATGGTAAGGGAACTTGGCAAGGGGTCAGAAAGAGATTACGTTGGGCCCCTATGCTATGCTGGACTCAGGGCTGGGTGCTATTTGACAACTTAATTGCCTATACCCACTTCTGTGTCACAAATCAAGGGTGAAGAGGAGCACATTGGGAGCCCTGAGGAACAGGAATTATAGTGCCAAAAGATCAGGGGCCCTTCCTATGTAAGGACCAGAGAAAAGACCGGGAAAGCAGTGGCAACACCTCTCCCCAAACCACGCTTCTTTGGAAACACTGAAAACTTCCAAACCCCAAGAACTAGCTCTGAAAACAGCAATACAAAAAAGCCTAAACTTGGGCTTGTGCCAATTCCCCTTTCTCCATGCTCGGAACAGAGATAAACTTTAACATAAATTCAAAGTCAAGAAGTAAGCTGGAAAAATAGGAAAACAACAACAACAACAAAAATCTGACCATGAAAAAAAGAAAACTACTATGGTGACAGGGAAGATCAAGACACAAACTTAGAAGACTATGAAAACAAAATACCTACAAGCAAAGCCTCAAAAAAATGTGAGTCGGACACAAGCCCACTAAGAATTCTTGGAAAATTATTTTCAAAATCAGTGTGGCAGAAGAAAAACTTAAGTGAAGAAATTAGAGCAAGAGAAGAAAATTATAAAAAGACAGCAGCATGGTAAAAGAGGTGTACACACACACACACACACACACACACACATTACTGAAGAAAAAAATAATCCCTAAAAAACACAATTAGCCAAATAGAAAAAAATGTACAAAACTTCACTGATGAAAATAACTCCTTAAAAAGCAGAATTGGCCGAATGGAAAAAAGATCTACAAAAGCTCACTGAAGAGAATAATTTCTTAAAAATTTGAATTGGATGAGTAAAAGATAATGACTCCATGTAACATTAAGACATAATAAAACAAAGTCAAAATAATGAAAAAAATGAAATATCTCATCAGAAAAACAGACAATTGGGTATAGATATCTATCTTACCCAATAAAGAAGTAGGAGGGGAAGGGGGAAAGAGAAATGAGGGTAGAGAGAAAAGCAGTGGTCAAAAACAAATATAATAAAAATGACAATTCTACCGAAGTTAATTGCTTTTTCAGTGCCATACTAATCAAGCTAAAAAAAATGGAGATAGAAAAAAAATTCATCTAGAAGAACAAAAGGTCAAGAATATCAAGGGAAGAGAAAAAAAATGTGAAGGAAGCTGGCCTAGCAGTACCAGACTTCGAACTATACTACAATGCAGTAATAATGAAGAAAATTTGGTACTTTATAAGAAATAGAGTGGAATTGATCAGTGGAATAGATTAGCTATACAATGCAAAGCACTGAATGACCGTTGCAACAATCTGTTAGCGGCTGCTGAAGGGGGGGAAAACCCACCAACAACCAGCACACAGAAAGGTGCCAACACAGGTTCTTTTGATCTGCTTTACTAAGGGAAGCAATGTTAAGGGGTTAACAATCTTACTTTAATCCAGCATACAAATATCATTCACTTAGTTCAGGTGGAAAAGTCAGCACCCTGAACTTCAGAGCAAATATAAACAAATGACAAACATCAACAGACAGACATTGTCTGATTCAAATCTCAATGCATAGTCACCAGGGTTTAACAAAGTCCCAACATCCGGGTTTACAAGCTGGAGGGCTCTTACCTACAGCTGCCCAGAGTCTGTACATCAGCACTCCGCCAAGAGTGGTCGTGCTGAGAAAATAACCCTAAGCTCTCTTTTTATATAGTTCCAGATGTCATCAAAAATCATCTGACTGACCGGAACTTAGGCTCTTACTATTGGCTATGGTCCTAGCAACTCCTCTTAGGACCCTGAGGGCTTCATGCCCACAGGCTTAGTACTTAGTAGATAGGGGTTTGGGCCTGGGGTTTAGCACCTAGTAAGACTCAATCAAAGACACCCAACTTAATTGATATTACAATGACTATAGCAATTTAGTGTTTAATAAACTTAAAGATAAAAACTTTTTGGGTAAAAATTCACCAGTTGGCAAAAATTACTGGGAAAACTGGAAAGCAGTTTGGCAGAAACTAGACATAGACCAATACATCACACCTTATACCAAGGTAAGGTCAAAATGGATAAATGATTTAGACATAAATGGTGCTATCACAAGTAAATTAGAGGATCATAGAAAAATATACCTATCAGATCTATGGATGAGGGAAGAATTTATGACCAAATAAGTTACAGGGAAGTAACAGCTAAAATTTGAAAGAAAATAAAAAACCGAGAAAAAAAATTATATTAAGTTTTCCTGATAAAGGCCTCATTTCTTAAATATATAGAGAACTAAGTCAAATTATATATGTATATATATATATGTATGTATGTATGTATGTATACACACTATCATCCAATTGAAAAACGGTCAAAGTATATGAACAAGCAGCTTTCAGAAGAAAAAATCAAAACTATCAATAGTTACATGAAAAAATGCTCTAAATCACTATTGATTAAAGAAATGAAAATTATAATGACTCTGAGATACTTCCCCATACCTATCATATTGGCTCGTATGATAGAAAAGGAAAATGACAAATGCTGGAGGGGATATGAGAAAAACTTGAGATGCTAATGCACTATTGGTGGAGACGTGTACTATTTCACCCATTCTGGGGAATAATTTGGAACTATGCCCAAAGGGCTACACCACTGTGCATACTCTTTGACCCAGAAATACCACTACTAGGTCTGATTCTCAAAGAAATTTTTTAAAAAAGGGAAAAGGACCTATTTGCGCAAAAATATTTATAGCAGTTCTTTTTTTGTAGAAGCAAAGAATCATAAATGGAGGTTCTATCCACCCATTTGAGAATGACTGAATAAGTAGTTATACATGATTGTGATGGAGTGCTATTGCACTTTAAGAAATGATGAGAAGGAAGAGGGGCGGAGCCAAGATGGCAGCTGGAAAGCAGGAACTACCATGAGCTCCCCACCAAGTCCCTCCAAAAACCTATAAAAAATGGCTCTGAACCAATTCTAGAACTGCAGAACCCATGAAATAGCAGAGTGAAGCAGGGCTCCAGCCCAGGACAGCCTGGATGGTTGCTGGGTGAGGTCTATCATGCACAGAGCTGGGAGTGAAGTGGAGCAGAGCCCACCATGGTTGGCAGCAGGACCAACCAGACCAGGAGCAGGGCAGAACAAGCCCTAGCGCCCTGAATCAGTGAGCTGCAGCAGTTACCAGACTTCTGAACCCACAAACACCAAAGACAACAGAGAAGGTTAGTGGGAAAAGCTGCTGGGGACAGGGTGATAGAAATCACGGTTCAGCTACCATCCCAGGGGCAGCGGAGGTAGGGCAGCTACAGAACTACAGCTGCAGTTGCTTCCGGCTCCAGGCCTACCTGGTGGGAGGAATTAAGTGGCAGATCAGAGCAGGAGTGCAGAGCCTGCTGAAGATCTGAGTCCAGTCCAGGTTGTGGGTTCTTGGGGAAGAAGGAATGCTGGTGTGGCAGAGCTGGCTGTAATAGCTCTGAAATCAACAGCACATCCCCTAAAGCTTGGAACAAAGTACTCTTTACTTTACAAGCAGTCATACCCCACTGAAAAACTCAAGGGCCAAGTAAGTTGGCTGGGAACATGGGCAAGCAGTGAAAATGCACCCAGATTCAGTCTCAGATTTTGGAATCTTTCTTTGGTAACAAAGAAGACCAAAACATACAACCAGAAGAAGTAATTGAAAGAATCCACAGATCGCCTCCTCAAATAGACCCCAAAAAGGAATCTCCTAGGAATATTGTCGCCAAATTCCAGAGCTCCCAGATCAAGGAGAAAATACTTCAAGCAGCCAGAAAGAAACAATTTGAGTATTGTGGAAACATAATCAGAATAATCCAAGATCTAGCAGCTTCTACATTAAGAGATCGAAGGGCTTGGAATATGATATTCCAGAGGTCAGTGGAGCTAGGATTAAAACCAAGAATCACCTACCCAGCAAAACTGACTATCATGCTCCAAGGCAAAATATGGACTTTCAATAAAATATAGGACTTTCAAGCTTTCTCAGTGAAAAGACCAGAGCTGAATAGAAAATTTGACTTTCAAACACAAGAATCAAGAGAAGCATGACAAGGTAATCAAGAAAAAGAACAAGAAAAAGAAATTGCAAGGGACATACTAAAGTTGAACTGTTTTGTTTACATTCCTACATGGAAAGATGATGTGTATGATTTATGAGACCTCAGTATTAGGGTAGCTGAAGGGAATATGCATATATATATATATATATATATATATATATATATATATATATATATATGTGTGTGTGTGTGTGTGTGTGTGTGTGTGTGTGTGTGTGTGTATCTGTGTGTATGTATGTATGTGTGTGTGTATATATATGTATATATATATATATGTATATATATGTATACAGAGAGAGAGAGAGGGCACAGGGTGAGTTGAAGATGAAGGGATGATATCTAAAAGAAATAAAATCAAATTAAGGGATGAGAGAGGAATATATTGAAAGAAGGAGAAAGGGAGAGATAGAATGGGGTAAATTATCTCACATAAAAGTGGCAAGAAAAGGCAGTTCTGTAGGAAGAGAAGAGAAGGCAGGTGAGGGGGAATGAGTGAATCTTGCTCTCATCAGATTTGACCTGAGGAAGGAATACCATACACACTCAATTGGGTATCTTACCCCACAGGAAAGAAGGAAGAAGAAGATAAAAATGGGGGGATGATAGAAGGGAGGGCAGATGGGGGAGGAGGTAGTCAAAAAGAAACACTTTTGAAAAGGGACAGGGTCAAGGGAGAAAATTGGATACAGGAGGATAGGTTAGAAAGGAGCAAAATATAGTTAGTCTTTCACAACATGAGTATTGTGGAAGGGTTTTACATAATGATACGCATGTGGCCTATGTTGAATTGCTTGACTTCTTAAGGAGGGTGGGTGGGAAGGGAAGAGCGGAGAGAATTTGGAACTCAAAGTTTTAAAAACAGATGTTCAAAAACAAAAAAAAAGTTTTTGCATGCAGCTAGAAAATAAGATACACAGGCAATGGGGCATAGAAATTTATCTTGCCCTACAAGAAAGGAAGGGAAAAGGGGATGGGAGGGGAGTGGGATAACAGAAGGGAGGACTGACTGGGGAACAGGGCAACCAGAATATACACCATCTTGGAATGGGGGAGAGGGTAGAAATGGGGAGAAAATTTGCAATTCAAACTCTTGTGAAAATCAATGCTGACAGCTAAATATATTAAATAAATTAAATTTTAAAAAATTAAAAAAAATAGGGGCTTGGTTTTCCCTAAAAAAAAAAATAAAAAAAGAAATGATAAGAAGGATAGTTTCAGAAAAACCTGGGGAGACTTACATGAACTGATGCAAAGTGAAGTGAGAACTAGGAGAACATTGTACACAGTAAAAGAAATATTGTAAAGATGATCAACTCTTAAAGACTTAGCTAAATCATCCAAGACAACTCCAAGGAACTCATGATGAAAAGTGCTACCTACTTTCAGGGAGAGAGAACTGATGAACTCTACATGCAGATTGAAGCATATTTAAAAAACAAAATAAACAAGTGTGCATGCATGTGTGTGTGTCTTCTCTTACAACATGGCTAATATGGAAATATACTTTGCATAACTTCACATATATAATTGCTAGCACATTGTTTACCTTCTAACAGGTAAAGGAAGGGAAGGAAGGAGGGAGATTTTTTGGAACTCAAAATTTAAAAAAATCAATTTTTAAGATTATTTTACATGTAATTGGGAAATGTTTAGCAAAATAAAAAATATTAAAAAAAAGTCCATCTGGCTAAATTCTATAATCTGATAGTTAGTTGGGTAAACACACTGGTAGGGACTCATGATCCTTAGAATTGCATTCCTAGAACTCTGAAAGAAAAAGCGTCTACCTTCTGGACAACGAACTTGCCAGTGCAGTTAGGAGTTGGGTGAGTAGCTCATAGTCACATAGGCTGAACTACATACTAAATATATGCAAAGTAAAATGGCAGAGATTGAGGAGAAGGTTACTGGGAACTTGGGTGAATCAGGAAGGACTTCCTAAAGAAGAGGGTGCTTGAGTTGAGTTTTGAAGGAAAGAACGGATTCTAAGATGAAGGATTGCAGTCAGAACATGAAGGACTGGCAATGAAAAAGCACAGAGATCTTAGATGGAGTGGTTTTGTAATAAATGTCAAGAAAGATAATTTGACTATACTATAGAATAAATGATGGGGAATAATGTATAGGTCTGGAAACAGGTTGGGGGAAGATCATAAAAGGTTTTAATACTCAGACAGAGGAGTTCATATTTGATTCTCAAGGTAACAAGGACAATAGTAGTTAATAAAGAAGATAAATTATTAATAATAATATAATAAATTATTATAATAATAAATAAAATGTATACATGAAAATCCAGGAATCATAGTGGAGAAGAAACAAATATTATGTTATCAGGATAAACTAGAGACCACTTGGACAGAAAGAGGAAATAGATTGGAAGGCTGAGAAAGAAATCAGAATCCTGGCAAAGAGGGTTGGTGTTACAGTAATTGGGGAGTTAAATTATTCCAACATCTTCTCCAAACAGAAACTAACTTCCTGAATTGCTTTTTTGGCAATTCCATACTTCAAAGGTAGAGGAACTAAGGAGGGAATATTCTATATTGGATCAGTTTCTTGCCAGTAAGGAAGCTGCTGGTTACTATGGTAGAAATAATTGGGACAATGGGGAGAGTATATGCTGTATTTGAGATTTTGTGATAGATAAAAAAGAGAAAAATCTGGGAAAAATCTAGCATGTATCTTAGACTTTTGAAGAACGCATTTCTAAGAGTTCAGAGGAAGGATGCATAGTGTTCTTTGGTCTGAAGTCTCCAAGGGAAATCATATCAAGCAGTATTGGGAAGCTCTGAATAATCAAATTCTAAAGACATGAAAAGAAATCATTCCAGTGAAGAGGAAAAAAGAGAGGTGTCTATAGAGACTGATGTGACTTCATAAGGAACGCAACAACAAACTTAGATTTTTAAAAAGGCATCTGGAAGCAAAGACAAATAAAGAATAAACACAAAAAAATGGCACAGTTCAGTAACAAAAGTGCCAAGAATTCTAAAACTCATCATTATGAGCCAAGGCTGCCGAAGAAAGCTAAAGATAACAGAGATTTTCACCCTAAACTTACTGGGAGATGATGATAACTGACGAAAAGAAGGTAGAACTCTCATTTTGCTTCTGTTTTCTTTTCCTAAGACAATGACCTTTGAATTGGAAAGGACAGAAATGCTAATAAAGAACATATATTGAAGGTAAGTAAAGAAATACTAAGATAGCACCTGGTTTCTCTTGAGTTTAATCACCAGGCCCAGATGAACACCATCATAAGGTATTAGAAGTAGCTGATATGTTTGCTAAGACACTTAATGATCACTGAAAGAATATGTAGAACTGAATTGTTACAGTAGAATTGGAAAAGGTCAAATGTCCAGATTTTCAAAGAAGGAAAAGAATAAAACTTGCAAACTATATAGGCCAGTTAGAGTGACTTCATCTCCTGGCAAAATTTAAAATCAATTACTAAAAAAAGAAATAATTATAAAGAGCTAGCAAGGCTTCATCAGAAACAAGTTATGCTAGACAATCTCATTTATTCTTTGATAAAGTTACTAACCTGACAGATCAGGGGAATCTTGTAAATAGCTTACTTCAACTTTTAGTAAAATATTTAATTAAATATCTCCTGCTTTTCTAGTGGAAAATATGGGCAAAATTGGACTAGACTCAAGTGCTTGTTAAGTGGACCTTATGGATTGGAACTCATGGATTAGTCAGACACAAAGAATAGCAATTACTCCTTTAGTGTCACCTTAGAAAGAGGTCTCTAGTGGAGTGCTCTGGGGATCTATATTTGGCTCTGTGCTATTTAACACTTTCATCAATAACTCAGATAAAATTACTGATGGCATGTATAGCAAATTAGCAAATAACACAAATCTGGGAAGGATCACTAACACATTAGATGGCAGAATCTGGAGTCAAACAGGTTTTGATAGGCCAGAACAGTGGAACAATATGAGTATCTTTAAGTGTTTTGTATTTATTTTCTTCGTATTTAGCCTGTTTCACCTATGCATTTATTTTCCCACCAGAATATAAGTTCCTGATGTGTAGATATAGTTTCCTTCTTGGTATTTTTATCCCCAGTCATTTACAGTACCTTGCATACAATAAGCATTTAGTAAATTATTATTGTTTGCTTATATAGGGGGATGTAAAGTCTCACATTTGGGTTTTTAGAAATCCACACCACAAGTATACTTTGGGTGAGGCACAGCTAGAAAGCATTGAAATAAAAAAAAGATCTGGAATTTTAGTGGATTCCAAATTCAATGTGAGTTGGCCAGAAAACTTATGGAAGGGGCATAGCATTAGGACTAGGCAGCTAGAAGTCCTGTTGTGTTTTGCCCTGGTCAGTCCATACCTGCAACATTTTATTAACTCTTCTTCTGACCCAGTCCTCTGGTTCTTGCCCTTGGGCTTTGATCTCCTGATTGGTCATATCTGGTTCACCATATTTAGCTGAACCCCTAGGATTTTTCTCACCATCCTGCTACCTCCCTACACCCATCACAATCTTTCCCTATAACATGAAATTATTGGGAAGAATCATCAAATAAACTCTACCATTGCTGGAAATAGAGGTTCAGTCAATTATCTTATAATTTCATTCAGCTTCCCTATAGTTTCCCAGATCAGAACAAGTCTCTTTGGAAGCCCTTCTCTTACCTGTGTTGTCTTTGACTACTGGAAGGAAAATACTTTTGAGGGTAAAGAATGTGTTGTATGCTTGTATTTCTATCCCCTTTGCTTAGCACAGTGCCTGATATAGTAAATACTTAGTACTTTTTTTTTCTTTTTCATTCATTGATTAAGATTTGTGCATCACACTTTAGGAAAGACATTGATGAGCTATTCAGTGGTCAGAGTATAACCCAATCAGAATTCATGTCAGATGATTGGTTCAATTCAAGTAAAGCAACAGGTCCTTACTATGTGAAAGACACTGTTCTAGGCACTGGGGATGTAAAAGTACAAAGATCAACAAACAGCTCCTGTCTTCAAGCAGCTTACAATTTACTGGAAGGTATACATCATTTACATGAATAAGTAAATAGAAGGTCATTTTGAGGTAGATTATGATAAGACACTGACAACTGGCAGCAGGAAACTAGGTGTGCTTAATCAGCAGATTTACTTGAGGCATAATTGCTGTCTTTGAGTATTTGTAGGGGTGTTCCATGGAAAAGGGAATAGACTTGTTTTCCTTGGCCCTGGAGAATTGGACTAGGAAGAATCAATAAAAGTCGCAAGAAAGCAACTTTGGGCTTGAGATAAGAAACAAACGAACAAAACTTCCCAAAAGTAAAATGCGCCACCTCAAGAAGGGGTAGATTCTCTGTCATTGTAGGTCTCCAGGCAAAGACTAGATGACCACTAGCTAGGCATGATTCTTATTCGGATATTAGTTTAAGTAGGTGGATTCTCAGCTTCCTTCCATCTCTGAGAATCTGTGAATGACTAATGCTAGTGTGAGACACAGGAAGATACCCTTCATTGTGTTGTGTCTCTGAGGTCAACAGAGCAGAAAGGTAGAAGGAGGAGAAGGTGAATATTGTTAAATTCCAGGTAAGGAGAATGAAGATTGAGAGGAAGTAAAGAATTTGATGATCAGGTATCTTGATAGAGTATATTTTTCATGGAGTAGAGTTATTCCAGAAGCTAGGTTACAGCAGGTAAAAGAGGAAAGGGGTATTTTTCTTTGGTTAATACCGTCCTCCAGGAGGAGAGACATTGTCCTATCTTTTAGGAACAGAATATTCTAGCTAGCAAAATACACGGAGGATCTAGGAGTTGAGTACAAATAACATAGGTAAAGCAAAGGAGAACCAAGTAAAAAATGTGCTTACAAAATCTGAGGAACTGAGGAGATCAGAGTCAGTCAGGGATCATGTTTACTAGGCCTTGTAACAATTTATATACCAGATGTTCTCATGGACTTCTAGGAATTTACTTTCTAAGAGAAATGATATTGGAAAGGGACCTTTCCTTCCCTCTTCTTCCATATTCCTTTTCAGTTCTCTCAAAGACAGAATGGAGAAATGAGAGACACTTTTGTTGATAATGAGGTGTTATGACCATGGAAAGAGGTGTACAGCACTGTGTAGTATAAGAAATTACGTCCAAGTCAAGGAGAATGAAGATTGAGGGGGCGTAATAGTTTCTGATGATCAGATACAGTAACATGGGAGAGAATGGTCCTAGGGTGAGTGTGAGAGCATCAGAAGTCAGGTTGCAGCAGGTTAAAGAAGTTTCTGAACCAAAACCATAGGATGGAGGCTCAGATCCTGTCTCTGCTGTTTGCTTCTTATGTGACCTCAGTCATACTACTTAATTCTCTAGGTTTCAGCTTATGTATCTGTAAAAGTAAAGGGAGGGAGGGAGGGAGGTAGACTGAATCCTCCCATAAGTTGAATCTGAGGAGTCTTAGCTGACTGGGAATCTACTCTGCACATATTTTTGAAATCCTAGATCTTTTAGAGATTATTTAGTCACTCCCCCTCATTTTATGGGTGGGGATACTGAAGTCCAGAGAGGCAAAGGGATTCTTCTAGGCTCAGACCTGGGAAGAAAAATCTAGATTCCCTGACTTCCAGTTCAATGCTCTTTTTTATTAAATTGTGCTGCCTCCCAATTTGTTCTAACTCTGATCAATGGAAGGAACTGGGTATGTTTAGCCTGGAGAAAAGAAGACGCAGGGGGTGCTCATCAAGAGCTATCCTCAAGTACTTGAAGGGCTGTTATGTGGAAGACAGACTGGACTTGTGTTTGACTCCATGGGGCCAAACTAAGAGCAAATATTAGAAGATGAAAAGAAGCAAATTAAGCCTTGATTTCTGGAGAAAATATTCCCAACTATTAGAACTATCTAAAAGTGGAATGACTGCCCCCCCAAGAGGTGGTAGGTTCCCTTATCTTGGAGGTCTTCAAGCATAAGTTGGATGTTCATTGAAAAAATATGTTATCGTGTGGATTACTTTTGTGTATGATTTGGGCTCAGTGGTTGCCAAATGGTTGCCTTAAATTCTGTGAAACTGATTCCACTTGAGACATACTGAAGGTGAATTTTGAAATGACCTAGAAAAACAAAATGAATCAATACATGGTGCCAGAATGACATATTCAGAGGAGAAAGCAGGCCAGCTATGGCTAAAAAAAAAGTGGACTCTGGATCAAGAGGTCAAGAAGCTGATAGCGACCTAGGATTTGAGGGGGAAAAAAGAAACAGAAGCAATGAAGATTAGTGTGGTCATTTGGCAAGCTGTGGACCTAACTAGTTCAGCTTTGATATTCAGCCAATGATGAATTGAATTGAGCAGTATGAGGCTAGGCAAGTCTGGCCTCAACAGCAGTGACCATAACCCGTAAAAGGGATTTGAGATGTTTTGGAAGAGGAAGATCTGAGAGAGGGTGTGGAGAAACATACAACCTTCATTTGAATTGCACCCTCAATGAATTTCAAGAGCTTCTGGAACAAGTTTTAAGAAAATCTGGGCTTAGTTTCAAATGTTATTTCCATTTATAGTTTGAGGGGAGACCACAGGAGGCTAAGGCACTCTGGCTGAGATTCACTTTGAGTTTCAGATTTGGAAAATCAAGGAATTCAAAGTTAAATTCATGTGGTGCCAACTATCTGAACTGTGACAAAAATTAAAAGGCTTTCAGAAGATCTTGAAAAATTATGCTGCTTGATGGCAAATATAGTTTAAGGACTTTAATAATAATAAAATGTCTATTTTATATGAACTTAATTGTGCATTTTAACTTCTTCTTACAAACCCTAACCTATCCTATAACCTTTGCTATTACACTTGTAGACTGTAATTTCCTTGAGGACACAAATTGATTGACATATGTGTAAAGATAAATAGATATAGATTAATATCTATAGACAGTAATTAACATAGATGGATATTAAGTAATAGTTAGATATGTATTAATATCTATCTAATCTATTTATGTCCTTTGTGTCCTCATCAGATATCAAAGTGCTTCACAAATAGAAAGGCTTTACGTGTTTGTTGAATTTGGAAATGACTTGAAGCTGGAAAAAGATTCCACAATCAATGTCACAGTTTTCATCATAAGATTATAAATTTGGAGATAAAACGTGCCCTATGGGGCATGTAGTCCAAACTTTTCATCTTACAGATGAGGAAACTGTGAAGATTTCTGTTAAGTAAGTTGTTAAGAAAAGTTAAGCAACTTCCCAAGGTTTCACAGGTAGCAGACGTGGTTTTGAACCCAGGTTTTCTGACTTAAAATCCAACATTCTTTCCACATGATTTCCCATCTTGATAATGTGTCCCTTTGTATTGATGACCACACTAGTGATATCCATTTTTTATGTGAACATTGAGTTTTCTTAACCATAGGGATAATTTGAATTACAGTATTGGTTATAATATAAGCCAAAACCCTAAAATTATAACTCTTTGAAAGGAAAAACAATATACAGTCATATATGAAAAAATATCTCCTTACTTCCAAAAATCCAAGGAGTTTTCTCCCCAGTGTAGGCATTCTTTTCAACAGCATAGAGCACACACCTTCTACATCTGTGTAGATGGATTTTGTTGGTAGTTGTGGCCAAAATGTCTCCCCCAGTGACTAGTTGATAAGGCATTCAAAAGCTGGTCATTAGACAATGGACCACTGTTGGACCTATACCCCAAAGATTTTCTGATCTGGGAATACTTATAAGCGCTTGGCTAAGCCTGAACAAATACAAGATTACTTCCACACTACCATCAGACATTGAAATGGGCTAAAAAGAACAAGTCTTGTCCCCGTCACATATGACAACCCTTTAAGATATTCGATGACAGCTATCATGCCCTCATCCCTAAATCTTCTTTTCTTTTCTTTATGCCCAGTTCTTTCAGCTGATCCATGAATAGTATTCATGAATTGTTTCCATTTTCCTCATTATTGTGTTTTCCTTTGTCTACAGTGCCTTTCTTAAGATGTAGTACTTAGAGCTGATGATCAGACCTGGCTGAAATCTGTTAAATTTCCACCTTCTGAAAAATTTCTCTCCCAACCTCCTTAATGCTAGTGACTTCCTTCTGAGGTTTCTTTCCATTTGGCCTGTATATTTATTGTATGTTCATAGTCTACATATTGTCTTCCCTGTAAGAATATAAGCTCTTGAGGCCAGGACTGTTTTTGTCTTTCTTTGTAGCCTCAATGTTTAACACAGTGCTTAGCACATAAAAAAAATCCTTAGCAAATGTTTGTTGATTGACTGACTGGTAGAATACAGTTCTACATTCTTCATTCACCCACTATAATTCTATTAATATAACTTCAAATTTCCCTGCTCTCCTGCCACCTCCTCTACAGGTTTTTTTACCAACCACGTTGCTTCCCACACTAGAGACCATGCCCTACAGAAACTTTCACCCTGGGGTCTCACTCACCTGACTCACTCACCCAATACATTTTAGGAAACTCAAGCCACACTTCACTGATCCTCATCCTCTCTGGCCATCTTCTTCACCCCCCTTCATCAAATTCTTTACCAATCCTTAACTCTCCTCCCTCTAAAAACAAGTACAGAACTTTAGAACACACTAAAAATTTTGATCTTATTAGATTTGGTTCATCATTTTGCCTTTTCAAGGTAATATCAAATCTTAGTTATGTCATTCATTTGATATGTTAACTCCCCCTCATAGATTTTAGTCACTTTCAATTTGATAGGTCTGTCATTTATAGTTTAAGTGAAACTATTGGTAAACTGAAGAGAGTTCCAAGAAGGGCAATTAGGATGTTCAAAAGCCTTAAGTTCTTGCCATATGAGAATTGGTTGAAGGACCTGAGCACATTTATCCTAGGAAAGAGAAGTCCCAGGGAGGATATTATAGCAATTTTCAAGTACTTGAAAGGTTTGTAAGTGGAAAGGGGATTAAACTTGTTCTAGTATTCCCCAGCGAGTAGAAGCAGGAGCAATGTGTGGAAGTTATGAAAGAGCTTGGGCTAAAGAAAACTTCCTAACAACTAGGAAAAATGGAATAAATGGCCTTGGGAGAGAATGGATCTCTCTTCAGTAGAGGTCATTGAGAAAAGCTTGGTCAACTATTTGTTGGATTTGTTACAGTGGGGTCAGTTTGAAAGGTATGCTTTGGACTGGATGAGAGTTAAGGACCTTTTTGATTTAGAAAGTCTATGATTCTGTCACTCAGTGATTGATAAAATAGTTGAACATAATAAGACCACATATAGAGTTCCTTGGCACTCTACTAGAGACCTCAATAAGACAGATTTATGGGTAAAAATGGGTCCTGTATTCAAATACAGGTTTCTTTAATTGATGACCTTTGTGGCCCATGATATGGATTTGAAAAATGGATGTTAGTAAAAGTGAAGTAACCAAAATAATAGTTTATATCTCTATATACTAAAGCTCTTTGCTCATAATAGTCCTAGGAGCTAGGGAGTGAAAATGTTATTGCTATATTTTGGATGAGGACACTGACAAAGAGTCCTGAACTCACATATCTAGTAAGAGTAATGGGTCCAGGACTCAAATTCAGTTCTTTTGAATAAAAGTCTAGAGATTTTTCAAGTATGTCAAAATCTCCCTTGGCTGCCTGATAATAAAAACTGTTGCCTTAATTAGTCATGAATGAGTATTTATTAAGAACCTACCATTTGTCAGGGGCAGCTAGATGGCACAGTGGATAGAATAATGGCCCTGGAGTCAGGAAAATTCATCTTCCTGAATTCAAATCTGGCCTCAGATACTTAGTTGCTATGTGAACTTGGCCAAGTTACTTAACCCTGTTTGCCTCAGTTTCTGAATCTGTAAAATGAACTAAAGAAGGAAATGGCAAACCACAACAATATCTTTGCCAAGAAAACCCCAAATGGAGTCACAAAGAATTGGACACAATTGAAAACACCTGAACAATAACACCATGTGTCAATATGAGGTTAACAATCTCTGGTGGCTTCTTTTTGCCTCCAGGAGCAAAGACATGATACTCTGGCATTCAAAGTCCTTTATAATTTAACCCCTTCCTACTTTTTCAGTCTTCTTGAACTTTGCTTCCCAATATGTATTTCAAGGCAGTGACGTTGGCTTCCTGGCTATTCCATGAACAAGGCAATCTATTTCTTAGCTACCAAGCACTTTCTCTGGCTGTCTCACACACCCGGAATGCTCCCTGTCCTTTGTTCTGACTACTGACCTCCCTGGCTTCCTTTAAGTCCCACCTAAAATCCCACTTTCTACAGGAATCCTTCCCCAACCTCTCTTAATTTCATTGCTTTCCCTCTTTAAAGTATTTCCTAATTTATTCTGTACATAGCTTGCTCTGTATGTTTGTTTCATGCTGTACACATTAGATTGTAAGCTCTTTGTGAGCATGGACTGTCTTTGGTCTCTTTTTTCTATCCTCAGGGATTAGCATGGTGTTTGGCAGCTAGTGGGTGTTTAATAAATGTTTATCGAATTGAATTGTCACTCTATATGCTAGGTGCTAAGGATACAGATACAAAGTTGAGAGTCCCTGCGCTCAAGAGATGTACCCTGTCTTTTTCCCTTCAGACCTAACCACCACCAACTTTCTAATATTGATTTGCAAAATCATAGCCTTTAAATAGGATGATTTTATTAAAAAATATTGAGTGACTAGTAAGTGCAAGACACCATATTATCAGAGTACCATGAATGATGCAAAGCTGGACTCTGCTCTCAGTTCTGACTTTCCTTCTCCTCCTTAAAACAAGCATTTCTTGAACTTACCATGTTCAAACTTGTCCATCCCTTTCTTGGGAAAGCAGTTGTGGCTGGTTATTTTAGATAATTCCATTCAAAGTTAAAGAGTGCCGATATTGTTGTTAGCTATATGACCTTGAACAAGTCATTTTTCTTAGCTAAATCTCAGTTCCTGACAACAAAAAATAAGTTTGTTGGTCTACGTTATACCTAAAGTCTGAAAATGCAGGGTATATTTGGGGAACAGTAGTTCCGTTTGGTTGGAAAGTGGGGTGTGTGAAGGGTATTTATAGAAAATAAGATTGAAAAGTGGTCTGGACAAGATTATGGAAACCCTAAATGTCAGCTTAAGGAATTTGAATTTTACTCAGCAGGCAATGGGCAGTCAGTGAAGGTGCTTAAGTGAAAAGAATTGTATGGTCAGAATTGAGCATGTGGAATTTTTTTTCCTGCATTGGAGAGAGAAAAAACTGAAAGCAAAAGGCTCCAATTAAACAGCTATTTTAATAGTCTCTGTTAGAAATAACAAGGGTGTGGAGTAGGATACCAGCAGGAAGTTCCTCAGGCCCATTTCCAGTCCCCTGAATCATATTAGGTAGATATTATTCAGTTCTGAAAGATCTCCACCAATCCTTCAGAAGTTCCCTTTATCTTTGTACATCTGCCAGTTCAACTCCATCCACAGAGACTTCCCAGGAGCGAGGCTTCCTCTTGCTTTCTAGTCTCTCTCTTTCTCTCTCATCCCTGACTTATTTTGGGTGCTGTCTCTCAGCTGCTCATGCATAGTTTAATGAGCACATTTTCAGTTCCTATGGAGAACAGCCCATGTTATGTATTTGGCATATGTGCTGTTCATTCCTTTGCATTGAGCCAGAAAGTGACGGTTTCTTTTGTTCCCTTGCATTTTCTCCATTCTTTTTTTTTTTGCCTCTATCCATTTCATTTTGACATCAAGATCAGTCCAGTATTCTGGCCTTTGACCTCTTAGTCATCTTAACTGCTGAGGACCATTTTAGTATTATATGTCTTTATTGCCACAATATTCTTGGCTTTTTCTAACTCAAATAATGTTTGCCTCCAGAGCAAGATTCCTTCCAATAGAAGAAAAGAAATATGTGTACTTAGTGGAGAATGCATCCTTGGCAAAGATTGCCTTATCAAACAATCAGCAGATATTTATTAAGCACTTTCTTTGTGCAAAGCATTGCATTAAGTAAGAAATACAAAACTGAGAGAGAATCCGACTTCTGTTCTCTAGGAGTTTAAAGTTTACAACAGGATGCAAGCCACTAATACATGTATTTTGATTTCAATATCTCAATAGATATAAAGTGTCATCATGGGTGGGTAATCCCTTCAGTGTTGCAGATAGCCACTCATGCCATCTCACCCTGTATAATTCTTGCTGGTAGCTTCCACTAAATTCCCCATTGAAGTGGGGGGCAGGGAGGTAATAAGCATCCATTAAGCACCTACTATGTGCCAAGTACTGTGCTAAACACTTTCAAAATACTACTGCATGATCCTCACATCAACCCTAGGAGGTGGGTGCTATTATGATACCCATTTTACAGTTGAGGAAACTGAGGCAGGCATAGGTTAAGTGAGTTACCCAGGGTCATATAACTAATTAGTGGTTGAGGCTGGTTTTGAACTCAAGTCTTCCTGACTCTAACCTGGGAGCTTAATTCACTATGCTAGCTAGCTGTCTCATAGAGTCTCTAGTCTAGACAATGAATGGGGGAGCCTTCCTTTAAGTCTTAAACATTCGCAGTGTATTGCAATGTATTGTATCTTTGAAACTTTCATGTTCTTGATGAGGCCTTTTTCTGCCACTCAAAACCAAGTCATCCTTAGTCATATGCTGAGACTTTCATATATACTCATCATACTTCTGTTAATCATCCTAATAGGAGGTAACCCACAAGTTGGCATTTAAAGCTCTTGACAATCTGGTTCCAGCATATATTGCAGACTGGTTTCATATTCATCTCGCTCATATACTTCCAGCCAAACTGATGTAACTGATATTTTCCAAAAAACGTCCTTCCTGGGTCCCACACCTAGAATTCTCTCCTTCTGCAACTTGACCTTTAAAATTCCTGGCTTACCTCAGGGCTCAGATCAATTTTTTTTTATTACACTAGGCATTTCTGCATTTGTTTAGTTGTTAGTACTCTCCCCAAAGTGAATTGCTATTTAATTTGTCTGTGATTTATACCTTCTTACCTATGTACATATTCTTTAATGTAAAGTTATGTCTAATTCCTTCATAGGATGCATAGATATCCTCTATCCTGTCTCAGCTCTTCATCCAGAAAACTCATTCCAGCCCTGGAATCCACATATTGAAAATAATCCCAGATCTTTCTACTTCTCACTCTGATTGGATGCTTCTTCCCAGGACCTCCATTTAATGAGGACCCTCAGGTCAGTCATGTCTCATTCCTCCCCAGGTTTCTCTCCAGACTTTCTCTACAGTACCCCTGCCTGGTGCCTTTGTCTCCCTGATTGCCCTTTCAGCTTCCTTTTATGTGTTTTCTTCCCCCATTAGTATGTAAGCTCCTAAAGGGCAGGGATTATCATTTTTCAGTGCTTAGCAGAATGCCTGGTACATAGTTTGTTCTTAATAAATGCATGTTGTTCTTCGAATAGAAAGTAAATTCCTGGAGTGCAGGGACTGTAATATTTTTATCTTACCATTATCAGTACTAAGGCACAGGACTTGGTACATAATGAGGGCTTAATGATTCTATGCCAAATTGAATTGAATCAATTCTTTGAAAATTCTAGTGTTCCATCATTTGTAACAATAATATACAACATTAGATTATAAGTGCATTAAAGATTTGCAAAACCAAGTCATCTAAACAGGAATGCGTTTCCAACAGAGAAAATCAGAGAGGACTTTTTAGAGTGTGGTAACATTTGAGTAGGGCTTTAGTAGGGGAGGATTTCAAAAGGAGGGGAAAAAGACAATTCATCTTAAGTTCTTTGAGAAGCAACTGTACAGTGAGGTAAATACAAGGCTTTTACCTTGAGGGCAGGTACTATTTTTGCCTTCTTTGTATCCCCATCCATTAGCACCATGCCTGTCATATAACACAACGAATTCTTGGTGACTGACAGACTGGTGAACTTATCCTAGGTACAACTCTTGGTAATGACATGGGGTTTCCATTGGATGACAGACCTTTGATTTGAACACAATAACATCAATCAGGTTTAAGGGATGTTTATCTTTGAGGAAAGACTTTTGAATAATATACCTTCCCAAGTAAAAAATAAGGGAATGGTGGGAAGACGGTAGAATGGGAAGTTTCTCTCTTTACTACACCAAAATATACAAACTTTTGTTGTTGTTTAGTTGTTTCAGTCGTGTCTAACTCGTTGTGATCACATTTGTGGTTTTATTGGCGAAGATACTGGAGCGGTTTACCATTTCTTTCTCTAGATCATTTTACAGATGAGGAAACTGAGGCAAACAGGGTTAAGTGACTTGCCCAGGATCATACAGCTAGTAAGTTTCTGAGGCCAGATTTGAACTCAGGAAGATAAATCTTCCTGACTCTAGGCCAGGGACTCTATCCACTGTGCCACCTGCTTGCCAAGAGCCCTCAAATGTTGAAATATTAGCAATGAAAGAACTTGTCACAAGATAATTCTTAGCAAAAAACCCCGAACATAGAAAAACAAAAATGAAAGAAAAACTGAAGATCAAATCACAGACTCCTTGTTTCTTCCTGGTCTTCCTTTGTAACTTATGCCCCTTGCTTTTTCCACATCACCATAGTTCAAGACCAGTCCATATCTGTGACCTCAGTAGCTCTGTCAATTTTAGGTAATGATTTTTGGAATTAACCACTTTGCAGTCTCGTAGGAGATAACAACTAGGATGAATTAAAGCCCAAGAATCAGACAAGACTCCAGGACCCAGTGTAAGGAATGAAGACACTGAACTCACATTGTGAAGGAGAAGAAAATATGCACACAATTTTGTACATTCAAGATATGAATAGAGTAGATGCAAGGTAATATCAAAGGGAAAACCACTGGGGATAGGGAAAGGAGCTGAAAAGGCCTTTTGCAGAAGATGGGATTCAAGCTGAGTCTTGAAGGAAGCCAATAGGTACAGGTGATGAGGGAGAGGATTCCAAACATGCAGGATAGGCAGTAAAAAGGCATAGGGTCAGAAGATTGAGATTCATGTTAGAAGAACAGCCAGAGGGCTAGTGACCAGGGTAGAACACATGGAAGGGAGTAAAGTGTAAGAAGACTAGAAAGTTAGGAAAGGGCAACATTGTAAAGGACTTTAAATGTCAAACAGAGATGTGATCCTGGAGGTAACAGGGAGTCACTGGGATTTATAGAGTAGCAAAGTAACATTGTGAGACCTGTGCTTTTAAAAGATCCCTTTGGTAGCTGAGAGGATGATTAGAGTGGAGAGAGACTTGAGGCAGGGGAGATCAATCAGGTCATTGCAATAATCTGACTGTGAAATGATAAAGGCCTGTGCCAGGATGATAATATATATATATATATGCATGTATGTATGTATATATGTATATACACACGTATAGATATGTATATTTATATATGCATATATGAGTATGTGTATATTTATATGTGTATATATAGATGTATATGTGTATTTATATATATTTATATACACATATGTACGTATTTATGTATCTGTATCTGTGTATGTATTTATATATGCATACACATGTGTGTATTTATATATTTACATGCATACATAGGTATATGTGTGTATAATGTGAAGAGAGAAATGACAAGACTTGGCACAGGCTCATATTTGAAATGAGTGTGAGAGAGGAGTAGAGGATGCCACTGGGTTACTTGGAGGAAAGTATAGCCCTCAGCAATATTATGGAATTTAGAAGAAGGAGGTTTCATAGGGAAAGATAAAGAGCCCTGTTTCAGACTCTTTACTGTCCATACTGTTGTATTCCTTATGCCTATGGGACATCTAGTTTGAGATTTTTGAAAGGTGGTTGATGTAAGAGTGGAGATGAGCGGAGGTTAGAGTTGAATAAAGAATCATCTGCATAGAGCTGATAACCTCTGTCTGGTTCATTTTCTTCATTTGAAAATAGAGATATTAATAACACCTATCTCCCAGGTAATTGGGAGTTAATGTTGAAAAGGCAAAGAGAGTTGCAATGTACTAAAGAGTGTAAAGAGTAAGCAGTATCATGGGGGAAATGAGAAGAAAAAATGAAATAATATTTCAGAACAAAGTATCTCATCCCTTCATCAGTATCAAAATATTATAGGTGGCAGAATAATACCAAGGAATGCCTCAGATGTGGATTGTTAAGTTCTTAAAGGAGAAGGCTTTCAGAGAAGATGAGGGGCTTTCAGTTTCTTTCTGTGCCTTTGGGGTTGTGAGAGAGTGAATACAGAGTGTTGGGGGATGGGGCATATCCTAGAGAGAGGAGGGCAACTTGGGGAGGATCCCTGAATCCAGGTCTGACCACAGTAGTTCTCTGCTCAGTTAACTTCATTGGCTCTTTATTTCTTTTAGGATCCAATTGTCTCCTCTGTTTGGCAGACAGAGCCCTATACAAATTGGCTCCAACCTATCTTTCCAGCCTGTACAACAAAGTACATTACAAATCTTCACACATTCTTTAGCTCAGCCAAACTATTTTCTTTCTCCTCACACACAATATTCAGTCTCCCATCTCTGTACTTTTGCCCATGTTTTGTTCATTCCTGAAAGACACTACTTTCTCAGGTTTGTCTTTTAGAATCTCTAGTTTCCTTCGATGATGAGCCCACCCACTACTTCCTAAGTAAAGTCTTTCCTCATCATCCCCAAGTGCTAGTACTTCTCGTAAAAAATACTTTTTATTTATAGTATCATGTATTCATTATTTATTGATGCTTCTAATTCACATACTATTTGGGTCTTCAATAGAATATAATACCCTCAACCCCAGGGACCATTTAATTGATGTTTTTGTTTCTGCATACAGCAAGTGCATAATAAATGTTTGCTGATAGATTGATTGAGTGTGTCAAGAAGAAAAAGAACAGTATGGCAATATCACTAGATGTAGAAATGAGATAGGACTCTAAAAGGTGAAGATTTGGGGGAGAGAAAGGTAGGGATCTAGACATTTCAGGATAACAGCTACTATCCAGGTCCACTTGCTTGAGTACTACCTCCAATGAGAGTGAAGATGCTGTTAGGACCCCAGGAAGGCATGGCTGGGAGAGAGTTGCATAAAGGGATATAAGTTCATAAAGAGATGACTTAACATAAAAAAGATTAGCAATGAGAGAAAAAACAAAGAACAGTATTGGATCTGATGTATGAGGGTTATAGAATATGTCTGATTGTACCCTGCTACCTCCATCAAGAAATGGCATTACTGGGAATAGATTATAGAGTTAATAAATGCTTATTAAGTACTTTCTATGTGTCAGGCATTGTTGTAAGAACCAGGGATGCCAAGGAAGTTGAAAACATTCTCTACCCTAAGAAATTTCCCCTTATTCTTCTTTCTCTATTACTGCAGAGGGCAGAAGGCAAATCATGATGTTAGATAAAGTAACAAGAAAAACCAATAAATTCAAGAGAAATAATAAGGAAATCACATCATGCTTAAAGGCACCTTAGGAAATACAAAGATAGCAATACAAAATATTCATGTCCTAAATTACATAGTAGCTAAATTCTTAAAGAAAAAGCTAGCCAAACTATAAAAGAAAGATGGTAACACAATTACAGTAGGAGACTTTGATATTCCTCTCTCAGAGCCGATTAAGTTGAACAGAAAGATTAACAAGTTGGAAAATGCAAAGCTGACTAATTGGATAAATCAAATTTGGTATGTGATCAATTCTGAATGGTAATATTAAAAAAATATTCTTGGGGTAGCTAGGTGGTCCAGTGGATAGAGCACTGTCCCTGGAGTCAGTAGGACTTGAATTCAAATCTTGCCTCAGACACTTGCTAACTGTGTGATCCTGGGCAAGTCACCTAACCCCAACTTCCTCCCCTTGTCCTCCACCCACCCAAATTCTCAGTATCTATGATACCTTTACAAAACAACAACAAACAAACAACTAAATACATGGTAGTACATAGTCATCATTAACAAATGTAAATATAAAAGACAGATGTAATAAATGCATACTTTCTTTTTAAAAAATCCATTTTCAACATTCACTTTTATAAGATTTTGAGTATCAAATTTCCCCCCTCCCTTTCTCTCCCCTTCCCAAAATGGCATGCAATCCAATATAGGCTATACATGTATGATGATATTAAATGTATTTCCATATTAGTTATATTGTGAAAGAAGAATCAAAACAAAAGGGAAAAGCCATGAGAAAGAAAAAAAAAACAAGAAAATCATATGCTTCGATCTGCATTCAGACTCCATAGTACTTTCTCTGGATGTGGATAGCATTTTCCATCATGAGTCTTTTGCTGAAAAGAGCTAAGTCCATCAAACTTGGTCATCGAACAAAGTTGCTGTTACTGAGTACCATTTTCTGCTAGTTCTTCTCACTTCACTCAGCATCAGTTCATGTAAGTCTTTCCAGGTTTTTTTGAAATCTGCCTGCTCATCATTTCTTACAGCACAATAGTATTCCATTACATTCATATACCACAACTTGTTCAGCCGTTCCTCAATTTCCAATTCTTTGCCACTACACAAAGAGTTATTATAAATATTTTTGTACATGTGGGTCCTTTTCCCTTTATATAATCTCTTTGGGATACAGATCTAGTAGTGCTATTGATGGATTAAAGGGTATGCACAGTTTTGTAGCCCTTTGGGTATAGTTCCAAATTGCTCTCCAGAATGGTTGGATCAGTTCACAACTCCAACAATGCATTAGTGTTCCCCAAATGCATCCTTTCTAGGAGATAATACAATAAAAATAATGATAAATGCAGCAAATATAAATAGATAATACAGACTTAAATGATGAAAATGAAATTCTTAATGAATGGGTTAAACATTAAATGCTAGAAACAATAAATAATTCATCAAAGAAAAGGAGAACAATGAAACAGAATACCTTCACTTGTGGTATACCACTACAGCAATCCTCAGAGGAAAATTTATATCTACCCACTCAAGACCTTGGAATTGTCAAATCAAATGGTTCAATATCAGAACCAGAAATGGCTTTATCAGTTCAAATAAGGAAGATACATTATCATTTGTTTTGCTACTACAACACGTTAAGGGATACAAGGCTCTTCTCTCTGACTTGCAGCTGAAATCTTCTGTATATTTTTTCCTCCTATATTAAACTACAAACTGCTCCTTGACAGCAGGGGCTGTTTTGCTTTCAAATTGTATCCCCAACCCAAGGAACGATTCTTTGCATAGTGTAAGCATGTAAATGCTTTTCATTTAAAGTACAAAAATAGAAATAGAATCAATGAATTAAGGATGCAATTAAAAAATTTAGGAAACCAGTTAACATCATAAAATAATTGTAAAGAAATCTTGAAATTTAGAGGAATATAGAATTTTGATGACAAAGACTATAAACAGAAGTAAGAGCTATTTTTGAATAAAGTTGACAGATTAAGAATTGAAAAAAAAACTAAGAAAAATGACAAACCATTAACTAACATGATGAAGAAAAAGAGTGATAAAAATTAATTCACTAAAACACTTTTAAGACTAAAGTGAATTTGAAAAAGAAAAAAAAAATTAAAAAATTCTCATCATGTAATATACATAATTATGTACCAGCAAATCTGAGAATCTGAAAGACAACAATATCTATATACACATAAAATACCCCAAATAATGAAACAACCCTTAGTCCAATCTCTAAAATAGCAATTGATCAAACCCAAAATGAACTTCCAAATGGGGATGAGCACTCTGAACTATATCAATTTTCAAATGAACCCCATTAAATTTTTGAAGAGTCAATGGTTAAAAAAAATTAAAAAAAAAAACAAAGATATAAGCCAATCTATAAAACTTCCATTTTTTAAAAATGACACAGTCCTGATACCCAAACTAAAAAGAAAAAAAAAACAACCTAGAATGAAAGCCCATAGTTCACTATCCCTGAGCATTGATGTGAAAAATTAAAATAAGAGCCTCATAAAGAGACTGTAGCAATATATATTGAAAATAATTTATATGACTAGGATGCAATTATCATAGAAATATAAAAATAGTTCAACATTAGGAAAACAATTAAGTTAATATATTTTGTAAGCAACAAGGATAAAATAAGCTCATATGCTTGTTTCTAAATATGTAGAAAAAATATTTAGAAAAGTACAAGTTTTATTTGTACTGAAAATCCTAAAAATCAGAGCCATAGAAAGACACTTAATATTTTCAAAAGCATACATTTAAAATCCAGAGCTATCATGTGTGAAATGGAGAAAAAACAGAAACTTTCTTGGTATAAACATGAATAAAGCAAGGATGCTCACTCTTCACTCTTAATAGAATTACTGCCTAATAGGAATAGAGAAAACAATAACAACAGTTTAGTTAGTATCTCAAGGTAAATAAGTAAACAACTGAATGAAGATGGTGTAGTATTATCGGACTTTGTAATATATTAAAAAGGAGTAGTCATCAAAAGTATTTGGTCCTGGCAGAGACAAGATGGTGTCAGGAAAGCAGGGACTTGCTTAAGCTCCCCACCAAATTCCTCCAAACATCTGTAAAAAATGGCTCTGAACAAATTCTAGAGCTGCAGAACACATGAAATAGCAGAGGGAAACAGATCTCCAGGCCAGGAGAGCCTGGATGGTCACTGGGAAGTGTCCATTGCACAGTGCTGAGAGTGGAGGGCAGCTCAGTGTGGGCCATGCAGGGAGAGACCAGACCCGGGGTCAGCCAGCCAGAAGAGGCCTTGGGGCCATGAAACAGTGAGCTGTGGCAATTACCAGACTTCTCAACCCACAAATGCCAAAGAGCAGGTTAGGGGGAAACTGCAGTATTGGGTTCAGAGTGGTTTGGCCACCAGCTCTGGGTGGTGGAGGAGGTCATGCAGCAGTGGTGGAGGTAGCAGCAGCAGGAAGCTGCTGAGGCTGCTTCCAGAGCATCAGCCGTTTCCTGAATACCTGGCTCACACCATGGGAGGAATCTAGAAGTAGATCAGAGCAGGGGTGCAAGGAGAGCTTTGTGGGCACAAATACAGATTCTCTTGCTGTACCCTGCTTGTATCTTTATTGTGGTCATGGTTGTCAGTTGTTGGGGGAGGAGGAGCACTGCTGAGACAGAGCCTGTGGTGATGGTGGAATAGAAATAGCTCTGAAAACAGCAGTGCTTAGACCCTAAAGCTTGGGACAAAGTACTCTGTACTCTACAAACATTCATATCCTGACAAAAAGATCAAGGGCAGTTGGTTGGGAACATGAACAGTCAATGAAAATGAACTCAGATTCACACTCAGACTCAAACTCCAACTCTAGATTCAATTCTAGATTTGGTGACAAATTCAAAACATACAGCCTAAAGAAGTCAAAAAAGTCAAAGTGTCTACATCAAAAGCCTCCAAGAAAATATGAATTGGGCTTAGGCCATGGAAGACCTCAGAAAGGATTTGGAAAACAAATAAGAGAAGTAGAGGAAAAATTGGAATGAGAAATGAGAGTGATACAAGAAAACCATGAAAAACAAGTCAATGACTTGCTAAAGGAGAACCAAAAAATACTGAAGAAAATAACACCTTAAAGAATAGACTAACCCAAGTGGCAAAAGAATTCCAAAAAGCCAATGAGGAGAAGAATGCCTTGAAAGGTAGAATTAGCCAAATAGAAAAGGATGTCAAGAAGACCACTGAAGAAAATACCACCTTAAAAATTAGGTTGGAGCTAGTGACTTTATAAGAAACCAAAATAGTGTAAAACAGAACCAAAGGAATGAAAAAATGGAAGACAATGTGAAATATCTCATTGGAAAAACCACTGACCTGGAGAATAGATCCAGGAGAGATAATTGGACTACCTGAAAGCCATGATCAAAAAAAAGAGCCTAGACCCCATCTTTCAAGAAATTATCAAGGAAAACTGCCCTAATATTCTAGAGTCAGAGGGTAAAATAGAAATTGAAAGAATCCACCAATCACCTCTTGAGAAACATCCCCCCAAAAAAACTCCTAGGAATATTGTCACCAAATTCCATAGTTTCCAGGTCAAGGAGAAAATGCTGCAAGCAGCCAGAAAGAAACAATTTGAATACTGTGGAAACACAGTCAGAATAATACAAGATCTAGCAGCTTCTACATTAAGGGATCAAAAGGCTTGGAATATGATATTCTGGAGGTCAAAGGAACTAGGATTAAAACCAAGAATCACCTACCAGCAAAACTGAGTATAATGTTCCAAGGCAAAATATGGATTTTCAATAAAATAGAGGACTTTCAAGCTTTCCCAGTGAAAAGACCAGAGCTGAATAGAAAACTTGACTTTCAAATACAAGAATCAAGAGAAGCACGAAAAGGTAAACAAGGAAGAGAATTCATATGGGACTTGCTAAAGTTGAACTGTTACGTTTACATTCCTACATGAAAAGATGATGTGTGTAATTCATGTGAACTTTCTCAGTATTAGGGGAGTTGAAGGGAATATAGACAGAGGGCCCAGGATGAGTTGAATACCAAGGGATGATATCTAAAAAAATGAAATAAATTTAGGGGGTGAGAGAGGAATATATTGAGAGAGGGAGAAAGGGAGAGATAGAATCGGGTAAATTATCTCACATAAAAGTGGCAAGAAAAAGCAGTTCTGTTGGAAGGGAAGAGGGACAGGTGAGGGGGAATGAGTGAATCTTGCTCTCATTGGATTCAACTTGAGGAGGGAATAACAGACACACTTAATTGGGTATTTTACTCCACAGGAAAGTAAGGGGAAGGGGATAAAAAAAGGAGGGATGATATAAGGTAAAGCAGATAGGGGGAGGAGGTAATCAAAAGCAAACACATTTGAAAAGAGACAAGGTCAAGGGAGAAAATTGAATAAAGGGGGACAGGATAGGATGGAAGGAAACATAGCCTTCCACAACATGAGCATTGTGGAAGTGTTTTGCATAATGATACTTGTGTGATCTATGTTGAATTGCTTGCCTTCCTATGGTGGGTGGGTGGGAAGGGAAGAGGGGAGAGAATTCAGAATTCAAAGTTTTGAAAGCAGATGCTTAAAAAATTTTTTTAAAAATTTTTGCATGCAGCTGGGAGACAAGATATATAGGGAATGAGGCATCGAAATCTATCCTGCCTTACAAGAAAGTAAGGGGAAAGGGAATGGGGAAGGGAATGGGGTGAAAGAGGGGAGGGTTGACTGGGGAATGAGGCAATAGGAATATATGCCACCTTGGAATGGGGGGAGGGTAGAAATGGGGAGAAAATTTGTAACTCAAAATCTTGTGGAAATCAATGTTGAAAACTAAAATATTAAATAAGATATATCCAGAAAAAAAGTTTTTGGTCCCTGAATATACAACAGAAAGGTAATTCAATGGAATACCTTCAATAAGCAAAAAACAAAAGTAATTAAAAACAGTGCTATTTAATAAACCTAAAAATGAAAATACTGGGAGAAGTATTTTTTGAAATGTATAACTCAGAAAACGGGAAAGTAGTTTGGAAGAAATTAGGTTTGATCCCCAAAACACAACCAAGCTCCTGAACTTTCCCACACATCCCCTCCAAGACACTCAATAATCCTTTCAATTGTCTTTTTGTTATGACCCTGACTCAACCCAAACCTTTATATTCTGTTACTTCTTACCCAGCCCAGTCCTTCATTGTCTGTAACTTCAGGACCACCTCAGGCTACTTCCCACCCCTTAATCTCATCTAGACCTCTTCTTTATTAACTCTGGATCACCCCAGACTATTTGTCACTCCTTGATTTCATCCAAATCTTCCCACAATCTTTCTCCCTGCAAAAAAAAGTCAGTCTTGTCCCTACCAAATGAATAGACTCACTAGGAATCTCCTCCATGCCAACCAGTGTTTTATTAAATGACTTGGACTGAAAGAAGGCTTGAGTGGTCAAACTCTTTTGAGGGAGACCCATGCCTTTTGCCTTTGCATTTCAGGGTTCCCAAGACCCCTAGACCACAACAGTAGTGAAAAACCAAAGTCAAAGTGGGTGCCCATTGATTAGAGAAATGGCTGGGGGAGAAAAAGAAAACAAACCTATGGCATATGAATGCAATCCAGTATAATATGGAGAAATATGAGGAATTTAGAGAAACATTGGAGATTTGCATGAACTCGTATAAAGAGAAATGAGCGAATTTAAAAGAACAACATATCCAATGACTACAATAAGGGAAGTCAATCAAATTACTTAAAGAGAACCAACTTTTGAGTAATTAAATGAGATAAATTAAATGTGACCAAAATAAAGTAGCATTTGCAAAGTGTTTAGCACCATTCCTGGCACATAATAAATGCTTAATAAATTCCTGTTCCCTTTTTCTACTTAAAAATGAGTTAAGGTCATGAAGAACAGATGATGTAACATATTTCTTCTCTCATGGTAAGGACATAGCAGACTAATGGGATACAATATTGCAGATTATATTCTATTAAATATTCAATACAGATCAAATGCAGTTAATGTAATTTTGTTTCTGCTTAATTTTTTTTTCTTTGTAATTACTGTGAAGTAAGAGAATTGGATCTGCAATTTCACTGGTATAGAGAACTCTTAGGTAAGGAAATTTCCTCTACCACTATAGGTCAATGCCTTCTCTAAAATATATATATTCTTGGAGAGCTGCTTTAGGTCTTGAAAAGATATGATTAACTCAAAGTCACAGAGCCAGTATGTGTCAGAAACAGAACTTGAAGTGACATCTTCATCGCTACAAGGTTAGGTCTCCATACACTATATCATGTTGCCTCTCAACAAATTCCACTTCAGGAATAATAATAAATAAGTTAATGCACTTGCCAGACTTCAGGAAAAGATACATTTGACTAATGTCATTGTGGATGACCTAAGAATTTGACCCCGATTTGGAGTGAAGAGTTTGGGAAAAACTTCCAGTTTTGTCCTGGAGGATTATTTCCTCAGCATGGAATACCTTTGTGAGAAAGATTTTGATTATGACATATATTTCTGAGTAAGACAGAAGATCTAGTCTTTTTTTTGAAAATGGGGACCTCCATGTTCCATGAATACGCAAATAAGTATTTTGTTTCCTTGAAACTGTCTTGGAAGCTTTTCTTTAATTTCAAAGGATCCAAGATTTATACAGTATGGGTGATTCTTCCTTTATACATTGATAACCTTATAAACCTTAGTAGATGGTTTTATTAGTTACTCTTTACCCCCCCCCCAATTACTCTCCCCCCACCCCAAAAGTAACCTTTTATCATCTTTTGGTTATCTTTTCAGTTAGGATCCTATCTGTACTTAGCTAGACTTGCCATCAAACAATAGATACATAGCCTATCTCCTGGCCCCTACTTGATATTGTCCTACCTAGGTCAGATTTGTCAAATTTTATGTTATAACTGCGGAGAACACAGGAACACCTCTGCACCACAAAGCTGACTTTAATGAAGGATGAGCAACTGCCTACTCCCTTCTACATTTTTGTAGACCTCTAATTGGTAGGATTAGTCTAATAGTGATATCTAAGATTGATTGGAAGAAGGATAGAGTGGATTCATAAATTGAGATTATAGGAGTACCTTCAAAGTGCAGTCCTTGAGGCTTTTTTTTTGGTCATATTCTAGATCAGGGGTGGAGAACCTTCTGTCCTTGAGGCCACATGTGGCCCTCCAGGCCCTTTGACTGAATCCAAACTGTTTGGAGTGGAGGGCCACACTTGAGGACCTAGAGGGCCACATATGGTCTCGAGGCCATAGGCTCCCCATCCTGTGGGTTCCTCCCCCTGTTCTATTTATTCTAGGAGTAAGAAAAAGGGATTTGATTTTTTCAGGGTTCCTGGAAGGATACATGTCCTAGAATTTTCTAAATCATATGACCTGCATATTTTAAATTGAATAACTGAGCAACTCTATGGTTTTCATATTGATGTGGATTCACTACCCTATTTTCCTATTCCTTCTTTTAACTTTGTGTTTCATTTTCTTCTTAATTAATATTTTCTTCATTATAAGTATTCTTTCATTGTATTTCTTTTTTGTCATCTCTTATAATAAATTCTGAAGTTTCTATAATTATCCAGCAACTTATGTTAGAAAGTGGAATTGTGCTTTATTGGGTTTCATTTGGAAAGAATATCTATAACATTTCTATAAACTTAAAATAATTCTTATTTTTTAAAAAATTGCATATTAGTTTCTATTTTGTGAATTGCCAAAGTAGAGATTTAAATATCAGAAATTTCATAAAACAATGTATTTATACCCTCCTCAAGATGTTTAATACAAGATACAGTGAATGCTATTTTATGACATGAAAGTCTGATATCTCTATATTTCATCAATTGTTTAGAAATGATGGTAATTTTTCGATATTTATTATTGACTAAAATATATATTTCTAATATGTGTTAATATCTCTATCGTAGCCCAGAAGAATTTATATGTAACCAATGAGTGGAGGCCATTTTATTAACTAACAATAAAATTAGAGAATCTTTAGAATTTATAGACCCATAGAATATCAGAATTATCTCATAGTTTCCCTTTTTATAGATGAGGAAACTGAGACTCAGAGAAAGTAAATGACCTGCCCAATGTCATTTAGCTCATTGATACCAAAGTTTGGGTTGGAATATATCTTTCAATTCCCAGTTCAGTGAACCTTCCTCTGCTTTAATATTTTGAGAATCTATGATTACTTCAATATGGTTAATCCCTTTTCCAACACCAACAGTGTCACTTTGTCATGTTGACTGACTATTTTGGGGAGTTATCTAACCTGGAAAAAATCATCACTATGTAGCAGTGACCTTATCCATGCTTAGCTAGACTTTTCTTTGATCAGTCTGTAATTTGGTCTATAGTGGAAGCCTTTTAAACTTGGAAGATCTTGGCAAATAAAGCCTGAAGTCTACTGACATAGCCTGTACAACCCTAGGATCAGCTTGAAACAAAGATGACCTATCAGAGGGGATCTGTGGAGGTCTATCCAGCCACATAATTTTTTTAAATACCAAGGGGAAATATGTGTAAATTCCAACATCTCACTATATTTGCTTCATTAAGAAAAAAGGAAGGATTTTTTTTTAAAAAAGCTTCTAAACACATGTAATATGTACATTTATGTGAAATTGTTCTCCCAAATAGAATCTTAAATTAGGATTCTTGGAAGGCATCTTAAATAAAAATAACTATTCATGTTTACATGCTTGTTCGTATTCCTTATACATATATTATCTCATTTTATTCTTACAATAATTCCAAGATGTAAATATAAGAATTATTATCTCTACTTCATAAATGATGAAACCAAGACACTGAGAGATTCAACAGATTGATTGCCTAATGTCACACAGTGAGCTTACTTCTCATTGGTCAGCCCTTCAGTATTGATTGCCTAATGTCACACAGTGAGCTTACTTCTCATTGGTCAGTCCTTCATTATGTATTTGTCATTCCTAGTTTCTAATCCCTTTATTTATAATATCTCCTTTGCTTCTTACAAGAACCTTAAGATGTGTAAATTAATGTGGGTTTTTTTGTCTTTATTTTATTATTCTTAAAGTTGCTACCACATATGTAGAAAGGAGTCAGGAAGAGCTAAGCTCAAATACAACCTCTGGCACTTACTAGCTCTGTGACACTGGGAAAGTCTCTTAATCTAGAGGCAGCTAGGTGGTGTAGCCAATAGAATATGAGACCTGAGATCTACATAGACTTGGGTTCGATTCCTGCCTCAGAAACTTCCCATCCATGTGACTCTTTCTCAGTCCTATTTTTCTCATCTACAAAAAGGGGAAGATAATAACACCTATTTTCTTTCTTTTTAAAAAAAATATTTATTTTATTATTAATTTATGGAATAAAACAAACATTTCCATGACATAGTAAAATAAAAGAGATGATTGCACATGAAACTGCAAGTCTATACTATACAGTACAACTTGCTATTCCTTTTAAATATATAATAAAACTTTCATGTAAATTTCTTTTTTTCTTCATTTCCTTACCCCCTGTAGAGATGGCTAGCATTACACACACACACACACACACACACACACACACACACACACACACACACTATGTTTTAACAATCCTGCTAGCAGCTCCTGTGGGGGCATAAGATCCCCCCACAACCAGCACCCAGGAGGCTGCCAGCAGGCAGGAGGCTGCTGGCACCCAGGAGGCTTCTGGGAAAGCACAGGTTCTTTTTATCTGCTTAAACAAGGAAAGCACGGTGAAGGGGTTGACCAGCTTACTTTAATCCAGCATTCAGTTAGCATACAGACAACATTCGTTTAGTTCAGGGGAAAAACGCCAGCATTCAGTTAGTTCAGGGGGGCATACAGGCAAGCATCAAGAGACAGACCAAATACAGGTTCATTCACTTATTTCAGGGGAAAAAGCCAGCACCCTGAGGTTCAGAACATTCATTTAGTCTGGGGGAAATGAACCACCATCCCAAACTTCAAAACCAAAATATAAACAAATTACAAATATCAACAGACAGACCCAATACAATTCATAGTTACCAACATCTGGACTCTGCCCGAGAGCAAGGGCTGGCCCACAGTCACGCTTGCTGCTGCTCCCACACCAACCGGAAAAGGAAAAAGAGCTCTTCAAGCTGTCCTCTCCCCTCTTATAGAGTTCTTGACATCATCAAGCGCTGCCTGAATGACCAGGGCCGATTGGTTCTTGAGTTGGCCCCTCCCCCTAGCGTAGACTAGGTTATCACCCAATAGGGCATGGCTCTGGAGTTAACACCTCCCCTCAGCCAGCCACATGACTCATCACACAGGAAGTTCTCTTCTTCCTGGCATGGTTTTTGGGCTTCCTGCCCTGGAAGAGAAGCCCCAGCGCCCAGCGAGGCTCAATGAGGTAAGCAGAGTCACTCAAAGAAAACAAAGGCCATTCTGGCCATACACACACAAACAAATACACACACGTGTATACACACATATGTACAATAATTCTATACATTCTTCTATTTACCAGTTCTTTTTCTGGAGGCAGATAGTGTCATCCTTCATATGTCCTTTGTAGTTAATTTGGGTATTTATAATAGTCAAAATGACTTATTCACTCAAAATTGTTCTTAAAAACAACTGTTATTTCCTCTTTTCCAGGGTTGTTGTGAGGCTCAAATGATATAATATTTGATAAATGGTTTTGGAAACCATAAAGTTCTATATATGCTATCCATTCTCTCCTTGCCTTAGTTTTATTATCTTTAAAACGGAGATAATGGTGCCTACCTGGAGTTGTGAAGATAAAATGAGATTATATTATAAAGTTTTGCAAACCTTAAATTGACATGCCATTGTTAGTTATTATTTTATAGAAAAAGACTTTTAAGCTCATCAATGTCAATTAATTTGCCTAGGGTCACATGGCTAGTAAGTTGGAGCCTTATTTAAACCTAGGATAAATCAAGATGCCAGCTTATTTGAACCCATCTTCCCCAACATAGAGGAGAGTTAATAACTGTACTATCATCTAAGCAACTGCACAGATTAACAGGGAATAGATGTTCAGTCATTTTGGTCGTGTCTGACTCTATGACCCCATGTGGGGCTTTCCTGGCAAAGATGCTGAAGTAATTTCCCATTTCCTTCTCCAGCTCATTTTACAGATGAGGAAAGTGAAGCAAGCAGTGTAAAGTGACTTGCCAAAGGTTACATAGCTATTAAGTGTCCGAGGCTGGATTTGCATCGGGTCTTCCTGTCTCTAGGCTCTGTACTCTATCCATTGTACCACCCAGTTGCATAGAGACAAACTTCACTGTGTTTAATTATTCAATCCTTCCAGAGTACTGAAGTATCACTTATATGGAGATAGAGAGAAGACAGAATGCATGTATATGAAAAAGCACTAGATTTGGAGTTAGGACACCTGCCTTCTAATCCCAGCTCTAGTGCTTATTAGCTATACAGCTAGACACACATTATCTTCCTTCTCTGGGACTTAGCTTCTTAATCTGTAAATTGAAAAGAGCAAGAGGTCTGGCCAACTTTTTATTCCTCTGGTTTTAAGAAGGAGTAGAGGTAGTGTTGTATAGTGAAAAGAATATCAGATTTGGAACCAGAAAGCCTGATTTTGAATCTTGGCTCTCTAGGTATAAGACCTTGAACATGTCACTTAATTACTACTCCAGGATTTGGTTTCACCAGTTATATATTGATATCAATATCTATATAGCTATCTATATATCTATCTATATACAGACATATATACAGACATAATACATACATACACAAACACATATGGTTGGATTAGATGTTCTCTTGGCTGACTCCCAGCTCTAGATTCAATAGTAGAGTGGTTGTTATCAACACAGGATTTCAGCCTATTCCATAACTATATCAGCTTCAAACTGAATTGGCTCATCAGGGAAGAGAGGAGCTGATCACGGGAAGCCATTGTTGAGTCTGGAAGGATATTGTTGTAGCTATGTGGCTACCCTGGGGGTGGGGTGTATACCCTGATATAGGCATGTTTCTATGCTTCATCACTGTGCTTTTTTCCTGAGAAGATAACCAGGTGGCTTTGGGGAGTTCATGTTATATTTATGTTTTAATATTTTCCCTCTTCCCCACTCTCAAGGGATCTTGTGCATTATGACTTTTCTTATTTACCCATTCAAGAGTAGAGGCTCAATTACCTTGAAAAGTAGGTCTGTGATAACATGATAATTCAGACATAGCCAGTGCTGAGTAGATGAAAAAGTCATAGATCTATTGAGAGTGTCCTATATGGTTGAATGGTATGTGGTTGAATGGGAATAGGATCAGAAGCACAGATGTGACACCTGGAATATTCTATTTAGCTCTGGGCACCAGGATTTGAGAAAGATACTAAAAAACTGAAAAATATACCCAGGAGAATAATCAGGAAGGTGATAATCTTTGAGTTCATGCCATGTGAGCATCAATTGAGGGAACTCTGAATGTTTAGCCTGAAGAAAAGAAGACCCAGGGGATATCATGAGTATTTTAAGTATTTAAGCTGTCAAGTATTTGAAGGTCTGTCATGTGGTAGGAGGATTCAATTTTCTGTTTGTCCCCAGAGAGCAGAACCAGAAGTTGATGGAAGTTTCAAAGAGGCACATTTAGGCTTTACATCAGGAAACAATTTCCAACAACTAGAGGTATTTCAATGTGAGATGGTTTTCCTTGGGAATCGGGGAATTCTCTTCATGGGATGTATTCCAGCAAAGGTTGGATGACCACTTGTTTCTGTTGAAGTGACGGTAATTTGGAAAGTACACCTTAGAATAGCTGTTGGGGTCTTTTCTAACTTTAAAATTCTGGAATTGTGTGAACTGATTTTCTTAAGCTATTAGTCACATTGAGCATACTATAGTATGAATCTTAATTTTCACTGGAGAGACAATGGGAAAAAAACTGGAATGAAGAGGCTTCATTTTGAGTCTCATTTCTGACATTTTTATATTTCTGAAAAAGATATTTCATAGTTCTGAGCCTTAGTTTCCTCATCTGTAAAAGCAAAGAGTACATGTACAACTGACCTCAAAGGTTTGTTTTCAGGAAAGCTCTTAGTAAGCTTTAAGGCACTGTATATGTTAGCTATTATTAATAAATAGGACTTTCATTTTGCATAACCACAATTATAGCAGGGCTGATTCATAATAAGATATTGGGGAAGATTGGCCTCACTCTGTCTTGGTGTGTGAGTATGCTAAATGAAGTTCAAGTTACTGGAACAGATGCTCAACCTAAAGTCATTGGGATAGTCTGATTTGCCAGCATCTGTCATTGTCTTGTGCCAAGTGTTTATTCTAGTCTGCTGAGATCAGATACAGAAGTGTTTGGGAATGAGCAAAAGGAAAAATGGAAGATTCCTAAATTCAGCAGAGAAAGGATACCTGAGATATATTTATGTGTATACATATTTATGTATGTCTGTATGTATACACACATATGTGTGTATATACATAATATACATATATTGCATATGCAATTTCTAAATAGGCCAACAATAAGTGTTTTAAATATCTATTTAGAAAGATCTAAATTTAAATTTTTATATTAATAAGGTACCTCCACCCTACACCCAATGGCTTTTGTGTAGGGCTGTCCAGGACAGAAAATGGTTCCAATTGGTCATCTTTTAAAATCAATTGCAATTTCTGCCACAAAACAACAATAGTTCATGTTCTGATTGATCTCTACGGCTCCTTAAAATGTACAAAATTCCTTCTTTTGATTAGCCCTATGAAGAAGATAGTATGGTTCCAATTATTCTCATTTTACAGTGAGGAAAACTGAGCATTAGTAATTTCTACTCCTCAGCTAAAGCCCAGTTCAAAAGACAAATTCTTTGAAGTCTTATCCTACACCTGATTTTCTTTAAATACTAACACATTAGATCTTCATGAAAATACTTTGTCTTTCAACTACCTAAAGCATTTACAATACGTCATTTTGAATCACAGCTATCATCTGTATTCATGTCTTATCTCATTATGAGACTGCTTTATGAGGGCAGGCAGTGTATTTTATACAAATTTTGTGTCCTCCCCAGCACCTGGCATAGAGGTGTAATGTATTAGGAAGTAAATCTTAATTGAACATTGAATGATTGGATTACTTTCCCACTTTTATGCATCTAGTATATGTTAGAGCCAAGAATTATGTGTAAATATTCAGATTTTTCTCATAGGCTCTCTTCTATTAACTACCCAATTTAAGAGACTCCTTAGTACAAGAAATAGCATATGGTTAAAACAGCCTATAATTTATTTTAAAAATAAATTGTGAATAAATGCAATGTTCTTCTTTGACTCAGAATGTCAGAGATGGAGAGTATCTTAGAAATTATTTGCTCCAAGGGTCTCTAAAGTGAGGAGTTCATTCCCTCAGTGGGCTGTGGTATTAACCTAAGGGGAAATCAATCTGAGGATGGGAAGATGAGTCACATTGCACGCTGACCAGGAGCTTGTCTCCAATACAACCTCATCCCCTCTTCACCTATTATTGCTTAACCCTTCTTTCATTGACAACTGAACAGAAAGATTTGATGACTCAGTAGATGCCTCTGAAGGTTCTGGCTACTATTTGGTTAGATCTGACCGGTGGCAATGAAATAATCTATGGCAACTACTCCAGCATTCTTGTCGAAGATACCTTCCAGCAAAAGTATTGATCCAAGTCTGGCCCATTTTACCAGAAGATACGGACCAAGATTCATTGGATGATGTGAAAACCAAGATGAAATGTAAAATTACTAATTAGCAAAATAAATCGCTTTATGTTCCCAAGAGATTTAAATATCAGACTTCTGGGAGGCTACCGTAGTAGTTTTAAACTAAGTTACTCAATCTTATTGTAAGTTTTTCTCTTAGAGTTGAGCAGTTCTCTCTTCGGAGGTGTTTAGCATGTTTTTCATCATGAGTCCTCTGGAATTGTCTTGGATCATTGTATTGAACACAGTAGCCAAGTTTTTCACAGTTGATCATCATTACAACATTGCTTTTACTGTGCACAGTCATCTCCTGATTTTTCTCACTTCATTTGCTTTAGTTCACGTAGGCCTTGCTATGTTTTTTCTGAAACCACCTGCCTTGTCATTTCTTATAACACAATAGTATTCCATTAGAATCATATGCCACAACTTGTTCAGTCATTCTCTTTTTTTTTTCTTTTGGAGGGGGGAAAGCAGGGCAATTGGGGTTAAATGACTTACCCAAGGTCACACAGCTAGAACATGTGTCAAGTGTCTGAGGCCGGATTTGAACCCAGGTCCTCCTGACTCCAGGGCTGGTGCTCTCCTCACTGTGCCACCCAGCTGCCCCATTGTTCAGTCATTTTCCAACTGATGAGTATCCCCTCTATTTCCAATTCTTTGCCATCACAAAAAGAGCTGTTATAAAAACTTTTTGTTTGCATAAATGTATCTTTTTTTCCTTTTTCTATGATCTCTTTGGGATACAGACCCAATAGTCATATTGCTGAGTCAAAGGGTATGCACAGTTTTATAGCTCTTTGGGCCTAGTTCCAAATTGTTCTCCAAAATGATTGGACCATTTCACTACTCCAGTGACAGTTTATTAGTGAGCCTATTTTCCCTCATCTCCTCCATCATTCACCATTTCTGTTAGGTAAGTGGTGGTAACTCTGAGTTGTCTTAATTTGTATTTCTCTAATCAATAGTGATTTAGAGCATTTTTTTCACATGACTATATATAGCTTTGATTTTTTCTTCTCAAAATTGCTTGCTCATATCCTTTGACCATTTACCTAAGCTGTCATAGGCCAGAAAAATGTCTCACCCTGAACTTTTGTTGACTCTGCCAATCCAAAATTTGATTTGAGGTGTTATTTTAAAGTTCTTTGGATGGGAATATTGAGAACGTTCAACTGGGTTGCTATCTCTAATCTGCCTTCTTGGTTCTGACCTCAGATTAGATTTTAATGAGGTACGTTAGTGATGCTAAATTTGCTTCTGTTTTAACTCACTCTCTGGACTTCACTACTTCTTGCCAGCTGTATCCTCACTCTGGAAAACCTACTCTTTTGAGTGACAACTCCATAGCCCAGACCACTATTTCAGGAGGATTCCTAGCGGTGCTAATTTCACTAATGCCTTGACTTATTCTCCTACCTTCTCTACCTTTAATTCTCTCTCTCTCTCTCTCTCTCTCTCTCTCTCTCTCTCTCTCTCTCGTGCGCATGCGCTCTCTCTCTCTTTCTCCCAAAGAAGTGAGATCTATAGTTCCTTCCTTCTTCCTTTCTGCTAAAAATTCTTTGAGTCTCTAAATTTATAATTTGAAAACATTTCCAGCATTCTGTTTTGATTCTTCAATAGTTAATGCATTTCAGCAAGTGTTATTAATCACCAACTATGTGATAATTACTATATAATATTTGTGCAGGAAGATATATGGAATTGTATGTGTACATATATGTATATATGTATGTATATGTATGTTATATATAGATGTATTTTTCATATATATATATATAAAATCACAGTCAATTAATCAGTAAGCATGGATTAAGCACCTATTATGCACAAGCCATTGGTTCTAGGTGCTGGAGATAGAGACAAAACCAAAACAATTCCTCTCTTCAAGAAGCTTACATTCTCTGAGGGGATTATTGTGTATGAGGTGTTAACAGCTGGTCATATCAGGAAATCCTTTCTTAAGAGGTTGTATTTGAGTTCAGAGCTTTGAAGGAAACTCAAGATTCTAAGAGGAAGAGGTACAAAGAGAGTGCATTCCAGGTGTGGGAGACAGACTTTACTAAAGCATGTAGACAAGAGATAAAATGCCATATGTGAGGATCAGAGCCAACAGTTTAGCAGAGTGATGTGACACATGGAGAAAGATTTAAGATACAAAGCAATGTGTGTGCATTAGGAAATTGCAAAATACATTTTTGGCACGAAGAAGGGTGCCATCCATTACCAGTTAGGGAGAGCGGAGAAGACTTCTTGAAAAAGGTTGCCTCTGGGTTAGAAAGAATGAAAAGGGATTCAATAGGCAGAGAGAGATGGAAATGAACACCAAACATAAATAGCAGCATGAGCAAAGACGTGGGGGCAGAAAAAGTGAGGGACTAGCCTAGGAGACAGCAAAGAGTTCAGTTTACCTACAATGAAGAATATGAAGTCAAGGAATGGCTTGAGATAAGGATAGGAAGGTGCAGTGGATATAGACTGTGTTATTTATTGAATTCCAGGCTAAAGAATATGGACTTAATTTGTCAGGTGATAGGGACCCATTGAGAAGTTTTTGATTAGAGGGGGTGACATGGCCTGAGGAGCGACCTGACCTGAATCTTTGTACAAGCTCATTCTGACAAAATCTTTAATGCCTTGATTTAGCTGGTTTTGCCATTGACTTTATTGGGGTTTTCAAAAGGCCTTTCTCTTGCACTTTCTAGCTGCCTTGTTTATTACTGTCTGCTTGACAGTTTAGTGACTTTTGGAGTTACAAGTACCAGATTTTGAGTTAAAACACCTGATTTGAAAGTGGGATGTGACCTTAGGTAAGGAGTACAGCAGAAAACATATTGACTCGGGAGATAAAAGTTGTTCATTTGTTTCAGTCATGTCTGACTCTTTGTGACCCCATTTTGGGTTTTCTTTTCAAAGATACTGGGATGGTTTGCCATTTATTTCTCTACCTCATTTTACAGATGAGGAAACTGAGGCAAAGAGGATTAAATAACATTCCCAGGGTCACATATTTATTAAGTGTCTGAGGCTGGAATTAAAGTCCGGTCTTCTGGTACTCTATCTACAATTCCACCTAACTGCCCTATAGATAGAAGACCTATGTTCAAATCCTGTCTCTGACAGCTTGCTACTGGTGTAATCTTGTACAAGGCACTTAACTCTCCCTGAACTTCATTTTCCTGGCTAGTAAAATGAGTAGATTGGATTAGATAGCATTTGAAGTACCTTACAAATCTAAATCTATACTCTTATCATCCTCAATTACTCTGTGGACCTCAGTTTCCTCATCTGTAAATTTAGGGGGATGACTTAAATAATCATCTAAGATACTTTCTAAGCCTTAAATCTATGATTCTGGGACAAACTCACACTTTAATGGAATGGATATTTTATTTAATCAATGTATTTAATCTTTCGACCAGTTCAGACCAAAATTCATCCACTTGCTTTTGTCCTATGTTGTGATTCTTAGAATAAGTAATATTAGAAAAAAATCAGTTTTGGGGAAAAAACCAAAACAATGCTGTGGTTCACTCAAAGAGTTTTGAGGTTTGTGAGCTTATGAACATCCCCTGATCAAAAGTGCTTGCATTTTGCTGAATCTGGTCTGGTTATCTCTAACACAAATAAGGTTTGTTAAAATGTAATCTTGCTTAAGCCTTATCAAGCCTTTCATTTACAACATCTAAAAAGGCTGCTATTTGCCCCTAATATTTATTAAGAAATGTTATCTATATTTTAAAAGAAATGTTCTGTAGTCATATACTCAGTGAGCACTAACAATGTGCTAAGGTCATGGCAGATTAGCTAGGATTTAATGTAATTTGATGTTTGACAGTGATAATGTAATGTTAAGTATTAGGACACTGCTTATTAAACAAAGGATTTTTTTCTAATTTGGAAAGGTTTATTAAAAAATAAATACAGCAGTGAACTATGAAACAAGCATGGTGAATATTAAGCATCCTGGGTTTAAAAAACAGAACAAAACAAAACTAAAAACAAAACACTTCAATATTTTTATATAGATAGTTGTTAACTCTGTATATACTTGTAATTTTCTAATCACAAATAATCTATGTAGCTAGGTGACACAGTGGATGCAGTGCTAGATTCAGAGTCAGAGAGATCAGAGTTCAAATCCATTCTCAGAAACTTACTTGCTATGTAACTTTGGGCAAATTATTAATCTCTTTTAGCCCAACTTTCTTTATCTTTAAGACGGGGATAGTAATGGTTGTTGTCCTTTATTCTCAAAGATGACCAAAATGACATCACTATGTGGGACAAGGTACAGTGTGTCCTACTGTGGCTGATCAGACTAATAAGAACTTGGAAGGCTCTACCAGAGGTCATGTCCATAGTCCACATGAATATTTGGAGTAGAGATGTCTCTAAATTTGCACATTTCCACCACAGGGTAGGGTCCCTGCCTCCCCAGTAAGCAGACCAGGGTTGGATTAAGCATATAGTTTTTAGGACACCATTTCTAGCCCCTTCCTCACTCTAGGAGGTGAGAAGTATGGTCCTTGAAAAAGCCCCAGGGGGGCTGCTTAATCCCACTGCTACTTCCAGTGAGATGACACCATGGCCTTGTCTGCCTGTGTGTAGAGGTATGGCTTCAGCTTCCAGTGTATCTGCCTATGCTGCTTTATCACTTGCTGTTGCCATAGGGATTTGAGGAAGGTAAAAATGGTAAAATGGTACGGTGATGTCTTTTGATGCATGCATAAATTGGATTTAAGTGAAGCAGAGTTGGGTTGGCCTCACTCTTTTTCCAAGAGTCATCAAAGTCCAGTGGCAAGACAAAGTCAAGGTAACTGGTGATGGTTTGAGATGCAGTGCATGACCTTGGCATCTTTGATTTCTGACCAAGCTCTAAGTGCTCCACGTCACCTGCTTCAGCCACTTTCACGGCTGTTGAAACAAATTGTTCTCACCCACCCATTCGGCCAGGGGAAGTCTTCACATGCTTGAGTTAGACACTCCTTAATTTACTGAAGGGTTCGAAGCCCCTCAGTTACCCTCAACTTCATTTAGCAGGTCTGCCAAAAAGGAAATGGTTTACTAGGGCATGGCCACTATGCATACGATAGTTTCTTGGAGCCACAGGTGAGAGTTGGGTGAATCAAGTGGACGCCAAAGGTAGAAAGCAGCTCTGTAAAGGGCTTGACAGCACTCGCACCAGAGGTACTAGTCTTCCCTGAACACATCTTATACCCCTGGGATAGTAATAACACCTATCTCTAAGGATTGTTGCGAGGGAAAAATCATATGTTTGGAAAATGCTTTGCAAAATTTAAAGCTGCATATAAATGCTCGATAATACTGAATTTTGGTATCCTAGAGTTGAAAAGGGCTTTATAGTCCATCCAGTTCAAACCCTTCTACAACAGGATCAACAAATGTCATCTAACATTTTCTTGAACATCATAAGTGATGGAATCTGGGTATTTATATTGAAGAAAGAGGACACACATGCTATGTGCCTTCAAAAATTTGAAGGACTATCATACGGAAGAGGGGTCTGATATCTTTTGTTTGAACTCAGAAAACAGAATTAGGAACAACAGGTAGAAGAGGCAGAGTTGGAAGCTTTCAACCCTAACCCTAACCCTGATTTCAGACTTGGCATAAGGAAATAATTTGTAATAATTAGCACTACCCAAAGGTGAAAAAAGTTTACACTGGAGTAAGTCTAACCCTCACCTCCAACAGAGGTTCTCAAACCAACGTTGAATGTTTATTCTATTAAAGAAAGGGTTCTGTTAAGGCCATTGGTTGAAAATAACAAGTTGCTAAGTTCCCTTTGGACTCTGAAGTAGAGAGATTTTTGTGATTTTTATGGAAACCTGACTCTCTTCCCTTGAACTCATTCAATTTTTACAATTTACTTCTGGAAAATTTATTTTTCCCCTTTGCTGTGCTATTAATTGTCATGGAACTTCTCACTCCTTTGTTCTTTTAAATTTATAGAATTCTTTTGTTATGTTCTTTTGAATTTATAGATTTACAATTTTTTGTTTGCTTTATTACTGGTCAGTTTATTTTTATTTTCAATTTATTTATATATCTCTCTCTACAATTAATTTTTGAATGGTGGTTTTGTGCCAGGGTCAAGTCCTGTCCCCAGTGCATTTTTAGTGGCATAGTTGGCCTTGCCTTGTTCACCCTGAGTTGCCACCACCTCCTGGGTTTGGGTATCTGTACATCTTTAAGGTCCAGAGTTCTGTAACTGGAGGTTCCTCTCTGATATCTCAGGACAGAGTCTTAGGGAACTCAGAGCTAATGTCCTGTCCTTGTCTGTCCTGCTCTGATTAGTGGGATACCATTCTGGTTGCTACTTGATGTATGGTTCTATTCCCAGGGTTTTTCTAGACACCCAGTCTTGAGTTTTCTATTCACCTAGTGCTTTCTTGGAGAGCCTTTTAATCTTTCAACCTTTAGAAAGAGAGCCTTGGAGACTATACAAATCCCTGGCTTATCTCTGAGTCTACTAGGAGATTACTCTGTCTTGGTATTGGTTTTGCTAGAGGCCCCATTTCCTATTACCTTCAAGTTCTTGGCTAACCTCTTGTGCAATTATGGGTATAAGAAGTCATTTACTGTAGTTTCTTACTAGATTTCTTGATCATTTGAGGTCTGGTGAAATTTTTGCTGGAGTTGGTTTCTTGGAGTTACTTGATCTGCCTCTTTCAGGCATCCATCTTGGCCAGAAGTCCAACACCATTAACTCCTTTTTTTTTCAAATAACAAATTTATTTTTTATTTTTAGTTTACAAAACTCAGTTTTGCAAGTTTTGGGTTCCAAATTTTCTCTGCCTCCCTCTCCTCTCTCCCCAAGATGGCATACAATCCAATGTAGTTTCTATATTTACCTTCACATTGAACTTATTTACATAATAGTTCAGTTGTAAAGAAGAACTATAACCAATGGAATGAATCATGAGAAAGATGAAACAAAACCCAAAAAGAAAGAAAAAATGAGAGTGAATAGTTTGCCTCAATCTGCATTCAGACTCCATAATTCTTTCTCTGGATGTGCATAGCTTTTTCCATCATGAGTCTTTTGGAGCTGTCTTTGAACTATTCATTGATGAGAGGAGCCATTAATCATCAAATTTTAAATATGAAAAGAAAACTAGAAGAAAATACTAGAGGAGAAAGAAAAGCAACATTAATTCCAAGACTGGTTTCTTCAAGACAGAAGAATGAGTGGAAACAGAACATTTCAGCTTTCTCACAACTATTTTAACTGGGATTTTTTTTCAAGTACACAACAGAGAAATGATTGAGAAATCTAAGGAGAAACTATAAGTGCAGTTTCTCCTTCTCACATCCATACAGTGAGATAATCACAAACTTGTGAGCCTTGGAGGAGTTCATACAAAAACCTGTTCTGTGTCATTCATGGAAGCCTTCTTTCTCAAGGACCAGTAAGTCAGAAAAAACAAGATCCTGAAATTTTGTATTAGAAGAAAAGATATGGTAGCCTAGATTGGATTCTATCCAAGGATGTCTGGTGCCTCCACAAAGGATGCCAGATTTGGGTTCATAATCAAACCAAGAAGGCAGTCAAAAAGGAAGAATTAGGGATCATACTGACCATGGTGGCATAGACTGACTTTTGTAAATTTTCCTGGAGCAGACCACCTTATTGACTGCCCTTAAGTAGTATTGTTAGATCCTGGTGGTCTTTGAGGAATATAATACTTAATACCCAAGACTCAAATAATATAGATAAATATAGAAAACCACAGAACCTGGTCCCAACACAAGGTTCAATTCAAGAAGTAAGCAATAGAAATGAGTAAATAAAAGCAAAGACCAATGGTAGAGAAATATGGAAACAGAAATGATTAAGACATACATTCAGAAGAAGAGAATAACTCACTATCATTTATAAGTAAAGCTCAAAAGAAATCACAGATTTGAAACTATCTATGCTAAAATTCTTGATAAAAATTACAATTTAATTAAATGATATCTCTAGAAGAAAAAAATCAGAAAGTAAATGAGGTCTCTAGAGCTGAGTATTGGAAGAAGAATAGGAATCAGGATAGAAAGTGTAAAACTTAACTCAAACTCCATGAAAATGAATTTGGAACTTAGAGAGATCAATAAATCCATGAGACAAAAATAATACTAGAACAAAATCAAAAGTTTAAAAAAAGACAATGTGAGATATCTAAAATTCTGGGATAGAGGATTGGGTAAGATAAAGAAAATATAGATAGTGGAATGGAAAGAGATAGTAGTAAATATAAATCACTAGTATTGTATACAATCTTTTTCTCAACAGTTTCTTCTTTATAAAGAAGGTAACAGGAGGGAGGAGGAATGAACAATTAAAAATCATGACTATGAATATGAATGAAATCAATCATAAAAGGGAAGAAGGTGTCAAAACAGTTTAAAAGTAGAATCCAATAATTTGTTGTTTAAAAGAAACACACTGGTAACAGAAATATTCATACCTAGTTAAAATAAAGAGCTATGGGAAAATTTATTATGCTTCAAGAAAAATCAAAGAAGCAAATGTGGTAAGCAAGACCTGAGATAAGGCTATAAAAATAGACAAGATAAACTAGGAAATTGCATTATGCTTAAAGACACCTTAAACAATATCAAATACACATATATGCATGTGAGTGTGCATAAATACAATGACATAGACATTGAATGACATAACATATAAATATTTAAAAGAAGAGTTAATCAATTTAAAGAAAGGAATAGAGAGTGAAACTATAATAATTGTAGATTTCAATTTATCCCATTCTCACCTGGAAAAGTCTAACCCAAAGATAAATTAAAAGGATACAAAAAAAAAAAACCTAAATGGAATTATAGAAATGTTCTATGTGATTGATTTCTGGTAGTTAATGAATAGGACAACAATTGATTGCATATGTTTCTTAGCTATGTATTGCATCTATATAAAAATGATGCGTTAAGGTACTAAAATTCTCACAAACAAATGGAGACTCCGTATCAGAAAGGTTGATAAAATGGTCACAAAGAAAAGCAACTTTAGAGAACCAACTTTAAAAAAAAATCCCAAAATAAAAATTTTGAAAATCAAATAAGACATTAGTATAACTGAATAAAAAAAAACCAATTGAATTGATAAATAAAAAAGGCTTTCACAAAATTAAAATAGATAAACTATTAGGTAGTTTGATTGAAATACAATATGAAACAAAGTTATCAGTTCCAAAAAAGTGAAAAAGAACTCATAACAAATAAATAAAATTTTTATAGACCACTTAAAATTTTGAATCATATACAGCACACTTATATTTTAAATGAAATGGATGAATATCTACAAAAATTATAAAATACACCACATCCAAAGAAGAAAAAAGTATTTTTGTTCATATAATCTAAACAGAAAAAGAAAGTGAACAAGCCATAAAAAAGGGAGTCAGGGTGGGGGGGTGAATGACCAATATCATTTATACATTAATTCTATCAAATAGTAAATGAAAAATTAATTAAATATTTGTTTGACATAAAAGAAAAACTTGATTTCCTAAAAAAATAGTAATTTCTATACCAGGAAGAAAAAAATCATAGATAGAAAGCTATATAGACCAACAGCAGTAATTAATATTGATGCAAAAATAAATTATTGAAGGAACATATAAATATAATTTACATCAGTATTAGGAAAACCAGAAACATTGTAGACCAAACTAATTAACCAACAAGAAACACAATCAAATCACATGATTCTCTCAGTAGATTTAGTAAAAAAAAAAAATTTTGACAAAATAAAGGTAGCCTTTCTCTTACAAACATGGCATAATTTGTGGACCTTTTGTAATTATAAAAAACAAAAACTATCTAACACTAAGACCTAGCATTTCGTATGGTGAAAATAAATTACTTTTCATTCCAGTAAGATCAGAGTAAAAACAAACCAAAAAAGGAGATGCACTATCTCCTCTATTATTTGATATAGTTCTTAAAATTCTTGCTGTAGCAGTAAATTTAGAAAAACAATAATGGAATAAGTATAGGCAAAGAGGAAACCAAATCATCATTTTTTTTTGGATCATATGATACTCCTAAAGAGCTAAACAGAATCAAATGAAAAATTACATGAAGCAATAATTTCAGCAAAAGAGCAAGATATAAAGTGACCCCCTCTATTCCCTGTAAAAGCATTACCTATTCTACACATCACCAAAAAAATGTAGTAGGAAGAAAGCAAAGAAAAATTGCATTAAGATAATTTATAGAATATATAAAATACTGGTGGTAGGTAGGTGCCCCAAGATACAATAGATAGATAGAGTGCCAGGCCTTGGGTCAGTAAGGCTCATCTTCCTGAGTTCAAATGAGGCCTTAGATACTTAATAGCTGTGTGACCCTGGGAAAGTCTCTGTCTTAGTTTCCTCATCTGTAAAATGAGCTGGAGAAGAAAATAGCCAACCACTCCAGTATCTTTGCAGAGAAAACCCCAAATGGGTTTACAAAAAGTTGAACATAACTGAACAACAACAAAAAAAATACTTACGTGTTCAAGATATATCAAGATATCAAGATATACGCGAGATCTATTTTAATATGACTACAAAATACTTTTTACAGAAAGAAAACAGAACTAAATAATTGGAGTGGTATTCATTTTTCATGATCAAGTTCTGCCAATCTAATAAAAATGTGAATACTATCTAAATTACTGTACTTATTTAGTGCCAGGGTATGTGGGGTGCTTATGGAGAACTAGTACCTCGGGTGTGAGGGCTTTCCAAGCCCTTTTCTGGGTTTCTCATCTACCTTTGGTGTCCACCTTTTATCTAATTCTCTACTGAGGCTCCAAGAAGCTGTAGAATGCAGAGCAGGCACAGTCTGGTAAAACCATCTTGGCAAATGAGCTAAACCATGTTGAGGGTAACCCATGGGAGATGTTTATCCCAAGCATGCAAATACTTTCTCTGGCAGAATGGGCAGATGAAAACATTTTATTCCAATGAAGGCAGCTGAAGCAGGTGCTGCGGAGTTCTTAGAGCTTAGACATCAAAGACACCAAGATCATCCTCTGCATTTCAGGCCATGGACCATCATCTTGACTTTTGTCCTGTCCCAGGCTTTGATGACTCTGGAAGAGAGAGTGAGGTGGATGACTTTGTGCAGCTCTTCCTCACTTACATCCAATTCACCTGCAATTCAAGACATCCTCTGTGATGTCATTGGTCTTTGAAAATGAAGGACGAACAACGATGACATGTAGCAAAACAACTACTAGGCCTATCCCAAAAAGAGAAAAGAAAAAAGATCCATATATATTAAAATATTTGTAGCAACTCTTTTTGCTGTAGCAAATAAATGGGAAACAAAAGAAGAGTGCCTATCAACTGAGGAATGATTGAACTAATTGTAGAATGTGGAAGATGGATTATGAAGTACGCACTCTTGACAGAGAAATGATGGACTCAGCTTGTAGAATAAGACATATATTTTCATATATGGCTAACATGAGGTTTTGATTTTCTTGATTATGCTTATTTGTTACAAAGATTTGGAGAGATGGTGGGGCATGGAGGAGATTAGAGATAGTGCTAGTATTGCCAAAAAAAATTAAAAAAAAGAAGCAAAAGAAATTCACTGAAGAATTTTTTAAACATGCAAATGAATATTCAGAAGGGAACATAGATAAGAAGTTTTGAATGTAATGTGTTACATTTAGAATAGAGGGTTTTTTGTGTGTTTTTTTTAAAGTTGTACCTAATAACGGTTTCATCAATAACCCCCCTTTTTTGTTCTGTTTTGTTTATAGGAATGTTCTTCTTTTTGGTATTCATTCAATTCAGAAAATAAAATAAGTATTAAAAGATAAAATAATAATCATTTAATGCATGGCAAAAGCCTGACTGGAACAGTCCTTTCATAAAACTATGTCATACTCTGCCAGCAACACAAAAACTTTCAGTGAAAAATTCTGCATGGACAGACACAAATATTTAGTAGTGAGGCACATGAGTCATCTTAGTCATTGTGACCTGGACAATTCATGATTCTGTACTGTAGAACAGAGATTTGTTTGTCTCTCTAGGGAACAGTTTGTGCTACCCATAATGTGATTGGTAAGATCTCTATTTGTCTGAAACTCTATGTTCTCCTTCTGGATGAAATTACTTATGTGCTACTCTGAACATATTGAAATAATGTCAAGCTCTTTTAATTAACAACAGATTTAAGCCTGGGTTCTGTAGGTTTTCTTAAATCTTCATCATTGGATAGGTTTTTAAATAGCATTACAATCTTTCCCATCAGTCCTGCACACCTATTTGTGTGTTGCTCTCTCTAGACTCTGAGGGATTTCTTCCATCTTGTACCATGAAGCTATACTCTTTCAAGCAGTAGAGAACAAGGCATCCCTTCCTCCAGCCTGCATTTACCCACAGCATATTTTCCTTTCCTCCAATCAGCTCTTTAAATAGGAGAACTTTTCCCCAATTGGATCAGTCCCCAATAATCCTTTCAGGGGTAGATGTTATTTAGAAGATTCTTGCTCTGAGAAAGGGAAGACTGTGGTCTTTGAGGACTTTTGCAACTCTCAAGCCTAATTCTATGGTTCTGATCATTCACCCAAAATTTTTGGATTCTGGGGATCATGATTTTAGTTCATTTAGATGACAGAGAAGACCAGTCATTGATTTCATACTTTACCCACACAACACTTTGGATAATTGTAATCACAAGGAAGTAGGTAGTTGAATTGCTGTTGCGACAACATAGAAGCTGCTGCCAAAGGCACCAGTGTCTCTTTCAATACGGGGGCTGACTGCAGTTGGAACATAAAAGCAGTGAATGTGTTATAGAATTGCCTCTTTATCTACCCTGGCAAAGCTTATTGTTATCAAAGAGGTAGCCAGACAGTACAGTGGATAGCTAGGAAGACCTGAGTTCAAATCCAACCTCAGCCATTTACAAGCTGTGTGACCCTGAGAGTAGTAAAGACCCTTCAGTAGTAAAATCTTGAATAATAATAGTACCTATTCCCCAGGAATGTTCTGAGAATAAAATGAAACACTATATAAATCCTACTGATGTTGATAATGATGAAAGAACCATATAAACTATCACTTTAGCAGACCAGTAGGTTTGTGGATGCCTATGGTTCCTATTGGTTTTACTTTGCTTCTGATAGGCAAAGTTTTGAAGAAAGCTTTGAACTTCATCAGGAGACCTGGATTCAAATCTTGGCTTTAACAATTCATAGCTGTGCTACTCTGAGAAAAAATAATTTCAATCTTCTCACCTTTAGTTTCCTGATCTATAAAATGGGGGCTATAATATTTGAACTATCTACTTCAAATGAGATAAGGTATACAAAGTCCTTAGCGCACCTTAAAGTGTATGCTCAATTTGGCTTAAACTGACTCACAAGAGCCAATTATGGAATTTTCAGTTTGATTGCTTACGCCTTAGAAATCATCATACACTCCGAATCACGGCCTGATTGTTCTGTTGATTGTCTAGAGTTTAAAAAGTGATAGAGAAAATGTTAATAATGAAAATTAAACTTAGAAGTTTGTCACAGGTAATTTTTTTCCCCTGGATAGACTGTTTAACATTTACCAGCACACTGCTGCCTTTAAGGCATGAATGTTAGTTATTATTATTGGTTTTATTCCTTACAGAGTTGTTACGAGGAGAGTACTTTGTAAACCTTAAAACATCATGTAATTGTGAAGTTGTGCTATTATTATCTTTATTTCCCAGTGTTGTGTTGGGAATATCCCTTGGGAAGTTTATTTTATTTTATTATTTTTTTGCAGAAGCCATGCTGCTGAGTTGTTGGAACTCTGATCCCTGGAGATGCCCACGGATTTGTCAGTGATGATTCTGTGGCACAAGGTCGGGGAGAGAAATGTCTTGGACAGCACCTTCTGAGCATTCTATATTGCTTCAGGTCTGCTTCTCCATGTGTCTGTGGGACGCTAGAAGACTGCATTTTCTACACCTTGACTATAATGTTATTCACTCCTAATTAAAAAGAATTCTTTTTCAAAGAAGACAATGAAAGAAGCAAAGTTAGTTACTAATCATTGTCCTTCTACTAGTAGCTATTCTCAAGGTAATTGGGTTTTATTGTGGTTGGAGATGCCTGTGGTTAGGAAAGGATATTTTATAGAGATTAGCAGGCAATAAACTGGCTTCTCCTTGGGACTTCTAACTGATAACATCCCTATTGAATCTAAAATCCCACTGTGTAGAATCTCTATTTCTGGATATATTCTCAATTAAAGGCAATATCCAAGAAGTGGGTTTGGGGGAGCACAAATCTGCCATTTCATAAAAGGCATTCTCCTGGAACTCCTGATCAGAAGGAAAGAAAGCATAAAAAAGGCAAAAGTCCAGAAAGCAAGAATATTTAACTTCCATTTTGCCACCTATATGTCCTTTACTCCAAAATCATAATTAACTTCTGGAAAATAGGCACTTTCCCAGGTAACATGTAGCCTCTTGAGTTGTTTGTGCTTTATAGAAAGTGTAACATCTTGAAAAGAACACTGGGCAGGGATTTATGTAGAGCCCTCAGATTGAATTAGCAAAGAGTCAAATTTGGGGAGAAAAGAAAAGGGATGAAGAAGCAGAAAAGTTGTTGGAATAAGCAGACAACAGTGAGGAGATTTGGTTAGTCCTATACCTGTAGAGAAAAGATTATTTGCTTTGTCTTCCTCATGGTTATGGGAAGTTTACAGGTGTGGTTGGTAGCCAGTTGCCTATTGGAAGTGTGAAGGTGACTTTTGTATTTGATTCAGGCAAGGACAAGTATGTTATGGCTATCTGATGCCATCCTTTTTGAAGGAAATAAATGAGATGATAATATATGTAATTTCTATAACTTAAAGATCTCTATGTGTATAATTATAATTGGAAAACTATGTCTTAATTTGATACCCTAAAATCTACTTCAATAAATGTACCACATAAAGGAGGAAAATATTGTTTCCAGTTGCAGACCATGATTTCCATCTCTGAAGATTTTTAAATTCTCTGCCTCCCCTCACCTACATAGCACTTCATATATATTGAAAATTTGAATTACTTTTCAACTCATGAATTTTCTGATATACCCAGAATAAAAAAGTAATATAGGCTGAGACTGAGACAAAAACCTAAAAAGAAATGCATCTTTGATTCAGAAGAAGTTTTGGCAGGTACCCTCATATACTTGCGTAATACCACTCTGATCCCTTAACTTAATTCCTCATTCCAAAGAAGCAAAGATCATCCACTGTAGTTAAAGTTCTGATATGAGTGACTCAATTCACCCCTGCTGTTTTTCATAGTAGAGAAGTTCTCAAATTAGGGTTAGAGTTCCAATTCAATTGTGCTGGGTGATAAGAATAAACAGATTAGTTTCTGAGAGAAGTTGTTCCTTCCAGGGGAAAAAAGGAGTGTGCACATATGTGTCTGAAGAGTGAGAATAGTGTTCCAAATATATTATTATTTTGGTTGAGAATTGAAATTTTTATTAGAAAAAAATCATTGTTGATTTTCATATAAATCTACCCAAATCATGTTTTTAAAATGTTTTTATTTCTCTTTCAAGTAATTCTTAACAATTTCTTGAAAAGACATATTCCTTTTTTGTATGCATGCTAACAGGTTGAGAGTTAAACTAAAAATTGTTCAAAATTATACAAATTATACAAAGCAATTTTAGGCTCAAATAAGGTAGCTTTTCTGTGGATGTTAAAACTCAAAAAACATCTATTAAGCATACGCTATGTGCAAAGAAGAGTCGTAGGTATTAGGAATAAAAAAGATCAAAAAAGAGATAGTCCTTACCTTCAAGGAACTCACATCCTCCCATTGGTGGTAGTGAGAGTGGGCATACAACATACATACAATTAAGTAAATGCAAGATAATTTGAAGAAGGAGAGAGCACTGCCCACCGGGGTAGGGATGATCAGAGACAATTTCACAGAAGAGGTGAAATTAGGGCTCATCCGTGAAAGCACAAAAGGATTCTGAGAGGTAGAAATTTGAAAGGAATGCATTTCAAGCATAGAAGATAACATATGAGAACACATGGAAATTGAGAGGGAATGTAAGGTGTAGGTAGAAGCTAGAACCCCTACTATGTGAATGAAGCTGGGACAGTATGGATGGGTAATGGATACATCCAAACCCCTTTTCTCTATTCACCTCCAAATCTGGTTTAGATCCTTTTTACTTCTGGCTTCGATTATTGCTAAAAGTTTCCTAAATGGTTTCCCTGCTTCAAGTCTCTCTTGACTGCAAATAAAAAATGGAAGTATCAAATTATTCATTCTCCTCATTTTCACTGTCTTGTTTAGACTCACTGGCCTTTTTCTCAGCATTCTTCCCATTTTTTGCCACTTTGGTCAGGGGTACTGCTGCTTTCACTGGGGTGGCTACCACTTTGCTGGAATGTCTCCTTTCCTGACTTGTGTGATGACAGCTCTGGCTGGAGTAGCCACCTTCTTGGAGAGGGCCATGGATTCTTTCTTATCAGGAGTCACAGTTGCTTTCTTGACAGGCATGGTGGCAACAATAGCTTTTGTGACTGTTGTACCCTCTTTGCTGGTGTAGCCACAGGATTCTTACCCTTCTTCTTAGGGACCACAACATCTTCTCCACTGCTTTCATTATCATCTTCTGCCATTTCCTCATCCTCACTGTCTTCTATCTCCTTTTGGGGGAAGGTCTATTTTCTTTAGCACACTTTGATTTTTAGCAGTCTTCCTGAGACTCACAATAGTGTTGGTGTGTGACTAGGATTGCAGATCCATAGGCAAGAGGCCTAGGCAAAGTTGGTGGCATCAGAGAGCCACCATGAACAGCCCTTTCTGGCCAAGACTGAGATGAAAGACTCAGTGACAGGGAATCTCAAGACAAATTGATAGGAAAAGAATGACGCCAAAATGGCTATAAGCAATGGCTCAAAGGAAAACAAAACTTGTGTATAAGTTCAACTAAAATTCCTAGAAAATATTAAATAAGGATTAAAAAGAGTTAATTTTTATAATTTAAATGAGAGTTATCAGAGGAAAATTCAAAAAAGAAATTATTATTATGAAAGAAAGTATTTGAAAGAGATTTAACAACTTGGCACAAGAGTCACAAAACCTTGCCCAAGGAAAATACTCCCTGACAATTAGAAATAGAAACTAATGACTCCTTGAGAAAATAAGAAATATTAAAACAAAGTCAAAAGAAAGGAAAAAATAGAAGAAAATGTAAGGTATCTCATTGCAAACAACAATTACAAAAATAATAACAGCAAGAACCAAACCAACTGACCTAGAAAAACAGATAAGTGAAAGATAAGTTAAGAATCATTAGATTACCTGAAAGCCACAGGTAAAAAAAAAGTCTAAATATCATATTTCAAGAAATCATAAAAGAATACTACCTGGAGATCTTAGAATCAGAGGGTAAAATAGAAATAGAATCTACTGGTCACCTCTGGAAAGAAACCTCGAAATGAAAGGAATGTTACCATTAAAATCCAGAGTTTCTAAATCAAAGTAAAATCCTCGAAGCAGCCAGAAAGAATACTTCCAGTTACTAAGAAGCCATATTCAGGATTACACACAACAGAGCAGACACTACCACAAAGAAGCAGAGAGCTCAGAATATGCTATTATAGAAGGCAAAAAATATAGACGTACAACTAATAACACATTACCCAGTAAAACTGGTATGATGCTACGGGGGAAAAATGGATCTTTAATGAAATAAAAGACTTCCAAAAATTTCTAATGAAAAGACCAGAGCTGTCTAGAAATTTCAAAATGCCAACACAGGAGTTAAGAGAGGCATAAAAAGGTAAATATGTGTGAATACACATAAAGAACTAAACAAGATTAAACTATGAACATTCTAATATTGGGGAACTATACAGGAGTCTCCTTAGAATGCTATCATCATCAAGGGTCATAGAGGGCATCTAATTATACAGAGAGTGTGGGAATGGTTTTGTTATATCTTAATGACATTAAAAGAAGAATGAAAAGTGAACAGAAAGATATACACTGGGGGAGGGAGAGAAAAAATAGGGTCATTATCTCACGTTTAATGTACAACATCTTTGCAAACAAAGAGGAAGGGAGTGTGAGCTGGTGACACCCAAACCTCCCTCTCGTCTGGATTGGTTGAAGAAGGTAAGAATATATGTGCACACAAGGTTCGGTACAAAAATACATTTTAACAGGGAAATAGGAGGGGAAAGGAGAGAAAAGTATAGGAGGCACAAGAGGGAGGATAGATTAAAGGACGGATTAGTTCTAAGCCAATCAATACTAAGCAAGGAAGTAAGAAAAAAAATCTTTTTTTTTTCAGTGGTAAAGAATCGGAAACTGCAGGGGTGCCCATTAACTGGAGAACAGCTCAACAAATTATGGCATGTAAATTTGATTTAATATTTTTTTAAAAAATATTTATTTTTAATATTAATTTTTTTTAAATTGAGTTTCAAATTCTGACCCTCCCTCCAATCTTTCCTGCACCTGTTAAGAAGGGATTAATTACTATTGAGCTACCAGAAATAATAAAAGGATGATTTTAGAAAAACCTGAGGACATTTGGATGAACTGGTACAGAGTGAAGTTAGCAGGACCAGGACAATAATTTATGCAGTGGAAACAATGTTGTAAAGACATAAACTTTTAAAGACTTTGGAAATCTGATCAGAGTAATGGCCAATCACAATTCCAGAACACTCATGACAAAATGTTGCCCACTTTTTGACAGAAAGTTGAAGGTGATTTTCATATAAATCTACCCAAATCGTGTTTTCAAAATATTTTTATTTCTCCTTCAAGTAATTCTTAACAATTTATTGAAAGGAAATCTCTAAGGTGAGGGAAGGAAGGAAGAAAAAGGGAAAAATGAAATTTATATAATAACCGTTATATATGAAGGAAATAACAAGTTGTACATGGTAGATTTGTAGTTTCATGTGCAATCATCTTTTTTATTGTGCTGTGTTATAGAAATGCTTGTTTTCTTCCCTGAATTGAAAATATGTGTTTTTTTAAACCAAAATTGAAGAACTCAGAGTGCAAAATGAGATTTTTTTTTGGATATGACCAATATAGGAATCTGTTTTGCTTGACTATAAATGTTTCTAACAGGGTTTTTGTTTTTGTTTCTTTCTCAGTTGGGAGAAGTGGGAGAAAGTGAGAGGGAGAGATGGCAGATTTTTGCTGATTGAAAAATAATACAACTTAATAAAAAATGAAAAAAAAGATGAGGGTTCTATAGTTAGATTGCAGATTCACAACATGACCGGGTGGGGTGGTGAAGAGATTTATACCTTGCCAGCTTAACCCTACTACAATAAGTTATTTAGACAACATAATCTCATTGAGAAATATTGTTTCCATTTAGGGGTATCCAAGAACTTAGAGTGTCTTTAGGGTTAAATAACAATGCATTGGCATGTAGAAAATAACCGTGGTTGCCTTATGTAGCATCTGTTTATGAGCTTTTGTGATCCCTATGCATCTATGCACCATATTCTAAGCTCTCTGCTTCTTTATGGTAGTGGCTGCTATATTGGGTCTGGGAGTGTCTGTTTCCTGATCTGTTTCATTTTGTCCTTAGTTTCAGGTGCCAGGGGTCATCCCCACTGGATTTCCACAGGTTATGCTTTTTAGTGTTACAAAAAGTATCTTATACCTTTCCCCACACCCTCATCCCCTTGACCCCTCCAAAAAATCAAGATGTGCAATAACACATTTCATTTATGATGACCATGGAGAAGCAGAAACCAGACCAGTGAAAGGTAACAAAGATTTTAAGGGTACTATAGATCATGACAGAAGATTGCCTGAAGTAACTGGCAATATTTAGCCTGGTGAAGGAGGAGATTTTTTTTTTGGTGGAGGAATGGGGATTGTGGTTAGTTTTAAGTCCCTGCAGGACATGTGGAAGAGGGAGTAGACTAGTTCAGCTCTGCCTTAGAAAGCAGATTTAAGAAAAAGATATAAAAGTTGCAGAGGCCAATTTCAGCTAGATGTAAAGAAGAACTTTCTAATAATGAGAGCTATTAAAAAGTTGAATGAGCTGCGATGGTTAGTAGTAGATTCCCCCTCACTTGAGGTCTTAAAGTAAAGACTGAATTACCATTTGACAACATGCATGTATATCGTGATGGACATTTCTCTGTTCAAACAAAGGCTGGAATGGGGGGCCTCTGAAGTCCCTTTCATTTTTGAGATCATAGAAATCTATGAGTTAATTAGGCCTTCTACTGACTAAAAAGTTGGTCACATACACTTAGTTGCCATGGTCCAAAATTTGAGTGCCTGCAACATGAAACAATGAAACATGAGTCAGCATGGTGTAGAGATCCTGCCTGGAACAGAGGAAGACTTGGTTTCTAGTACAGCCTCTGATTCATACTGGCTATGTGACACTGGGCAAGTCATTTAATTTCTCTATGATTTAGGCAGTTATCCAAAACAGCAACTTGGGTAGAAGATGCCAGCCTGCATTGGTAAAGGGAGTGTGTTCATCCAAGATTTTCCCGTGCAATGGAATTACAGGTCTGGTTCTTATCTTGCAACATTCTTGGTATTTTATAGCATAATGCAACATTTTCTGCAAGTGACATGTTATTATTAAGTGCCTGTTAAATCCATGGCATGGCATCTTTACTAACATTTTACACTATTCAGTGTAGTAGTGAGGGAAAAAAAATCCATTACCTTTGTAACCTGACTTCTGAGCATGCTCAGTTTGCCTCACATAGAGCCAAGCTGCATCCCTTGATCAAATGGATGTGGTTTGCAAAGTGCTTAACAAACATTAGCTCATTTGATCTTAACAAAACCCTGGGAATTAGGTACTATTATTATCCCCATTTTAGAGGTGAAGCAGATGAAGTTAAGTAACTTCCTCATGGCCACATAGCTACTAAGTATCTGAGTCTGGATTTGAACCCAGGTCTATCCTGACTCTAGGCCCAGTACTCTATCCAATGCACCATTTAGTTTTCTCTGGAGAAAGATATAACAGTAAAATCCTGAAATTCTTGATCCCTGGCCCTGCCTAATTCAACTTCATGAAGCCTTTGTTTAGCACCCATCATGGTAAATACGTTGTTCTAAGCTCCAGAAGGTTATCAGTGAAAAGTTTATATTCAAAGATAGTGTTACCTTAAGATCACAGGATTTAGACTGGGAAAGGAATTTAAGAAATCTTATGCTTGAAGTTCCTTATAAAGCAGAGTAGATGCCGTTTAGGTAAATTTAATTGGTCAAGGTCTCACAGATAGCAAGGCCAAGATCTCAAGCCATGTCTTCTGACTGCATTTTGTATTCAGATCCAAAGTTCTCCCCATTGCTTGGTGGTAGCACAGCGGTGCTCTGCTGGCATCTGCCTCACAACTCTGCTTCCTGCAGCTATTTGGCCCCTGTAAATGCCACAGGTTGCTGCTCCCTGCTGTTCTGTTCTCAGCCATCATGTATAGAATGCTCTTCACACTGCATCTTCCTATAGCTCTCAGACTATGATGCCAACTCTTTCCTCCTGCAGATCACTTCACCTTCAGTCCCCCTTTATATCAGTTCCCAGAAGATGTTGTGGGTTATTCTCTTGCTCTGGGAACCAGATTTCCATTGTGGGTTCATGGGGGAAGTGCATGCTGGAGGCCTCATATTAAAAAAGTATATTCATAACTTACAATGAAATTCCAGACTAGGGTACCTCCATTTGCCTGAAACTTTCCCTCGTACAATGTTCATGTGACCTTGGGCCTCACAAAAGTTGACTTGGACATCAGAAACTGTTTGTCCCTTACAACCACTATCAAAGAAGACATTAATTAACCAGCAATCCCTACCATGTGTTGTTCACTGTGCCAGATATTAGAGATATAAAACCAAATGAAACAGACCCTCATCTCAAGAAGCTTGCAATCTATCAGGAAAGATAGTATGTGTATATATGTATTTATATTTACAGGTATATTTACACATCACATGTACACATGTGTTTGTGTGTATATGTACATGCGTGTACATTTATATATTCTTTAAACATATATGTGAAGAAATACAAGATAGTTTAGGGCGGAAGGGGCACTAGTAGTTTGGGGTATCAGGAATGGCTTCATGTAGAAAAAGATACAAAAACTAAGTCTTAAATAATTGATTTATGAAATACTGCCATATTTGTGTTACCAATATCGTGTTGACTCAGGATGAATTTGCATTCTGATGTCCCATCTTTACCTGTCACTTGATTCTGCATCCACTGCCTATGTCAGTACTTCCCATAGGTCTAGAGACTGGGAAGAAAATAGTAGTTTCTCCCTAGCTGTCTCTAACTCTTACAAGACACTCTCTGATGCAGGTGAATAGGGTCCTCTGACATTTAGAAGCTGCTACTGGACCCAAAGGGCTAGGATGTTGTACCCTCTCCATTTCCTCTAAAAGATTTGTACCCATGCATGTGAATGGACCAAGCACAGTCTTTTGGAGACTTAATCGCCTAAAAGAAGGGGTTAGAGTCTTTTTCTCGGAATTTTGACTTATTACACTCCCATCCCAGCACATCACAGAAAAAGTACTTAATATTTAGGGTTCAGCTAATGTCTAGGAATCATATATGGGACAGCTATTTATTATCTAGAAACAAAAGAAATAACACAAAATACTCTCACAAGCATGCATTGATCAGACTTAGGCAATTAAGGGTATCTAACTTATAAATACACAATATAATACAAAATACATAGTATACACAAATATAAAAAATATTCTTCTAGTAGGTTGAGCTTTAAAACCAGAACATTAAGCTATTTACTAAAGTGCTTAATACAGGCATTTTACATTATATTGTTTAAACTGCCCCCTTCAGGTAGAGGTTTTCTGGCAACCATATCAAGAAGTTGAGGTCCTTCTCCCATCAGTGATATACTGTGCAATGCAGGAGCTCTCTTTGTACCCACTCAGGCATCAACCCAGACTACGGAGATGACCCAGTGTCTCCAATACCTCAAACTCACAAGGTTTCCTCCCAGACTGGAAATACTTCTCATTGCTGTTCAGGCACCTCTACTCAGGAAAGGAAACAAAGGAGAAAGTGGGGGTGGAGGGGAAGGGATTGGGGAAGGGCCCTCAGGCTCAATTTGCTTAGACAACCACTTGCTTTAGCTGCCAAGTGGGAGCAGTCTCCATCTCTCCCAATGGTGAAAAGTAGGGCAGCCACTTCTATTCCTCATCTGTCCAGGGATTGCTTCAATGACCTGATCTGTAGCCATGAATAGCAACAAAGGGCAGGTCCCTCCCTTTTTAAAGGTCCACTAAGCCACTAGCCCTTCCTGCTCAGTGCCCGATAAAGAGATTGCTTCATCATAACAAAAGCACCTGAGTCATTCAGTAGTGAATCACACGTGGATGGAAGGAAGCAGCCAGGGGCTTTGTCATCTCGAAAGCACCTACGCACTGAGCTGGTATAAGTCTTTAACTAAAAGCAGGTACTCTGCATAAGCTGAGAACTCAGGGCTACTCTGCACATGACCTGTCACACTCAAATTACCCAGGACTGCTTCTAGAAAAATATATGGGTGGATGGGGACCATTCCCCCTTCTCTCTCTCTCACAAGGGCCTTTAGTCCCTCAATCCCTCCATTCCCTTCTCAATCCATCATCCTTGATCTAACTTCTCTTTCCTCTCTTGGGAGGTAGAGGGAGAGGGACCACAGTCAGCCAAATCGTCTCCTTGATTGTTGTGGTAAAATCTTTTACTATAGCAAATATAGCTTCTTTGATTTAAAAAAAATGCCTCTCAGAAACTACTTCCTCAGAAACTGTTTTTCCTTTTTAAACAAATGTTGTATTAGCACCAGTTAACCTAAAAATTGGGCATATTTATTAAATAACTGTAAGCAAAATAGCCTAAGGAAAACTATGGATTTTTGTACCAATTAACAGCAAAAAAAAAAATGAAGCAGCTGCTTTGGTGGAATGAATATGATGTAATTTGATGTACTCTGTTCAATGGCATTAGAGGTTCAGGAAATTCAATTGATTATGATGCAGTCAATTAAATTAGGCCTTTTTTTTGGTTTGTTGTTTGACTCATCCACCATAATCCTTAGTAGGCACACTGAGATATGGTTTAAAAAAAACAAGATCACTAGATTTGCGTTCAGGAAATCTGACTTCAAATCCTAGGTCAGCTGTGTATTAGTTGTATACTTGAGGCAAACCATTTTCCCTTTCTAAGACTCAATTTCCTTACATCTAAAATGGAGATAATCTTTGCCTGGACTGACTCACAAGGTCATTGCAAGGAATTAATGAGAAAACAAGTATAAAGTGTATAGTAAGGTAAAGCCTGATATATAGGCCACAAAGTATGGTGGAAAGAGTCCCATAGATCTCATCCAAAAGACCTGGGTTAGAATCTAGATTTCACTAACCTAAGGTAACCATTATTACTATCAGCTGTGTGAATTTGGGGACATCACGTTATTCCTTCTGAGGCTCAGATTACTCACCAGTAAATTAAAAGGCTTGGATTTAGAGGGTTAGAGATTCCAACACTAATATTTTATATTTCTATATAAATATGAGCTACTAGTTAATCTTTTTTCTTTTATTCTACCATAGCAAAAACTACATTGATCTTTCTTGCAGGTTATATTGACATAAGGAAAATGGCCCTAGAGGCAATATTCAAGGACCCTGGAACTGAAGCCTGGTCATTTGACCAGCTTGAAATACCTTGCCCAAACTCACAAAAAGTGGCCTAGCAGATCTGTTGTGTGTGATAAAGTGGGATTTAAGGAAATTTTGGAGCAAAATTGAAAAAGTGTACCTTCATTCGGAAGATATTTTTGGTACAGAATATGGCAGTGTCATGTAGTGAATTGAGAGATGACTTTGGAATTAGAAAGACACTTTCTTGAAAAGCAGTGTCAACTGACTGTCCTACTGTTGTATCTATCCATCGTTCCTTTTCCTTCTTAGTTTTGCTTCTTAGATGAAAGCACTCCTCCCTAGTCACCACTTCCCTATGTATGGTCTCCTCCATTGGAAGAGCTCCTTGAGGGCAGGTACTATCTCTCTTTTTCTATTTGTATCTCCAGAATTTAGTATAGTGCCTGACAAATGGAAAATGCTTAATTCATGCTCTTTTCACTCAGTCATGTCATTCATTCACTTCCAGTTACCTGGTTAATAAATATCAGAGCCACACTTTAAACCAAGGCTGTTTTTGCTGCACCACAGGCATTTTATATTCTCAAATATTGCAGGAAAGATGGGAAGGATGCATAATCCAGCAGACAGTTTTGAAGTGGAACCATGTGCATTGTAGGGAGAGGGAGAGGAATACTTCATATATCCAAGTGTGAAGTCATTTGGGATTTACAAAAGGTAGAGATAATGACTTCACTTCTCTGAGACCCAGTTTCTTCTCCTATAAAATGGGGTTTATGATCCTTTAACTTTTCCCTCATAGGGTAAAAATGAAGTCTTTATAAACCTTACTTTAAAATGCTATAAAGTTATAGCTAGTGTTGTTATGAAGGGGCTGAGATAATCGGGGAAATATTCATAGAGGGTGTGAGTTATGAGTTGGACCTTAATGGATGGGTGAAATGGGAGATACAGAGAAAAAAGGTCGGGGTACTTTTCTGAACAAATTCAAGTCAACAGCATCAATCAAGTGCTCACTTTATTTAATATATTAGTCAGTACTGGATATATGGATATACGAAGTCTTTTTTTTATCCTTGTCCTCAAAGAGCTTATATTCTGGGGGGGGGGGTAGGGAATGGTGGAAGGGGATGGAAGATACACTGTATAGAGGAAGAATAAGCCACATCATCCCCATCCCTCAGTTTCCTCATTGATAAAGTAAGAGCATACAACGAGATAATTTCTAAGTTCCCTTCCACTTATAATTCTAAGATGCTGATGTTAAATTAAAATGTTAAAATGATGTTAAAATTAAAAAAAAACACCAGACTAATGGAGAAGATAATCTATGTGGGAGACAGAAAAAAAGGTAGAGTCAGTAATTAGGGCAAAACCATATGGATTGGACAATGGCAGACTCTGCATGAATGTCAGCCTTTGGGCAGACTCAGGCAGCTTGGCAACTACATTTCCCTTAAGTTCGTTAAGGACCAATGGCCCATTAATTCCCATGCTACTGACCAGCTCCCTGGGCTAAGTAGCATTAAGACATACTCAACCCAGTAGTTTTATTTATTTCTACTAAATTCTTTCTTATCAGCTGCTTAATTGTTTTTATGTCTAACAAATTTATTTCAAGCTCAGAGGTTTCAGGACTGATGTTAAACTTCATAGATTTTTGTAAGAGAACCATTTTTTTTGGGCCACTCTTAAAAATTCAAGAGACACCAAACCACATACAAAGCTGCAACAAAGCGTGTAAGAATTGATTGATGATATTATCAGTGCACTTAAACATAGGCTATAAAATGAGAGCCTGATGAATGAAAAATAGTTTAAAATGCTGTTCCCCTTACACCATTCAAAAAAAGTTGATGTTATTTCATTTTTCCCCCCCTGCGCTTTAAAAATACTCATGCTGAGATCTTGAGATTGTATTCAGCTTGTGAAATTAGCGGCACAATGCTACTCCAGCCACCCCTATTATCTAGCACAAAGGCTTTAAAGTAGAATTGAAATCCTATTATATATATTTCATTAAATTGGCTTCCAGCAGGGCATCTTAATTAAGATGTGCTTATTACCTGGGTCCAGATTAAGCGGCATGGACTGTATCACAGTCTTTCTAATCAGACAGAAAGCATGGGTTAGGCCAGATCCTGATTCTGCTAATGAAGGCTAATGGCCCATGGCCTTCATGGTACAACCGTGGTAGGACTTGGTAATGGCATCTTGACTTTTTTCATTTAAATGCTGAAAATGAGTGTGATCCCATTGCCCTGTCTAAAGTAAATACTTGTACTTTTGGAATCATATATTTGCTCATGCTTCCATTAAAGTCCTACCACGATGTTTCTTCTTGGCCTTTAGTTGACCCTTCTTGCTTGAAAATTATGTCAAGGGATGATGTGTACTAGTGGGTACAGGTTGGCTAGGTGAAAAAGTGACTAGATTGTTGGACTTGGAGTAGGTAAGTTCAAATGCTGGCTCAGATTCCGAGTTTCTATGTGACTCTAGGCAAGGTACTTAACCTTTCTCACCTTCAATTTCCTTGATGGTAACAGAAAATAATGATAGCATTCAACTTGCAGGGCCATTGTAAGGATTAAATGAGATAACATATTAAGGTGTTTTGCGAACTTGAAGTGTTATGCAAGTTATTATTGTTATTCCTATTATTAATATTATCACTTACTTTATTTTTAGCCCCAGCATTTAGCAAAGTACCTGGCATGAGCTGTTGTTCAGTTGTGTCTGAATCTTTGTGACCCAGTAGATCATAACGAGCCAATGCTGTCCATGGGTTTTTTCTGTGTTTTTTTGGGGGGGCAACTGGCACTTAGTAGGTGCTTAATAAGTGTCCAATGAGTCAATGATTTTTTATTATTATTAAATCCCACCATGAAGAAAGGTTCTGAATAGTGGCCTGATGAGATTTTGTGTCTTTTGTTTAAGGACTAGATTAGTAGACCAGATAAGTGTGGAGAAGCTCATCACTGGAAAATTACCCACCAGCTTTGTTTACTTCATTGGACCCAGCAATTTATAAAACAGCTTTTTTTGGGAAGTGTGTGGAGTTTATAAAATGTGCTGGGGAAAGGAGTCCGCACAATGATGAAAGCACGGATCCTTGAAGGTTTGAAGTACTGGAGTATTGTGTTCTCATCAGTGGCTCATTATAATTCCACCAGGAATACTTGTTAGGGCCTGTCATTGGCCTACTGCTATGTGTACCAAACTGGTTTGGGATACCCATTCTCCATGCTTGGAGGCCCTTACCAGGCCCTTCATATCTTGAGATTCACTCCTTGATATCCAAGGTTCTGACCATGGTGAAGCACTGGGTTTCTAAAGGAGTACTCTACACCAAAGATTCAGGTATACTTTTAGGTGAGACCCCCTGTGGCTCCAACAATGTGCAGAATTCAGTTTAAAAGTATGTAATCAGCCAAGATGGTAGAGTACAGACAGCAATCCAGTTGAACTCTCCCAATATTACCCTCCCAAAACTTTAAAATAACTCTTCAACTAAAATTTTGGAGCAGCAGACCCAAGAAAAGGTCAGATTGAGACATGTTTCCAGCTTAAGACAACTTAGGTAGATGGAAAAGGTCTGACACACTGGGGTGGGAGCAGTCTAGAGTACTGTGGCAATACCAACGGTGAGCCTTAGAAGAAGCTGCAACAGTAGTAGCCTCATCAGCATCAGCATCGGCATCAGGAGCTTTTAACCCAGAGATGGAAGGAGGTTAGACAAAAGGATAGAAAGAAATTACAGGGGACCTTTTGCTGCCACTGAGTGTAGCTGGCATTGATTGGAAACTCTGGTCTCCACAAGCAATTCTGGGTCACGGTTCCAGGAAAGAGAAGAGCTCTTGTGTTCAGTCACAAGGGAACAGGGGACCTGGATACAGCTCCAGGGCTAAGAAGAGTCCTAACTCTTACAGATTCAGAAGAGCAGGAGAGCAGGAGACCTGGTCACAGGTCCAAGGCCAAAAGGAGCACTAGTGCTTGAAGCTGCAGAGGAGCAGGAGCCCGTCATGGGTGAAGACTAGAGCACAAACCAGGAAAGCAGTGACTGCTTTCCCAGATCACACCACCTTAGAAGCACGAAAAAGTTTTATATCCCTAGAACTAGCTCTGAAAACAGTAGCATGAAAAAGATTAAAGCATGGACAGTACCTCCCCACCCCCAGGTGAGTAGAGCCCAAAATAAACATAAAGTTCGAAGTAAAGAAATAGATTTTAAAAATGAGCAAACATTAAGAAGAAGAAGGAGGGGGAGGAGGAGGAAGAGGAGGAGGAAAGGAGGATGGGGAGGGGGAAAGGAGGAGGGGAAGAGGGAGGGGGAGGAAGGAGAAGGGGAAGGGGAGGAGGGAGGAAGAGGTAGGAGGATAGTGGGGAGGGGCAGGAGGAGGAGGGGGAGGAGGAGGAGGAGGAGAAAGTTTACCATAAAAAGCTACAACAGTGGCAGAGAAAACCAAGACACAAACTGGAAAACAGACAGCAATGTATAAACAGCTACAAGCAAAGACTCAATGATAAAATGTCTATTGGATACAACAAACCCAACAAAAATTACTAAAAGAGTTAAAGAAAGAGTTAAAACTAGTAGAGGAAAAATTGGACCTATATATACAAAAATAATTATAGCAGGTCTTTTTCTGGTGTCAAAGAACTGGAAATTGAGGGTATGCTCATCCATTGGGGAATGGCTGAACAAGCTGTGGCATATGATTGTGTTGGAGTCCTATTGTGCTATTTAAAAAAAAATTATGAGGGGAATGGTTTTAGAAAAAAAACATGGCAAGACCTTATATGACCTGATCTAAAGTGAAGTGAGAACTAGGAGATCAGTGTATAATAATAGTAATGTTGTAACGATGATCCACTATGAAAGACTTGGCTAATCTGATCAATACAATGATCCAAGCCAATTCCAAAGAACTCATACTGAAAAAGTGTTATCCGCCTCCAGAGAGAGAAGTGATGAACTCCAAGTGAGAACTGAAGTATAATTTCGCCACTTTATTTTTTCCCTTTTTCCCAATGTGGCTGATGTAGAAATATGTTTTGCATGATTTCACTTGTATAACTATGTCATTTTGCTTGTCTTCTCAGTGGGTAGGAGAGGGGTGGGAGGGAGAGAAGTAATTTGGAAGTTAAAATTTAAAAAGAAAAGAATGTTGAAAATAAACAATAATAAATTTAATTTTTTTAAAAAGTCCCTAGTAATTATTTCTGTTCACTTTGAGATATCATAAAGCTATAGTGCCCTTACTGTCTTGTGGTAAGGGAAACATAATCTTCTCACCAAGACTCTGATTTTCTGACATAATTTCATCTCCCCACATGCCTCTAAAGATGCTTTGGTGTCAGCTTTTGGAATGGAAGGTAGGTAGGGGAAGCTGATCTTTGATTCAGGGGTGGTTCATATATTTGAAGACAAAGAGAAAGGAAGATATAACACTAATAACCAACATTTATATGGCAGGTTAAGGTTTGCAAAGTATTTTTTATGTATTCTCTCTCATTTGATCCCCACAACAATGTTTTGGGGTAAATGTTATTATTAGGCCCATTTGACACATGAGAAAACTGAGGCTGACAGAGGTAATGACTTGCCCAGTATCATGTAGATAGTAAGTATTCACAGCAGGATTTGAACTAGGTTCAGGTCTCATATCCACTGAACTACCTAGCTGCCTATGAATGTACTAGGGAGAGTTGACATAGCCTGTACCATGCTGGTATCCCTGCCACTGAATTTCGGGTAGTGCTCAACTTTGGAACCTCTAAGCACTGACTTTGCTGAAGAAAGGGCTAGTCCATAGGTAAATAAATAGGCACTGGATCTAAGGGAATAAGTGTTCAGGACTGACCCCAAATAGCACAAAGAGAGATTTGTATTTGACAGCCTATTATGAGCTTAAAGATTAGACCTCATCTCTCTCTCTCTCTCTCGCTGTGTCTCATGCTATATCTGACAGCTGGGAAATTTATGACTAGATATTGAAAAGATCCCTTGATCCAGACTAGGGGTCAGGAACCTGAGGCTGTATGTGGTCTTCTAAGTTCTCAAGTATGGCCCTTTGACTGAATCCAAACTTCACAGAACAAATTCCCTAAATAAAAGGATTGGTTCTGTAAAACTTGGACTCAGTTAAAAGGTTGCACCCCAGGACCTAGAAGGCCACATATGGCCTTGAGGCTGCAGGTTCTGCATCCCTGATCTAGACCTTGGCTGAAGAGGTAATGGGTGGGGAGAACCTGTTAGGAGTAGAAATGTGCTTTTTTTTTCTTTTCATTCTTTGGAGGGATAAGGTGAGGGTATGGAAGTTGAAGATGGGATGAAAGTAGCATTTTGAATTCTACTATAATTAAGTTGTTTGCCTTGCATTTTATATGCTTTTATTATATGTAATTAAAATATTGTTTTATAGTAACTATGATAGTGGAAGTAACCAAAACTTCAGAAATAAATGGGGAAAAGAGGCCTAAGACCAAGTAAGGAAAAGTCTGAGATTGAGTACACAATCCAAATAAGAATCTCAAAGTTTAGTGGTGGGGGTTGAGTTTAGGTTCTGCTCTACATTCTCAGGGTTCTATTGATAACATTGAGCATTATATTTGTTACATTTTGAACCCAAATCAGCACATTTTGACAGAAGATTTATTTTCTTCTGGTTCCTTTCCCCCAAAGTGTGAAATTCCAATACTTGCGACAGTGGTTATGATTTTAGACTAGAATTTTCATGACCAAGGTCATCACTGAGGCAACTACCCAAAGGTAAAATATGTATAAGTACACAACTTTAGATATATAGAACACAGATTAGCAGGAGACTTTTCACAAGTAATCATCATTTTTTTCTGTCTTTTCTAACTCTCATTTTGGCGATATGCATAATAAAAATTTTAATGTTTACTCGACTAATTCTGTTACTATTTGCCAAAATATTAGAATTTCTGGTAAATTTGATGGTTTGTGGGGACAGCAGAGTAGAATATTCATTTAGTTACCATTTTCTAAACATTAGAATTTTTGGCTGAAGAAGAGAAAAACCAAAAAAAAAATGTTGGTAAGTGACACAGTGAGTGAAAGAGAAATAGAAAGAGATAAAGAGACAGAGAGAGACAGAGAGACAAGGAGACAAAAGAGACAGAAATAAAGATAGAGAGAGAAGAGTAAAAAAGCAATAAAGACAGAAAGATGAACAGAAACAGAGATAGAGGGATAGACAGAGACAGAGAATCAGTAATAAAGACAAATAGAAAAAGTGTTAGAATTACAGAATCATAGAATCACAGCATTACAAGGGACCTTCAGGGCCATCTTGTCCATACCTGAGCAAGAATTCCTTCAATGATATCCTCAATAAGTAGTCACCCAGCCTCCACTTGAAGGTCTCTAGGCAGTGGCAGGAGAGGGGGAGTCATTATATCCAGAGACAGTCCATTGCACTTAGAGATAGCTCTAATTTTTTAGAAAGATCCTGCCATTTCACCTAAATCTTCTCTACTACTTTTTCCACCATTTGATTATAGCTCCACTCTATAGGTCTAGAAAGAACCCATGACACACATGGCTCCTTAACCTCAACCACCATGTTTCATACCTTTCCTCCTTCTGATCTGCTCAATAATCTTATTTCTTTAATCAGATATGTCTCTTCATGCAGATCCCTGGAAGCGGGGGGAGTAAGCATATACACTTTCAGATAGCAGAGAAACAAGCAGGAAATGGTTAACCAGGTAGAATCCATTTCATTCATCCTCACCGATGTCACGTACAAAAAGCATCCCAAGCATTTCAAATTGCCATTACTCCTAGGTGCAGCTCAGGAACACTCATTCAAATTAAATATTCAATTGGGCAGTAAGGATACAACCAAATGATCTGTCACTAAACCTCTCTATCACCACCACAGTTGGCAAAGGCTGTGTCTTACATAAATATTTGATGATCAGGAGTCAATCATTGGCATTGCAGTAGTTATCCCAATTGGAATGGTCAGTCTCAACATCAATGATACCCTTCAGAGGAAATGGCATTACTTACTTAGCTCCCAGAGAATAATAACTGAATTAACGTAGCACTGACACTTGGCAAGCTAATACCTTCCAGCCTGGGCTCACTTGGCAATCAGAATAGTAAAGCACCACAGCATACACACACTTTTGGCTGCTGTTCAGCTGCCAGAGTATCAGAGAAAATTTGGCATTTAATGATATGCAAAGTGTTGTTGCTGTTTGATTGTAGTGTATACGACATAGGCTTTGGAGCATGACTTGAAGTAATTTAACAACTGGAATAACAGGCATTTGGGAAGGAACTAATTTCATAGGAAGGGAGATCACAGACAGTAGACTTGTTCACAAAAATGGTACCTTGTCATGTAATACAGACTTAGAGATCAAGCTATAAGAAAGTTGGTTGTAGGGAAATGGTCCTCCTCTTCAGGTTATATAGAGTCCCTCTATAATTGCAGCATCATTACTTTAGATAGTGTTAGCCCACTTTGGACAGCCATTGCACTGCTCATCCTCCAAAGAGTGGAAAAGGCTTTTTGATGTATCATAAGATCACAGACTTAGCTCTTAAATGAACCTTAAAAGTCATTTAGTGCAACCCCTTCATTTTATAGACGATGAAACTGCAACCTAGAGAGTTTCATTGACTTGCCCAAAATTGTAGAGATAATTTGGTGACAAAGTTAATATGTAGCCCAGCGACTCTAACTTCAGCTTGAATGCTCCCTTCAATGCTCTACGCTGGAAATAAATTTTAGTCAAGACTTCTCAAAGGTGATAGGAAAATGCTCTCTTACCTGTCCCTTTCTTTTCTTAGATGTGGGATGGTATATATGGATTGGAACTAGAGTCATGGACTTAGCTTGAATTCCCAGTTTGCTGCTTATTCCCTCTGGGATCTTGGAGATTTAACCCCTCTACTCTTCATTCATAAAATTTGAATTTCATAGAAGTTTGATAGATTATATTTGGAGTAAAAAAAAATACTAGATTGAGGTCTCAACTCTGCTTTTTACCAACAGGAGTCGCTCTTGGTTCTAGTGGACTACAGGGTCAGTATGAGTCAACAGAGTGACAAAGTAGCCGAAAGAGCAAGTATAAAATTGAGAAGCATAATGTCTAGAATGGGGTGGGGGTGGGGGCAGTGCTACTTCTTCATTTCACCAGAAGCTTTGCTTGGACTCCTCAAAAAAATCACGCTTTCTCCAGAATAAGCTCGTAACCAGAAATCTCCGTGTCATAGAGATTGTTTCAGCTTTGACACTCCATGCTGCCTGAACACCCTTCCCCTCCCTTCTGATTAGAGGCTTGTACTGGGGAGCAAAAATTCCTCCCAAAGTTGCCCTTTATAAGAGGCTCAGAATTTTCCAGCCAATTCATTTCCCACCAACTGCTCCACTTGGTTTCAACTTTACAAACATCAAGTCCTCTGGTATCTCCCACTCCTACCCTCCCCCCAGCTTCCTTTTATATGTTGGCTTCTAGCCTGGGGGCCAGGAATGTCTTTCTTCTTGTTATTTTTATCCTTAATGCCTGGCATTATTGTAGGTGCTTGATAAAGGTTTATTGACTATGACTATATTTTATCATCCTGTATTTTGTCCTAGTCAGATCACATCTTTATTGCTGTATTATTTCTGATAGTTACATTTTTAAGAAAGATATCGACAAGGTTTGGAAGAATATCTGCCTCTCAGAATTATTATGAGGATCAAATGAGATAATCATTGTAAAACACTTAAAACAGAGCCTGGTACATAGTAAACACTATATAAGTGTTAGCTACAGTTATTATTAAATGCTAACTACTATAGTTATCCAAGTACAAGTTGGATTGAATGAACACTGAGATCCCTTCTAACACTGAGACACAATGATTTACAGTTACATAATATATAGCAAACCTTCCTCTCAGCAACCTCATGAAGGAGGTACTATTGCCAACACCAGTCAGATTTCACAGATGAAGAGGCTAAGGAAGCTCAGAGGCCTTAAGGAACTTGTCCATGGTCATGTGGACAGGAAGTAACAGAGCCTGAACTCAGTCAATCCCAGGTTTTCTGACTCTTTCTTAGTCCATTAATTTTGTTACTAGACCACATAGACTCCTATGATCCACAATAGACTTTTACAAATATATGTGTACATCTGGAGGGTGGAGGAGAAAGATTAAAAAAAAATTACTAATGACTATAGTTGAAATTTGGCCATTCTCTTCTTAATTGAAAAGTCTAATATTTACTTTAGACCAGAGGTATGAAACGCTTTACCATAGAATCCCTAGTACAGAGAGAATCTGAATTAAATGTAACTGGGAAATACTTTACAAAATAAGTAAAAATCAAATAGAATGTAGATGGTGTTAATGTGTAATTTTCTAAGTCAATGTCCCTTCCAGGATCCTTTTATAGAATTTTGAGGCCAAATTTCTATTTGAATTTGATACCATTGATTTTTGTTTGACTACTACTTTTTGCTTGTGTTCTTGCTTCTGAAGATTTCCCTTCTAGTCCATCTTTCACATTGTTACCAAAATAATTTTTGCTATGTACAGTCATATCACTCCTCTGCTGGGAACAAAACTGCAATAATAATAAGACAAACAAAACACAAAAATATGTGTATTAAATATAGTTCAGAGAACCCAGTGTTCAAGATCTGGCACAAGCTAGTGCCGCCCTACCTTGTCAGCTTTATGTCATAATATCCTTTGGTACATAGTTGATGATCTAGCCAAAATTCCCCTGGATGGTCCCTTGTGTTCTCATGCATTTATTTAATTATTAATTTATGTATTAATTTATCAATTTATCTATCTATCTATCTATCTATCTATCTATTTATTTGTTTGTTTGTTTATTCATTCATCCATTCATTCATCCATTCATTTATTATTTTGTTTGTTTATTTATTTATTTATTTATTTGTTTATTTATGCTGCTGCTTCTGCCTGGAAGGTCACCCTTCCATCTTCTCTGCTTCCCCCATCATTTTAAAACTAGTTCAAGTGTCATCTCCTCCTCAAAGGCTTCTTTGATTTCCCCCCAAAACACATAATCTGTTATAATGCTTTTGTTTCTGTTGGTATCATAGCTAGATTATAAACTCCATGAGGGCAGGGGGATTGATTTAGTCAATAATTAATGCCTAGTATAGAAGTGGCTACACCCTAGATGCTTAATAAATATTTGTTACAAGGTTATTTATAAGAATGAGTTTGTTTTAGAGGGAAAATGCAAAGCAGATGCAAATCCAAGAATTAACAAACCCCCTGCTAGATGATTTGGTTCAGTGTAATCCCATTTGCAGGTGTTATCTCAATGTTTTTCCACAAATGCCAGGGAACAATGTGTTCTGGCATTACTAGGCAAAACAGAGTCCAGGGGGCATTTCTCACATTCTCTCAGTCTTCCCAATCTGATTGTAAGCCACTTGAGGACAGGGCCAAACCAAAAGACTAATTTGTTGATGAATATGGATTCTTCACACCACCTAATATACTGCTGAGCACATAGCCCAGGGTAAATAAAATACTGTTGACTCTATCAGGCAATAATTCTGAGGGCAATGTATCTGGCTATAGGTGAAGTACACAACAGAATTATCATCTATAAGTTTAACAATTAATTCTATATTATGTACCCTTATCCAGATTCATGACAAGGTCCTTACATGCTAAGCAATTTGATTCAACCAATGCTCATTACACATCTATTTTCAATATGCAAAGAGCTACTACTAAGTACAAACCATTGGGGATACAAAGACAAAAAATAGACAATGCCCGCTCTCAGGGAGATTGCATTCCCTTAGGAGAAGTAAAATACAAACATTTAATTAAATACAACATAATTTGAAGGAGGAGAAGACTATAAGAGAGAAAACAGAAAACAAACAAACAAACAAACAAACAAAATCTTTGACCTAAAGACAGCATCAGAACTGAATCTTGAAGGAAGCTAAAGATTCTAAAAGGGAGAGGGGAGGACAGGCTGCATTCCAGTTATGGGGGACAATTTGTGTAAAGGTAAAGAGGTGGGAGGTGAATGTTGTCAGACAACAGCAAAGAGACTAATTTCGTAAAAAAAAAAAAATAGTATTGTGTGAAGGGAAATAATGTACAATAATTCTGGAAAGGTAGGCTGGGGCCAGATCACAAAGTTATTTAAATGACAACTTAAGAAGATTCTATTCCATTCTTGAGGAAAGAGGGAGACAACAAAGAATTTGAGCTGGGGTGGGACTAGGTCAGACCTGTCCTTTAGAAAAAATGTTTCATCAGCCATGTGGAGGATGGATTGGAGAAATGAGAGGATTGGGGGGATGGGGTGGACAGAGATTGGAAGGAGGTGACCAATTGAGAGGATTTAATGATTATCCTGGTAATAAAAGATTAGGGTCTGAATTAGGAAGGTGCACATGTATATGAAAAGAAAAAAGCAGATGTAATATTTGAAAATGTGGGTTGTTCTGAAAGTCTTTATTGCCATTTTAAATGCCTAAAAGCTTAAAACTACACCAAGACCTTTGGGACATGCAATATTCCCCCCTCCCCTCCTCTTTAGCATCCTTATGTCTTTACAATCTTCCCTTCATGCCCACCCCTAGTGGCTTTAAGCCTGAGCTTTGCCTAAAGACTTAGATACTTAAAAGTCATGGGATGAAGAATATTTTGGCATTGAAAATGTATATATTTGTATAAAAGCAAAACTGGGGAGAGGTAGGGCAAGTGGGTAAAGTAACTCTCCTTTACTATCCTCAATTCCCCTCCAAACAACTTTAAGTAACATCACAAAATGAATTCTAGAGTGGAAAAACCAACAAAAGGGTGACATAAAACAATTATCTAGCCCAAAACAACTTACGAGGTCATCAGGATAGGTCTACCTCACTGGGGTGAGAGTGGGACACAGTCCAGTACAGGCCCTGTCAGCACAGGCCACATTTCAGCAAGCCAGCAGCAGGCCTTGGGTGTGAATGAATCAGCTGTGGCTTCTGGAGCTCTCAGAAAACAAATGGTAAGGGGATTGGACAACTGGTCAGAAGGAGATTACAGGGAACTGGGTGTAGAACTCTTTTGCGTTTTCCATATTCAGTTCTGGGTCACTGTCCCAGGGCAAGGAAGAGGACTAGAACATTGGGGCATGTGGCTGCAGGGGTACAGGGGCTCCAGTCAAAATTCCAGGGAAGAAAAGAGTGCTTATGGTCACTCACAGACCACAGCACAGGTCAGAAGAGCAGTGACCACACCTCTCCTTAGATCATATCACCTTGGAACAACTGAAGACTTACAAACACCCAAAACTAGCTCTGAAAACAGCAGCACACACAAAAAACCCTGAAGCTTGGGTCAGTGCCTCCCCCTACTCCATGAACAGAGCCCAAATTTAACCTCAAGTTAAAAGTCAAGGAATAGGCTGGAAACTGAAAAAACAACAACACAATAATATAATCATAGAATGTTACTATGGTGACAGGGAAGATCAAAACACAAACTCAAAAGAAGAAAACAAAGTCAAAACAGCTGTATACAAAACTTCAAAAAAATGTGAATTCATCTCACCTCCCTCCCACCCAAAATAACAACATTGCTAGAAGAGCTCAAAATCAAATAAGAGAGGTAAAGGAAAAATTAGCAAAATAAGTAAGAGTGATGTAGAAAAATAATGAAAAGAGACTCAAGAGCCTGGTAAAAAAGGCACAACAATATACTGAAAAAAAATAATACCTTAAAAGCAGACTAGGCTAATGCCAAAAGAGGCACAAAAATCCTCTGAATAGAGGAACGTCTTAGACAGTGGAGTTAACCAAAAGGAAAAGGAGGTACAAAAGCTTGCTGAAGAGAACTCAGTAAAAATTAGAATTTGGCAAGTGGAAGCTAATGACTCTATAAGACATCAAGAAACAATTAAACAAAATCAAAAGAATGAAAAAGGGGGTGGGGCCAATATGGCAGAGTGAAAACAGGGACTCCCTTGAGCTGTCCCCCAAATCTCTCCAAACATCTGTAAGAAATGACTCTAAACAAACTCTAGGGCTTCAGCATCCATGAAATAACAAAGTGCAACAAGACTCTATCCCAAGATGGCCTGGATGGTCTCTTTGAAGGGTGTATTGTACTGTGCTAGGAGCAAAGCACAATCTAGAATTGGCCATGCCAGGACAGACCAGGCCAGAGCAGGCCTCAGGGCCCTGAATCACTGAGCTGTGAAAAAGATCCCAAAGAGAAAACTCTTAGGAATATTGTAGCCATTTCCAGAGTTTCCAAGTCATGGAAAAAATATTGCATGCAGCCAGAAAGAAACAATTCAAGTATTGTGAAAACACAATCAGGGTAACACAAGATGTAGCAGCTTCTACACTATGGGATCTAAGGGCTTGGGATATGATATTCCAGAGGTCAAGGGAGCTGGGATTAAAACAAAGAATCACCTACCCAGCAAAACTGAGTATAATACTTCAGGGCAAAATATGGATTTTCAGTGAAATGGAGGACTTTCAAAATTCTTGATGAAAAGACCAGAGCTGAATAGAAAATTTGACTTTCAAATACAATAATCATGGGAAGCATGAAAAGGTAAACAGGAAAGAAAAATCCTAAGGGACTAACTAAAGTTGAACTATTTACATTCCTACATGGAAAGATGATATTTGTAACTCATCAGACCTTTCTTAGTATTAGGGTAGTCGAAGGGAATATTCACGTAAATACATACATACATACACACACATATGCATATGCATATGCTTATATATACATATACATACACATATACATACACATGTGTGTGTGTGTGTGTGTGTGTATATGCATATATATATATATATATATACACACACAAACACAGAGGGCACAGGGTGAGTTGAATATGAAGGGATGATATCTAAAAAAATAAAATTAAGGGGTGAGAGAGCAATATGTTGGGAGAAGGAGAAAGGGAGAGACAGATGGGGTAAATTATCTCACAAAAAAGTGGCCAGAAAAAGCTATTATAATGGAAGGGAAGAGGGGGTAAGTGAAAGGGAACAAGTAAATCTTACTCTCATCAGATTTGGCTTAAGGAGGGAATAACATACACATTAAATTGGGTACCTTACTCTACAGGAAAATAAGGGGGAAGAGGATAAGGTGAGGGCGATGATAGAAGTGAGAGAAGATTGGGGAAGGGGGTAGTCAATAGCAAAAACTTTTGAAAAGGGACAGGGTGAAAGGAGAAAACCGAATAAAGGGGCACAGGATGGGATGGGGGGAAATGTATTTAGTCTTTTACAACATGACTATTATGGAAGTGTTTGGCATAATGATACATGTATAGGTTATATATATATACATATATATATATATATATATATATATATATATATATGTATGTATGTACAACCTATATTGAATTGCTTGCCTTCTCAAGGAGGGTGGGTGGTGAGGGAAGAAGGGAGAGAATTTGGAACTGAAAGTTCTAAAAGCAAATGTTTAAAAATTGTTTTTACACGCAACTGGGAAATAAGATACACAGGCAATGGGGTATAGAAATCTATCTGGCCCTACAAGAAAGTAAGGGGGAAGGGGATGGGGGTGGAAATAGGGTGTTAGAAGGGAGAGCAGACTGGGGAAAGGGGTAATCAGAATATATGCAATCCTGTGGGGGGGGGGAGGATAGAGATGGGAAAAATTTTGTAACTCAATATCTTGTGGAAACGAATGTTGAAAAGTAAAATAAATGTCAAAAAGGGGAAAAAACATTAAAAAATAATGAAAAAAAAAACAGAAGAAAATATGAAATATCTCTTTTGAAAAATAGATCCAGAAGAGATCATTTTAATTTTATTGAACTACCTAAAAGCCATGATTTTAAAAAGATCCCAGACATTGTCTTTCAAAATGCTATCAAGCAAAATTACTTTGATATCCTAGAACCAGAGGGTAAAATAGAAATGGAAAAAATCCATGAATCACCTCCTGAAAGAAATTCCAAAACGAAAACTCCCAGGAATATTATAACCAAATTCCAGAGCTCCCAGGTCAGGGAGAACGTATTGAAAACTGTCAGAAAGAAATAATTCAAATATATTGGAACTGCATCAACATAACACAAGATTTATCAGCGTCTACATTAAAAGATCAGAAGGCTTGGAATGTGATATTCTGGAGGATAAAGGAGTTACTATTACAACCAAAAATCACCTACTCAGCAAAACTGAGTATAATCATCAGGAAGAAATGAACATTTAACGAAATACAGGACTTTCAAATCCTTTTGATGAAAGGATCAGAGGTTGAATAGAAAATTTGACTTTCAGAAACAAGACTCAAGAGAAGCATAAAGACGTAAACAGGAAAAAGAAATCATTAAGGGATTCAAATAATGTTAAACTGTTAATATTCCTATGGGGAAAGATGATACTTGTAACACCTAAGAACTTTATCATTATTAGGGAAGTTAGAAGCAGTGTACATAGACAGAAGGCAAGGGTAGGAATTAACTATGATGGAATGATATTGAAAAAACATAAGATTATGGGTGAGAAAGAATGATGACTGATGATATGATATCTAAAAAATAAATTAAGGCATGAGAAAGAGTTATGCACTAGGAGAAGGGGAAAAGGAGAAATAGAATGGGGTAAATTATCTCATATAAAAGAGGCACAAAAAGCTTTTACTGTGGAAGGGAAGATGGGGGGTAATGGCAAGCATCACTCCAACCTTACTATCCTTGAAATTGACTCAAAGAAGGAAAAACATATGCACTCAGTTGGGTATAGAAATCTATCTTACCCTATGGGGAGTAGGCCATCCTCCAGTTGTCCTGATCTATATCTTGCCCTGGACCCAGTTGGCTCCAGAGGAGAAAGTGAAGCTGATAACCTTAAACAGCCCTCCCTCACTTAAATCCAATTCACTTGCAAGCCATGGCATTGTCTTCCTGATGTTGTGGTTTTCTTTGAGAATGAAGGACAAACAAGAACAAATCTATAGAGAAGTAGGGGAAGAGGATAAGAGGAGTGAGGGGCTGATAGATGGGAGGGTAGATTTGGGGAGCCAGTTGTCAAGCAAAACATTTTTGAGGAGGCTTAGAGTGAAAGGAGAAAGGATTAACAGAAGAAAAATAGGATGGGGGGAAATGCGCAGTAATTATGACTGTGGAAAATATTTTTACAGTAAGCTTCTTTGATAAAGGCTTCATTTCTCAAATACATAGAGAACTGAGTCAAATTTATGAGAATAGAAGTCATCCCCCAATTGGCAAATGGTCAAAGGATATGAACAGGTAGTTTTCAGATGAAGAAATCAAAGCTATATATAGTTATATGAAAAAAATGCTCTAAATCACTATTGATTAGAGAATATAAATTAAAAGAACTCTGAGGTACCACCTCACACCTATCAGATTGGCTAACTTGACAAAAAAGGAAAATGATAAATATTGGAGGGGATTTGGGAAAATTGGGACACTGATGTAACTGTTAGTGAAGTTGTGAACTGAATCAACCATTCTGTAGAACAATTTGGAACTATGCCAAAAGGGCTATAAAACCGTGCATACCCTTTGACCCAGCAAGACCACTGCTAGATCTGTATCCCAAAGAGATTTTTTTAAAAAAAAGGAAAAGGACATACATGTACAAAAATACTTAAATGACTTTTTTGTGGTGGCAAAGAATTAGACATTGAATAAATGCCCATCAAGTGGAAGATAGTTGAAGAAGTTGTCATGTGTGATTGTGATGGAGCACTATTGCGCTATAAGAAATGATGAGCAGGATGCTTTTAGAATAACTTGGAAAGACTTAAATGAACTGATAAAAAGTGAAGGGAACAGAACCAAGAGAAGAGTGTACACAGTAACAGTGATATTGCACAATGATCAGCTGTGAATGGCTTAGCTATGTTCAGCAATACAATGATTCAAGATAATTCTATCAAACATGATAAAAAATGTTGTCTACCTCCACAAAAAAGAATGGATGAAGTCTGAATGCAGATGAAAGCAAACTTTTTCTTTACTTTCTTTTTGTGGTTTGTGTTTTCTTTCACAACATGACTAATACAGTGATTTGTTTTGTATAACCTATATCAAGTGCTTTTCAAGGGCGGGGGGAGGGGAAGAATGGAGGAATAGAATTTAGAATTCAAAATTTTAAAAAATGAATGTTAAAAATTGCTTTTCCATGTAATTGGGAAAAAAAATATTTCAAAAAGAAAAACTTTCAGATCTCTTTTTCTGTTGCTGTTCCTTCCTAAGTGGCTATCTATCTTGTTAGATAGGCGGTGCAGTAGATAGAGCACTGGATTGGTAGTCAGCATGTTCTGAGTTCAAATCCATCCTCAAACAATTACTAGCCATGTGACTTTGGACAGTCACTTAACCTATTTACCTTGGTTTCCTTAACTATAAAATGAGAGTTATAATAACACCCTCTCTCACAGTGTTAGTGTAAAGATCAAATAAGATAATATTTATAAAGCACTTAGCACTATGCCTGCCACATAGTAGGTGCTTAATAAATGCTTACTGCCTTCTCTTCTCCCCTTTCTCCCATTCCATAAGTCTCTGCATTTATGTGTTCTGACTATTTATTTAAACATTTGCTTATTACACAGAATTTTGGTATTATAATGATTATACTCCAGGAAGAAAAATGAGGGAGGGCAGGGTCCCTATCTTAAATTCAAGAAAGCACATTCCCCAACTAAACTTCATAAAACCCTGATTTTCTACCACCATCTGGTGGCAGCATACCTAAATTGTAGAAGTAGGCTTCACAAGGTCACAACTCCATGGTTGTTGAGAATGCTGAAATTGTAAATCCACAATACAGAGATAGGAGTATTGGAACATTCACTTTGATTCTGCCACAGAAGCAAGAAATCAAGTGTGAGGAGCTCCAAAGACAGTGAAAGTTGCACTGAATATGGAAAGAGGTGCTTGGGGTGGGGAAGGAGAGGTTGAGGAAGTTAATTACTAAAGAAAAACCAGGAGACTAGGGGAGGGAGTAAAGACAAAAAGGGCACAGGACTAAAAGAAAGAATTTGTCTAATGCTTCCATTAATTCAATTCAGCAGACTTTTATTAAGCAAGTAAGATGTGTAATGCATTGTTTTAGGACCTGAGAATTCAAATACCACAATAAAATAGTCCATGTCCTTTAGGATCTATTAAAAGAATGAGGTGAAGAGAAAGAAGGAGCAATAAAAGTTGACAAAGGAGTCATTTGAGATAGGAGGACAAGGTTTACAAGGTTTGATAATTTTGCAAAAATCATGACTGCTAATGAGGTCCAGAAGAACAGGGTGCTGGTGATATCATAACCTGGGCACACACAGACAGAGAAACAACTTGGTTTCCCTATCAGCTCCAGGTCTTATCGACATTTGCATGACTTCAGCTCCCTTAAGATTGTGTGTATGTGGTAATAGACAGTGTTCAGAAGAATGAAGAACTGTGAGAGAGACAACAGCAGTGGCCGTCAAGAGCCTAGGAGTGCTGGCATGGTTCTGAGAGTCCACAGAGTAGGAGAGGTGGCTCCTAAATAATGGAAGCTAAACCAGAGCAGCTTGGTACCGGCAGATGTGGTATTTAAGGAAAGATGCTTCCATTTAAGGAGACACCTACCTAAGTCTGGTGAGAGAGGGGGGAAAGAGAGATATAGAGATGGGGGGTGGCGGGTGGGAAGAGACAGAGAGAGAGAGAGAGACAGAGACAGAGAGACAGAGAGAAAAGACAGAGACAGAGAGAGACAGAGATAGAAAGAGACAGAGAGAGACAGACAGAGAAGGAAAAGACACAGAGAGAGACAGACAGAGAGACAGACAAAGACAGAGAGACAGAGAGAAAAAAGAGAGAGAGGAGAGAGAAAAGAGAAGAGAGAGACAGAGACAGAGACAGAGAGACACAGACAGAGACAGAGAGAAAGAGCCAGAGCAAGAACCAGAACCAGAGGGACAGACAGAAAGATAGAAAGGCAGGTTGATAAGTAGGTAGAGGTACAGAGAGAGATAGGGACCGCAAGACACTGAAAGTGATCCAGAGATAGAGAGCCAGAAGCAGAGATGGAAAGGGGAAAGAGAGAGAGAGAAAGAGAGGGGGGGGAGGGAAGAGACAGAGACAGAGAGACAGAGAGAGACAAAGAGAAAGAGAAAGGCAGAGAGAGGCAGAGAGAGACAGAAATAGACAGAGACAGAAAGATATAGAGACAGACAGAGACAGAGAGACAGAGACAGAGACAGAGAGACAGACAGAAAGATAGAAAAACAGGTTGATAAATAGGCGGAGGTACAGAGAGAGATAGGCATTAGAAGAGACTGAAAGTGATCCAGAGAGAGCCAGAAACAGAGATGGAAAGGGAAAAGACAGACAGAGAAAGGGAGAGAGACAGAGAGAGAGAGAGAGAGAGAGACAGAGAGAGACAGAGAGAGACAGAGACAGAGACAGAGACAGAGACAGAGAGACAGAGACCTACAGAGACAGAGAGACAGAGACAGGGACAGAGAGAGAAAAGATAGAGAGAGACACAGGAGAGACGGATAGAGACAGAGACAGACAGAGACGGAGACAGAGAGAAAAAAAGAAAGAGAAGAGAGAAGAGAGAGAAAGAAGAAAGAGACAGAGAGAGGAGAGATAGAGAGAAAAGAGAAGAGAGACAGGGAGAAGAGGGACAGAGAGAGAAAGAGAGACAGAGAGAGACATCGAGAGACACAGAGGCAGACAGAGACAGACAGAGACAGAGACAGAGAGACAGACCTAGACAGAAAGAAATAGAGACAGAGACACAGAGAGAGATTCAGAGAGTCTGACAGAGACACAGAGAGATAGAAATACAGAGACAGAGATAAAGACAGTCAGAAAGATAGAAAGGCAAGGTGATAAATAGGCAGAGGTACAGAGAGAGATAGGGACTGCAAGAGACTGAAAGCAATCCAGAGATAGAGACCCCAAAGCAGAGATGGGAAGGAGAGAGAGAGAGAGAGAGAGAGAGAGAGAGAGGCGGAGACAGAGAGAGAGACAGAGAGACAGCGAGAGACAGAGAGAAAAAATAGAAGAAACAGAGACAGAGGGAGAAAAGAGAGAGAGGAAAGACAGACAGAAAGAAAAGAGAGAGGCAGAGACCGAGAGACAAAGAGACAGAAACAGACAGACACAGAAAGAGATAGAGACAGAGACAGAGAGACAGACAGTGACAGACAGAAAGTTAGAAAGGCAGGCTGAAAAATAGGCAGAAGTACACAGACAGATTGGGATTGGAGGAGACTTAAAGTGATCCAGAGAGAGCCAGAAGCAGAGATGGAAAGGGAAAAGACAGACAGAGAAAGAGAGGGACAGAGACAGAGACAGACAGAGACAGAAACAGAGAGACAGACATAGAAAGAAATAGAGACAGAGACACAGAGAGAGATTCAGAGAGTCTGACAGAGACGCAGAGAGATAGAGATACAGAGACAGAGATAGAGACAGTCAGAAAGGTAGAAAGGCAAGGTGAGAAATAGGCAGAGGCACAGAGAGAGCTAGGGACTGCAAGAGACTGAAAGTGATCCAGAGATAGGGAGACCCCTGAAGCAGAGATGGGAAGGAGAGAGAGAGAGAGAGAGAGAGAGAGAGAGAGAGAGAGAGAGAGAGAGAGAGAGAGAGAGAGAGAGAGAGAGAGAGAGAGAGAGAAGAGAGAGAGAGAGACACACAGAGAGGCAGAGAGAAAAAAGAGAGAGAAGAAACAGAGATAGAAAAGAGAGATAGAGAGAGAAGAGAAACACAGAGAGAAAAAGAGAAGAGAGAGAGGCAGAGACAGAAAGTCAAAGAGACAGAAACAGACAGAGACAGAAAGAGATACAGAGACAGAAAGAGACAGAGAGACAGACAGAGACAGAGAGAAAGAGCCAGAGCTAGAGCCAGAGAGACAGACAGAAAGTTAGAAAGACAGGCTGATAAATAGGCAGAAGTACACAGAGAGATAGGAATTAGAAGAGACTGAAAGTGACCCAGAGAGAGCCAGAAGCAGAGATGGAAAGGGAAAAGACAGACAGAGAAAGGGGGAGAGAGAGAGAGAGAGAGAGAGAGAGAGAGAGAGAGAGAGAGAGAGAGAGAGAAAGACAGAGAGAGAGAGAGAGAGAGAGAGACAGAGAGACAGAGAGAGACAGAGACAGAGAGAGACAGAGAGAAACAGAGAGACAGATCTAGACAGAGAGACTGACAGAGACACAGAGATAGAGATACAGAGACAGAGATAGAGACAGTCAGAAAGATAGAAAGGCAAGGTGATAAATAGGCAGAGGTACACAGAGATATAGAGACTTCAAGAGACTGAAAGTGATCCAGAGACAGGGAAAGCCCGAAGCAGAGATGGGAAAGAGAGGGAGAGAGAGAGAGAGAGAGAGAGAGAGAGAGACAGAGAGACAGAGACAGAGAGACAGAGACAGAGACAGAGAGACAGAAAGAGACAGAGTTTTTTCAATTTTATCCATTTCAGGAGTCTGAGTTTTGTAAGAGATTGTTTCCTATACTATTGGTCTGGGAATGCGTGAGTGTAGAGATTGTTTTCCCTGGAGTGTGTGTAGAGATTGTTTTCCCAATTCCTTTGCTAATTTAGTCCCGATTAAATGTTTTACTTTTAAAATGCATGTTCATTGTCTGGTCTGCTAGCCTGGTGCAAAATGAGTTTAGATGATCACAGAGATTCCCAGTAGAACTAGGATGGGGGCTTAATCCAAATGAGATCCATTAATCATTCACAGAAATCCATGTGGATCTGGAGTTGAGTGTCACATGTGCTCCAGTATCAAACATTGAAGAGAGATTAAAGGAGAGATGCCATGAGCTATGATGTAGTGGGAAGAAGACTAGTTCTGGTTCTGTATGCCTCCCATCAGAAGATAAATATAGATAAGTTTATAAAGGATCATCTCTAGGTGGGCCGCAGCAACTCATGAATATTATCTATTAAAGTGGAGAGATGGTAGAAATCTGTGTTGCTATATGAAATCACAGATCTTTGAATTACTGAAATATTAGAGTAAGTGGTTTCACACATAAAAAAGGCAGAAACCAGATCAGAGGGGTTAAAATTTTCTATAAACATGAAAAGCCAAATAAGGAACATGAAAAGCACAGAACTAAAGCTGCCTTGTAGACCTGCCACCAAGCAATTTTCAGGAGTCATCATTCAATCTATACGGAGTTGTGTCATTTAAGTAGACCTATCTATATCAAATATTTTAATATTCTGGATCAAAAATTTCTCTTTCTCTCTCTCTCTCTCTCTCTCTCTCTCTCTCTCTCTCTCTCCCCCTCTCTCTCACCTTTCTATGGCCCATTAATTCTGACACCTGGAAATAAGATAGAAAATCAAGGTGTCAACTGTTTCTACCCCCATCATTCTATTTTTCAAATGATTGATGGTGAGGTGAAGTTTTTCAAATTTTTCTTGCAGAAATTTGTACCTTATTCCATGCAATAAAGGTTTGCATCTCAAGTGGGTCAAGTTGGGGTGGGTATATGGGGGTAAAGTGCTTCAGTGGGAATAAAGGTGCTGAAAGGGATACTTATGAACAGAAAAAAAAGCCATATAACAATAACATTAAAGAGACAATTCACAAATGAGTTGGAAAGAATGCTAATAGAAGAGATAGCTTGGCGCTTTGTAAGTTAGAGTCTGCAGATCCTTTGCTAGTGTCCTGGGACTTTTACTGCCACAAATGTTTGTACAGAAGAACAGTGCCTTGTTCATTTGTAACAGAGAAAGAAAAGAGTCCCATCCTACAATTGTATAGCACTAAGCATTTTATTATCTTGCTGATACCTCCTTTTAGCTGTTTAAAAGCCGCGTGCCAATATATAGGCTGACAGATGCACTAACAGAGATGGATGCGACATTACATTCTGAGTTGTGTTGTACTTGCCAGTTGGGGCGAATATTAACTGCGAGTTCTATATGACTGATACCCTGACACATTAGAATTTAATGCTCTAATGAAACTCACAGTAAGTTATGCCCAAGTTCATTTCATATGGGTTTATCTTACTCCCTTTTGCAGGGAAAACATCACATGGGAAACATTTTGGCTGATCTTATAATAATTGCTGACGTTTATATGTTGCAATAGGTTTACAGAGCACTTCAGATATATCATCTCATTTGTTTCTCATAGTAACCCAGTGAATAGGTAGAGAACAAGTTTGTTTGTTTGTTACACAGATGAGGAAACTGAGTCTTGGAGAGGTAAATTTGTCATCTATGACCTAACTGTTTAAGATTAGAGGCAGTATTGAAAATCAGTCTTCTGATTCCAAACCAAAACAGCAAAGTATAATGGAAAGGGTATCGTTACAGGTTATCTTACCTGGAGTCAGGAGACCTGGGTTCAAATCCTATTATCAATACATCTCCTAAGTATATCCCAATAGGCAGATAAGTTTATTTTTCTGAGCCTCAGTTAACTCATATGTGAAATGCAGAGAATGTATGTGGAAACTATCCCATAGAGCTAGTGTGAGGACAGTGTACCTTTGAAGCCTTGTAATCATATGAGCCAGTGTTATTCCTACTACCCTTTGGCTAAATCTATGGTGATATTATGGATTAATTCACTAGTTATTCATGCTCTTAAAAACTGAATTCCATATCAGCCCTGCTGCCAAATTTGTTTGATGTTTCTCTGATATTGGAGATGTTTTTTTTTTTCCGTATCATTAAAATACATCTTGTTAAAGGAGATGGAAAGGGGGAAATGGGCTAATCTTTGGCAAAAACAAACAAACAAACAAACAAAAAACAAAACTTTTTTTTAAATTGTGGGTATCAGAAATGCCTTCTAAAAATTTACAGATTCATATTTTCCCAGTATCAGATAATAAGAGCATGACTTTAGAGAACAGTGCACTGAGCTGGAAGGAAGATACTGTTTTAGCAATGTAAATAATATACAGTGGAATCTACTACCCTTTGCTTTATTTTGGATGTGACATCAGCTTCTCACTCCTTCAGGAGATTGTTGGGATGACAGACTGCAATAAAAATAAGTGAATTATATGCAATTGCAATAAATCTTGCAATAAGTTTCAATAAAAACAATATATTAAATATATACATATATATATAAAATTTTCAATTAAATGGAACAATGACAGTCATTCAAGCAAATCTCATTTGCATCCATTTGCTTTTTCTTAAGTGAGAATGGTTTCTTCCAAATGGCTGGAATGCTATTTGATCTACCCATCAGTTCTTTTATTCAATAATAATAAATTAATTACTAATTATATACATGACCGAAGGGAGAGAAGACACATATCCTGCCCACAAAGACCTAAGAAAGTAATAAAATTTAAAAATAAATGACCAATAGCAAATCATTAATGATAAAAATCTCAGAAGAATGAAAGATAAGTGTTATGTGAAGTCAAGGAGGTCAATAATATCTGAAGGCATTAGAGAAGTTTTCATGAAGAAAGAGACATTTGAGTTCAACCGCAACAAGCAAAGAGGAGGGACAAAGGACATTCCGAGCACAAAGAAGGCTGTGAACAAAGTCATCGTCTTGTCACAAGGCATACATATTTAGGTCCAATTTCTCTAGACAATAGGACATTGTGGAGAAGGTTGTGAGACAAGGCTAGGAAGGTAGGTTGGTAGCACATTATAGATGGCCATGAATTCCTCATTTAGGAGTTTGGATCTGCTCAATGGGCATCCGCGGTCTGATTTTGAACAGAGGAGGGACATGAGCAAATATGCATTTTGTTGTCTCCTCTGATAGAATGTATAAGCTCCTTGAGGGTGAGAGTTATTTAACTTCAGCCTTTGTAACCCAATAGTACAATGCCTGGAAAAGGAAAAGTGCTTAATAAATGCTTATCAATTGATTGATAGATCACCAATGCAAAAAAAAAAAGGTTTATCTGGCAATAATGTAAAGTATGGGTGAATGGGGATTAAATATTTTTTCCATTTTAATTTTTTTGCCCTATTCTGCTTAATGAAGCTAGAAGTGATGGTTGCAACATTTGCGAAGAAATGAAGTAAATGGAAACAATATTAGGCTGAGTCAAATGGCCAAAGTTTGAGTCACAGCTGTCCCACTAATTTACTGTGTGAAGACTCATCTTCGTGAGTTCAAATCTGGCCTCAGACACTTACTAGCTATGTGACCCTGGGCAAGTCACTTAACGTTGTTTGCCTCAGTTTCCTCATCTTTAAATTGAGTTAGAGAAGGAAATGGCAAAACACTGCAGTATCTTTACCAAGAAAACCTTAAATGTGGTCATGAAGAGTCAGACAAAACTGAAAATGACTGAACAACAATAACATCTTTCTGGGGGTCTAACATTCTGCGGCTTCATAGCATTTCATACTATTCTTACCCACAAACCACATTCTCATTTGTTTTATACTTATTTATTTTATGGATATATTTATTTATGTCCATATCTTCTTTCTATTATAGACTATTAACTCCTTGAGATCAGGGACTATGTCTTATTCATCTTTATATCTCCCATGATACTTAACAGAATGTCTTCTGTATAGAAAGTACTTAATAGATAACTGCTAAATTAATGTATGAATGATTTTTCTTTAATTTTAAAAAAAACAGCACTTTGGTAAAAGCTTTAAAAATTTATAAAGATGACTAATGTTTTCACTTCTCCTTGCAATTTTTTAGGATCAACATTGGCAGGCTAGACAGCATCCAAGGTGATCGAGATAGCAAGGAGGTTACAGATCACACATTGATGAAGGAGTCAAAGGAAGCCTGAAGAATCGAACACTTAAGGGCAGGCATAATCATGGTCTACAAACATTTGAGAGGCTCTCATTTGAGATAATAATTCTACTTGTTCTGTCTGATATCAGAAGACTGAACTAGGAGCAAGGACTGAAAGGTATAGAGGAGCAATTTTGGCTTGATTTAAGGAAAATCAAAGGAACAAATAGACTATAACCATCTTCTGAATAATTTGAGCCATGCTAGAATCCCATCCTGATGGATCACATCAGGAAATAATGAGTTGCTCATTGTTGGAGGTAGAAAAGCAGATGCTGGATAACTATTTGCCAGGGACATTCTTATTCAAGTGCAAAGTTGTTTTTTTATCTTTCAGATAACGAATATTTATTAAATGGTTACTATGTGCTGGGCACTGTGTTAAGTACAGGGAACCAAATTTAAGGAGCTCAAACTTATAGTCTGATGTGGCAGACAACATGTAAAACAAAAACAACAACAACCCAGCACATACAAGATATATAGAATATAAATGGAAGAAAATCTCAGAGAGAAGGTACTAATATGGAAGGGAGGGGGTTGGGGAAAGGAGATTGAGAAAGGTCTCATGCATAATATGGCCTTTAAGTTGGACACAATGACCTCTGAGATGCCCTCCCAATTTGATGAATTGGATGTTCTTTGATTTTCCATCTGAAGTATTCCAAGGAAATTAACCCTTTTATCCATTATTATCCATTTGCTACAATAGGTAGGGGGTACTAAAAGCTAAGTGACATGTAGAAAGTTAGACTATTAATTATTATATCAGCCTCCAGAGGTTGTTACTGAGAAAGCATGCCCCAAAGAGTGGATTGCTGATTTGGGGGACAAATGGCTTGGCCTACCAAACACTAGAATTTACTATAGGAAGTGGGTAAGTCACCTGATTTCTCTTCATGCCACTTGCCACTTCTTTGAATAGTAGCAGTTAGATGGTGCAGAGTACTGGATCCAGAGACCAGATTTGAACTAAGACAATTCTTGTTTCCATAGACTCTAAAAACTGCTTTTTAAATGCATTCATTTATTCACTCATTCACAAATTTGCAGAAAAGTTACTTAATTTTTTTGAGTTGTGTGTATTCTCAATAATGCAGTAATCTCCACATTTTCCCCAAGTTCTCAGCACTCTACCAATGAGGGCACGATATGGTCTTAGTTTCTTAACTTTCACTTTGTTTAGTTAAGTATTTTTTTAAAGCAGAGTAGTAATTACTATACTTTCAAAATTCATAAGATCTGTGATTTCATGGATGTAGGTGGTCTCTCCCCACCAATGGAGATGATAATTCCTCCTCACATAGATATTTCAGAGCTGATGGGTGCCAAAGAAATTCATCTCTCTGTGCTCCAACTTCCCAATGAGCCTGTCCACCCAGACCTAGAATGATCCTCAGATGACAGACAGAGAAACTTGTTATTAGGCCTTGGATCCTGTGCAGTGTAGTAGAAACTGCCATGACTTTCCCTTTACTTGACTTCTTTCTGAGAACTCAGGGTCCCTTCCTCTCAAATAAGGACTATAGAGAAGGATTAATTAATACTAATTATTCATGGTAATATAGCACCTTAAGATACACCGATTTTTATATACATTTTCTCATTTGATCCTCAGAACAAATTTGTGCTACTATTATTCCTGTTTTATAGAAGAACAGTTTGAGAAGATAAGTGATCTGCTCAGGGTCACACAGATAATGAGAATCTGAGGTGAGATCTGAACTCATGCCTTTCTGGCTCTATGGTATCATGCGTTGTAATCGCACTGCCACTTAATTTTTATTAAGTACCTAAAGGGGTAAATAGCCTATTAAAACTAAATAATACACACACACATATATATTTCTGTATTTTAAATGGGCTATTTCCATGAATAGGAATACATTTCCATATATGAATATGTATGAGTATGTATAATATAATATGTATATATACACATATCCAAAACACATATGTACGTATGTAGGCATAATACTTGTACATGTATATACACATATACATATATGCATATGTATATTTGCATATATGGACACCCATAGTAAAAAATGCAAAATGTAAAGCAAAGGAGACAAATAGCTCCTCATTACTGTCATCTCAATAGATGTTTCCTCCCTCCTTGAAGCATCCTGTTCCTTCTGTCAACCTCAGCTGAAGCGTCCATCCCCATCAATTGTCTGTCATATTTAAATGTCATTCTAAGAAAGCTATAGAAGACTAAACTTTCTGAGTGACATTGGTCTTTTTAGGTCATTTGCATTTCTGGCACAGTAAAAATTATTCTAGAAAAGTTCTGCCTCTGTAGGGGTTCTTTGAGAACTAATTGCCTGGATTGTCACTTGATCTGTACACTTTTTACGTGCAGGTCAGAAAGTAAGCCTTTATTAGTACCAGGAATATTTTGTTTTATCATGCATGATCAAATAATCTCTCAAACTCAGTCTATTTTGCATTAGTTGAATTAGGTTGAGGGGACTTTTACTGTCCACACATACTGGCTCATTTCAATATTCCTGGGTTCCATGAATTCATCAGAGTGGTTGGCCCCACTTCTTATACAATTTATAGCCCTTATGCAGCTGAATAAATGGTTTCAGGAATTGCTTTGGCCAAAGCATTCACTCCCTTCCTCTCTCCACACCCTCATGCCAATCTTCAGATGATCAGTGTCTCTACATCATAGGTAGTATCATCCTTGGATGCTCAACTTTTGGCAGGACTTCTTGGCACTGATCAGAACTTGCAACCCGTTGCCATAGCTTTTAAGAACCATCGGTCACTTTCATACCTCATAGTGTTGCATCAGGGGTAGACTTTAGTGGAGGACCTCTCCTCAGTGACACTGTCCAGGAGAAAAGTTGATATGACATGCTATAAGTTGTTGACCTTCATGAGATGCTGCGTCTAGAAGAAAAAAAATTGTGTTCATAACAATAAGAATACAGATAACTCACAGTTATACAATCCTTTAACAGAGATTAACAGAGGACTTTCAGACTAACAATACCCTGAAGAAGGTAGTACAAATAGGATTATCACCATTTCATAGTTAAGAAAGCAGAACAAGAAATTAATTTGTCCTCAGATCACATAACTAATAATCGCTAGGTCCAGTACTCAAACCTAGATCTTCTGTTTTCAGATTCAGTGTTCTTGTCGATACAGAACTACCTTTTATAGGTCAAATTGACCAACCAGCAAAATCAATAAGCATTTATTAAATGTTTACTGTAATGTAGGTAACAGGCAGCTAAGTGGTTCAGTGTATAGAGTATTGGGCCTGGAGTCAGGAAGACTTGAATTCAAATCCAGCCTCAGACACTTACCAGTTGTGTGATCCTGGGCAAATCACTTAACCTCTGGTGCCTTAATTCACTGAATAAAGAAATGGCAAACCATTCCAGCATTTTTACCAATAAAACGCCATGGACAGTGTGGTCCATGGGATCACACAGAGTCCAACATGACTGCATGACTGAACAACATGGTGCAGGTACTATGCTCACTACTAGAAATACAGACAAAGGAAAAACAAATCCTTCCCTTGTCTGCAGGGAGCTCACATTCTAATGAGAGAGACATCATGCAAATAACAAGCTCCGTTCAGAGGAGTAGATGGAAGCACATTGAGAAGGGAAGATGTTAGCATCTGGGCGGACCAGAATAGGCCTCCTGAAAATGGTGGAATTTGAGCTGAATTTTAAGGAAATTAGAGAAAGTAAGAGGCAAAAGGGAAGGCACAGAGTCTTCTAAGGTTGGGAGACAGTTTCTACAAAGGTACTGAGACTGGAGGTAGAGAGTCATGTTCTAGGAACTACAGTTGGTCCAGTGCTTCTGGAAAGTGGAGTTTGTGGAGGAGAGTATGGTATAAGATAACGAGAAAGGTTGGAGGGGATCATGTGAAGGACTTCCAATGCCAAACAGAGGAATTTTTATTTGATCTTGGAGGTCATAGGGAATCACTGAAGCTTACTAAATAGGAGGGTGGTGTGGTTAGATCTATACTTTGGGTGGGGGGAATAGCTTAAAAGCTGAATACAGGGTAACTTGGACTGGGGAAAGATGAGGTTGGGAAACCAACCAGAAGGCTATTGCAATAGTCCAGGTGAGAGGTAATGAGGGCCTCAACTAACATTGTGATTGTATGAATACAAAGAGTATGATGGAAACCAAGAGAAGAGAAAATATCCAGAGGGAGAAAGTGTCAAATGTTTGCAGAAAAGTCAAGAAGGATAAGGTTTGAGAAAATGCCATAAGGGTTGGCAATGAAGAGATCACTGGTAACTTTGGAGAGAGCCGTTTCAGTCACAATCCAAATTTCTGAGGGTTTAAAGAGAGTGAAAGGAGAACAAGCGGAAATACCTAGTGCAGACACTTTTTCTCAAGGATTTTAGCTATGAAGTCTTAGAGAGATTTTGGATGATAACTAACAGTAATTAGTGCTAGAACTATGTTACAATAGAATGGAAGTTTCTTAAAGGTAGGGTCTTTCATTTCGGATTTTGTGTTCCCTGGTCCTGACACAATACAAGTACCTAATAACGGTGATTGATTTTATGACCAGGGAGACAAGATGATTGAGAATGAGTTCTGAATCTGGAGATGGAAGTTCTGAGTTTGAATGGTCATAATAACTAGCACTTATATTACACTTTTGATCCTCATGACAACCTTGGATGATAAGTACTATGATTTTCTCCATTTTACAGGTGGGAGGCCCAGGTTATGTTGCCCAGGATCACAGAGACAGTGTATGTCAGAGGTAGCATTTGAACTCGGGTTCCATTGGCTCCAAGTCTAGTGTTCTATCCACTGTGCCCAGCTCACTGTCTAGCTCAGACACTAACTCCCTTGCCTAAACTCTCTGGACCTTGGTTTCCTCAGCTGTAAAAAAAAGGGGAGATTGGACTAGATGACTTGAAAAGTCTCTTTTGGCTCTGCAATTATGGTACCAGGCTCTCTATTGAGGGATGAGCCTGCTTTCTGCAACGGGAAAAGTACTAGGCCTAGAGTAATAGTAACTTTGCTCAGTTCCCAACCCTATGACTTAATTGCCTATAAAACCTGAGCTGGGTCTCTTCTCTCTCACTCTGTTTCTTTATCTATCAGGTAAGAGGGATTGGCAAGAGGCTTTCTAAGGATCTGTGGTGATACCGCAGTCCAGTAGAGTGGATTGCCTACTGGATAAGAAGTCAGGAAGACCAAGGATGGGATTTTGCCTATGATGCTTGCTAGCTCTGTGACCATGAGTAAGCCCCTTCACTTTTCTGAGCCTTAGTTGACACATCTGTAAAATGGAGATAAAACCAAACCTAAAGGATCACTCAAATGGGGAGTGGTGATTAGCTCATGACATGAAGTAAAAATTCTTTGCAAACTTTAAACTTTAAAGTACTGTATGAATGCCAGCTACTAGAAGCAATTTCATAAGTATAGGATTTGTGGAAGCATGTTTCGTTAGCAGTTTGTCCTAAAACAAAACAAAACAAAAAATAAAACTGAAGTTTCAGTGGACTCATATAAGCTTAAGATGAGTCAGCATTGTGATTTTGCAGCCAAAAAAGCTAATGAGATCTTGAGCTGCATGAAGAATATTACAGTTTCCAGGAAGAAAGAGGCAATTGTCCTTCTGTATTATGCCCTGGTCAGACCACATCTGCAGAATTGCACTGAATTCTAGGAATCACTCTTTAAGAAAGACATTGATAAGTTGGAAAACATCCACAACACAAGCACAATGGTGAAGAGACTTGAGTCCAAGTTGTGTGCAGACTGACAGAAGGAGCCAGGATTATTTATTCTGGAGAAAAAAAATTCTTTTGATGAGGAAGAGGAACATGATAGATGCATTTAAGTATTTGGGACTGTTATATCCTGCTTAGCCCCAGTAGGCACAACTAAGGGCAGTGGGTGGATGTTGCAAAGAGGCTTGATGTGAGGAAAAATATCCCCATACACGGACACAGACACAGACACACACACATGCACATGAACACACACACACACATGCACACGTGCGCGCGCACACACACACACACACACACACGCACACATGCACGCTCCCCACCAATTAGAGTTACCCCAAACTGAAATGGACTAGAGGCCATTTGGTGGATCTCTTCATCGGACATCTTTAAGTAGAGGCAGAAATCCTTTGTGGGTGATAGGTTGGTCTATGTGGCTTTTTGGATCCCTTCCAACTATAAGTATATGATTTTGTCTTTATTATGTCTCGCTCTCACTCTCTGTAGCCATTGGAAGGCAGATCCCATCCCTAACTGCAGCCATTGAAGTTCTCAAATGAGCTACCTCTAAAATGTGGAAATAGCTTTGAGATTAATTTCTATTAAAGCAAACTCGAGTTAGCTTTTCTATTGATGTTGTGAAAAAGAAAATAGTCTTTCTTGTGGTCGATAAAGAATTGAAAAGTGTGGTTAATAATAAAAGGAGAATTAGGAGCTCCTTTAATGATGATATGTCATGTGCTAGTCTATAGAATAAATAGCAATTATCACATTGGAGAAATGAGTTTCTTAGAATTCGCATTGTTCCTGACAGTTACATCTATATATCATGCCCTCCTGGATGATTCACTTTATTCCTCTTATTGAACAATGAAGCTCAGCAAGATTCTCCACCCAGGTGCATCTGGTAGAGTATGTTTTGTCTAAAATTCAAAGGAAAGGAACAAGAGTTAGAAATTATGCTATTGTCATTCAGTTGGACATTATGTTAATTTCTTAGCCAATAATGCAGTTCTTAAGCCACTAAACTAGCATGATCCTCTAATAAGAACGACTCCTGTGCTATAACAAAGTCCCAGTATAAGCAGCTAGGTGGTGCAATGGAGTGCTGGGCCTTGAGTCAGGAAGACCTAAATTCAAATATGATCTCAGACACTTACAAGCTGTGTGATCTGGGCAAGTCATTTATCCTCTGTTGGTCTCAGTTTCCCCAACAGAAAAATAGGGAATATAACAGCACCTACCTTACAGCGTTGTTGTGAGGATTAAAGGAGATAATATTTATAAAGCCCTTTGCACACTGACTAGTACATAATAGGCACTTAAAAATGGTCATTCCCTCCACTAGTGTAGGAGCTGATAGAGCTTAGAATAGAAAGGGACCATCTACTTCACCTCTCTCATTTTATAGATGCAAAAACTGAGGCCCAGACCACCAGTATTCAAACATATCCTCTGATGCCTAGTCCAATGTATTCTGAGGCATCTAGGTGGTAGAGTGGATGGGTGCTAGGTCTGGAGTTAGGAAGCCTGACTCATCTTCCTGAGTTTAAATGTGGCTTCAGACATTTACTAGTTGTGTTACCCTAGTCACTTAATCCTGTTTGCCTCAGTTTGCTCCTCTATGTAAAAAGAGCTGGAGAAGGAAATAGCAAATTGCTCTAGTATCTTTGCCAAGAAAACCTCAAATGGAGTCAGGAAAATTAGGAAATGATTAAGAATGACTGGACAATAACAAGAACAACAAACAGCAACAAACCAGTGCATTTCACTATCCCATGCTGCCCCTGGGGGAAAAGACATTGAACTGGGAATCAGAAGCCCTGGATTTTAGTTCCTACCATTCCCTAACACTGTTTCTTCATTTATAAAATAGAAATTTTATATTTCTTAGACACCTTTCAAGATGCCTATAAAGATCAAATAAGTATTGCATGTGACTACTTTGCAGCAATAAAATTCTATATAAATGCCATCTATTCTAAATATTCTTATTAAATACACAAAGAATGCTTAAATTATTTAGTACCTCAATAATGCAGGCATATCCATATTTTTACCAAGTTCTCAGCATTCTTCAGCCAATAGCACCATATGTTCCATTTTTTAAAACTTCTGTGCTATTTAGTTAAGGTGTTTTTTTTCTTTTTAGCAGAGCAGTAATTACCATCCTTCAAAAGATCTGTGATTTCAACTATTAAAGTGCACTCTCTACTAATATATCCTGCAATCCCTCCAGGTCTTAGTAAATGAATTTCTTGAGTTATAGTGAGTCACAAGAGTAGGATTTTTGGTGGAGAATTAGAATAATACAATCATAAAAGCATAGAATGTTAGATTTGGTTGAGACTTTCAGACACAGAATGTTAAGACTAGAAGGGATTTTTCAAATCCTTTAGTCTAACTCTATCGTTGAATAGATGACAATACTGAGGATTGGCATGGTTAAGTGACCTACCTAAGGTCACAGTCTAGTTCATAGAAGGGTCAGAATTAGAAGGATGATATCCCTATGCCCAGTCCTATTTTTCCCTACTACACTACAGTTTTCTCCTAAATTATAATTTCTACTATTTTATTATGATATCTGACAATGTCACTCATTGTTAGGGACCCCCTACCTGATGGTCTTTAAGTAAAGTCTAGATAAACACCTATTGGGGCAGTGTTAAAACAGATTTCTTTTAAGGCACATATCAGATCAAAATGACCTCTTCTAATTTTGACATTCTGGCATTCTCTGAAACACGTTTGTGGGTAGTTAGACTTTCTAGAAATGTAAAATAACCCTTTCTTCCAAGGAGCTTAACTTCTAATAGGGGGAACCAACATCAGCTGCAAGTAAAATCAAAAGGCCTAGGTATCCTTAAGATACAGTGACAAAAGAGAGGTGGTAATCATTTTATTTGGGGTTTTTCCCCAATAACAAAACCATATCTGTTTCTGATACTAAGCCATTTGATAGTGTGAAAGGTCATGTGATCAATAAGATGGAGGCCTAGATTTTTTTTTTCTGATCCTCAGGACTTCTCAAACCTCTTCAAAGCAGAAAATCTGTACCAAAGATAAAACAACTTGAGTTGTCTCCATGGCCTAGGACACCAGGAATCCAAAAGAAGGTAAAAACCCCAAGAACTAATGCTTCACTCAAATTCTTCCTCCCTGTAGCGATAGCAAGATTACACTAGTCACCCAATCCACAGGCTTGCAACAAAATGCCACCCCTTACCTTAAGCCTCCCTCTTTCCCAAACTTCAAACTGCAGAAATTTGTTGAGACTTCTATTCCCAACTCCATGGAATCATTCTGCACCATAATAGACCTCTGCAAGAGAGGAGGAACAGAGGAAAAAGGGGTAGAATATGTGTCTAGGCTTATAATAGAGCTCAACCCCACACTCCAACTCCCTTATTCTTTTCCTAACACCTCAGAAACCCAACCTTAAAATAACAGAAATCAGCTCAGGCTTCAATAGCACCGCCATGACCATGCTATATTGCCAGGCCAGAGAACTGAGGAATAAAGGAAATGGGATAAGATATGGGGGCAAGTACTGTTTGGCATTCTACTAAGCCTGAGGGAAAGATCCAAACTTCCATTTGGGGTCAGTTCTTTTCCCCAAATGTCACTTAGGGCAAAGACTTAGGCTGGTGAACCGTGAATTGCTTAGCATGAAAGGAGGCAGAGATGCCTTGAGATCTAACCTTCTGGAAAACCGTTATTGGGGGAAAATCTGAAAATAAGCAATAGGGGAAATGAGGGAGGAAAGGAGAACAAAATCATCAAAAATCCCTTATGACATTGAGTATAAGCACATAAACCAATGGAGAAAACATTAAGGAAATACGACCTCCAGATCTAGTAAATAGATTCAGGTATCTATGAATAAATATTGTACATAAGATAGTGCCGAGGACTTTAGTTGTAAGAACCCTACTTTCTTTTTTGGGTCTTCAGTAGCTGTGGCTGCAGCATCCATAGAGGCAATGTCTAGGTTGAAATTCTACTCAGATAGTTCCCCTGGATGGATTCTCCGAAGTTTAGAAGCAGGACTTGAAGTGTGGATGGGAGGTGCTTTTCTCAGGCTTCTCAAATCTAGAGTCCAGGGATGTCTCCACTGGCTTCTAAGGGGAGATATGGTTTGAGACAGTTTGGATGATTTGTCTCCCCTCTCTTTTACAATGCGCTGTTACTTTGATTAGGTTGAGTTGTCTACTGGTCATTGTGGCAATTAACAAAATTGCCTGATATATTTTTATGTAAAAGCATAGTCTCCTCTTTTATCTTTGTTGCTCTAAATTACTGCTTCAGTCAGGCATACAGGGAAAGTAGCAGAATGTGGGTAGAGGGTCCCAATAATTAATGAAAAACAGAGTTAGAGAGAAAAAACCTTCCAACAGAGAGCATGTGCCATAAAGAGGGAGAAAAAGATGCCATGCCAGATAACCAAAACCATGAGACTATTAGGAAGTAAGAAAAGTATTCATAGAATCATTGATTTAGAATAACATTCAGGGGTCATCTAATTTAACTCCCTCATTTTACAAATGAGGTCAGAAAAGTTAAATGACTTGCCCAAAGTCATTTAATACAGTAGTATGTAGATATCAGCAAATGGTCACATGTATCACATAAAAATATGACTATCAGCTTCTATATTCAGGGCAAGTGACAACAGTGTGAAATTGGGAGGGTAGGATTACTTAGGGCTGTAGTCATGGGAGAACGAAGCATTCTGGGATACTACAAGGTACATACACTATCAAAAAGAGGAGAAAAAGCCTCAAAAGGTGGCTTCTTTCTCCCTGGTAAGGGAGAAAAAGTCCCCAAATGATGCTATTAGTCACCTGTAAATTTCATGCCTTAGCAAAGTCTCTATTGCCTTATCATCCTAATGACACCAATTTCACATATAATTTATTATATTTTCAACTAACAAGCTTTAACTTTCTCTCCTTCCCACCTGCCCCCTCCCACAGCCAAACCAAAAACAACCACAAATCAATCAATTTAAAAAAAACCTTCATGACAAATAGGTTTAATCAAGCAAAGTATACTCCCTCCGCCATTTCCAAAAATGCACGTAATCTGTGCACTCACTATATGACCAGTCTACCTTCTCTTCCTGTCATATATTTTCTTGAAGACATCCTGTTCTTCTTTAAGACTCCTCACCAGTTATATATTGCAGCTGATCACACCCATCATATATCCCTCTCCATTGTGTTCTGTCTGATACTAAGTTCTTAATTCTTCCAAGATCACCATGCCTCACTGCCATACATCAACATTCCAACTTGTTCTTTGTTGATCAGAACTGAAAATGGGCTAGAGACTTGGTTTGCCCAGGGCAGAGGAGAATGAGAGTTTTTCATTCCTCATTCTGCACCTTACTACATTAATCCATCCTAAGATGTGGTTAGCTTCCAGAGGAAATGATAGATCCCCAGACAAATGAAAGAAAAACACAGATTCATTTAGTTTATTGAGCCTTAATTCCGTTTCATCTTTTAACTAGTTATAATAATGTCATGAAAAAATGTGATAGAATTTCAGACCTGGAAAGTACCTCCAAGGTCATCTAGCTCTACTCCTTCCCAAATCAAGTGTCACACCCTCATAGAATCATAGAATCTTAGATCTCAGAAGATATCCAATCCAAAGGACACCTGAGCATGAATTCAGTCCATAACATTTTGACCTTAAATTCTACTGCAACCTGAGGAATAGGGAGGTCAGTTGACTGAACAAAAGCACTCTGAAGGAAATACTTTATAATTCTGATTGTAATATTTAACCATTATCACTCCTTTCTCCCCAGAGGGTCAATTTTCCCTTCAGTAGGATACTTGGGTGGATGGGTGAGGGATTTTTTTTTGATTAGTTTTTTTCCAATCAAGAAACATTTGTTTCCTGTACTTCCTCCTCTAAAAAAAAAAGAAAAACAAAGAATAAAGAAAGAATAAAAGAAAGAGAGAGAAAAAAGCCTTTTAATAACTATGTGTAGTCAAGCAAAACAAGTTCCTATATTTCCCATATCTGGCTGAGGGAATTTAAATCACTGTCCTTTTCAAATATTGACTTGAAAATGTATCAGAAAAAGAAATTAAAAGGGTCCTGAAGTTGGAGTGAGAACTATGTTTAAACCCTCTCTTTTATATTACCCTCTGTGTGACCTTAGGCAAGTCACTTAACCTTCCTAGGTCTCAGTTTCCTCATCTGTAAAATTAGAGATTGGACTTTTTTTGTGGTTCAGTTATGTCTGACTCTTTGTGATCCCATGAACCATAGCACATAAATCCTGTCCTTGGGGTTTTCTTGTTAAAGATATTGGAATGGTTTGATATTTCCTTCTCCAGATTAAGACAAACAGAGGTTAAGTGACCTGTTTGGGGTCATAGAGCTAGGGTCTGAGATCACATTTGAACTCAGGTCTTCCTAACTCCAGGCCCAGAGCTCTATCTATCCACTGAGCCACCTAGCTGCCCTAGAGATTGAACTAGATGGTCTCTAAGGTCATCTTCCAGTTCTAAATCTATCACCTTTTGAAACCTCTAATGTTGGTCTATTGAAATCATACTGCCTTATGGAGTAGTGGATATAGTCTTGAACTTGGAATTAACAAATCCCAAGTTTGAGCCTACCTCTGTGTAGCCCTGAGCAAGCCACCTAGCTTCTCTCAGCCTCAATTTCCTCACCTATAAAATGAGGATAATAATAGTATCTATACCATGCCTGTGAATATTAAATAAGATATTACACACATTTAAATACACACATATGCATATATGCATACATGTGTATATGTGTGTATGTGTATATATATATGCATATATATATATGTATCATAGATAGATAGACAATAGATAGGTAGATAGATAGTGCTTTGCAACCCTTAAAGAATCTATATAAAAATTAACCATTCTTAAACTTGGTTTGTGTTTGCATGTCTGTTTTTTCCTCATAAACTGAGAGAACATGTTTTTTTTCTGCTCTAAAACATGCTTATTATGAGGAGTATGATTCCACTAGAGTAGAAATGTACATCTCCTTTTAGAAATGCTTTGAACCGAGTAAGTCACAGTAATAATCCAGGGAACAGTGATGCTGCCCTGGTACATTACCATTCTTGTTATGTTTCAAACTTATTTATCATAGTCTCTTTTAAAAAATCCCCAAATTGGTCTTGGAACTGCATGTTACCATAAAGTAGGGGCAGGGTGTTTAACAATCTCTTTGAATTTGATCTTGTGCTAAGTCAGTGTAAGGCAAATGAAAAATTCTCTCAAAGAAAAATGTTCCTATTAATTCTTTTAGACTTATTCATCACTGACATGGAAAGATACTGGGATGGGAGGTCAGAGAACTAGGTTCTTTCCTTAGCTCTATTTCTAATCAATTGAGTGGCTTTCTGATCCTTAGGTTCTTCATCTGTAAAATGAGAAGGATGGATTATAATACTTCTAAAATTTGTTCTGTATATAAGATTCTAAGATTCTCTTCCTGCCCATATTTGTCCACCTACATATTCTATCTAATCCCTGCCCATCCCCAACTTGAAGTTTTAGCTGCTATGGCTTTATATAACTTTAAGTTTCTAGGAAGGTATAGACTTATTCCCCATAATCAACAAGTGTTTGCTGAGTGCCCATGAAATACTCAACACTAGATTCTGGGAGGCGTAAAGAGAAGAAAGGAAGCCTGGGAAGATGAAAAGGGTACTAGGCTGGAAATCACAGATAGTCTATGGTAGAAGGTACCTTAGAGATCATCTTATGTGACCTCCTCATTTTATTGGTAGAAAACTGAGAGAATGAGAGAGCAAAGGATCTAGTTAAAGGCATCTGATTTTTTATGATGGACAGAGCCAGGGCTAGGAATCAAGTCTAGTCAGCCAAGCCAGTGCTCTCAACATGACACTAAAATAAAACTTTGGATTTTACTCTTTACCCAATGGAGCATGTGGCCTTGGGCAATCCACTTGTCTCTGAGTCTCAGTTTTGTCAGCTGCAAAATAAGGGGTTTGGGCAATATGATCAAAAAGGTGTTTTTTTTAAAAAGATAATGTGCTATGGGGGCAAGGGTCCTGGACTAGGGTCAGGCTATCTTAACTTATAGACCAGATCTTTGACTGTGGACAAATCATTTCACCTCTGTTTCCTTGTCATTAAATAGACATTATATTTCCTCTGATTACCTCAAAGCCTGTTTGAGGGGAAGGAACTTCATAATTCTCAAAGTATTTTAGGGATGTGAGAGATTGTTCTGATGTCCAGTATTTTGTTTTGGTTTTAGTTCAACAAGTATGATCCCTATCTTCAAAGTAGAACCTACCTTTGAAATGAAATATTTGCTCCTAGAATTATCAAATCATAAAATGTAGCCATAAAGAAGATTTTAGAGTGCCTTTAACCTGACACTTATTTTATGGAAAAAATTGTTATATTTTTGGATTCACATCAAAAACTGAACTCATTATATTGGGTCAGTTATGGATAGAATATTGAGTCTGGAACCAGGAATATCTGAGTTCAAATTCAGCCTCAGATACTTATTAGCTGTGTGACATTTGGCAAGTCATTTACTCTTTATATGTTTCAGTTTTCTTATCTGCAAAGTGGGGATCATAATAGCACCCACCTCCCAGGGTTGTTGTGAATATCAAATGAAATAATTTATTATAAAGCCCAATTGGAACTGGCTGGTTGGGTCTTGAAGAGGACTGATTTTGCTAAGAGGGTGATGTCTTACAAGTGAATTGGATTTAGGTGAGGCAGTTGTGCAAAGTTATCAGTCTCATTCTCTCCTTCAGAGTCATTGGAGTACAGTGGCAAGACATGGGTCAGGATGACTTGAGATGGCCCTGGATACAGTGAGAGACCCTGGACTTTTTAAACTAAGGTCTTTCCCAGGTCTCAGTTTGTCTGAGGCAACACCCATTCAGTAACTAAAGATAAGGTAATAATCAAGACAAAAGATGGCCTAGTTTGCCTTCACAAAAGGAACAGAGGAGAGCAGAGGAAGAGATGGATAAAGAGAATCATGGAAACAATGCTGCTATTTCCTCCTCCTCCTCCTTTTTCTTCCACCTTTTCCTATTCCTCCTCCTCCCTTTCTCCTTCTGTCCATGTGGGAAGTCATACCCTTACATGTCCAAAGAAATATAAATTTTGATTGCTTATACTTTGCAAGATATCTTGGGGTTTGGTGGATAGATCTAAAATAATATTCTCAATGAAGTTGAGTCTCATTGAAAGGTCTGGATAATTTCACTTGAAGATGTGACTACTGAATATGGACAGTCCATATGGAAACATGATCAAGACTAGCATTATTTTGAAACTTACCTAGTCAGAGTATTGATGGGATATGGGGGCCATCACTAGTCATCCTGACTTATATCTTGCCACTGGACTCCAATGACTCTGGAGGAGAGAGTGTGGCTGGTGACTGAATAACTCTGTCTTACTTAAATCCAACTCATTTACAAGTCAAGACATCAACAAGCTTTGAGAAAGAATTTGGTATTTAGGTGGAGCTACTTGACTATGCCTTTACACCCAAGCACTCTAGCTCTCACTGACTGGCCAATAATAAGTCCCAGGCTAAGCCTCATTTGTTTATTTTTTGGATGTTGATGGCTCAAAGAAAGTGTAAATAGCAACTGTTTCTGTTCTGGCCAGAAATTCTGAAGGTGTGAAGGCAAATTAGGGTCATCTTTTGTCTCAGTTCTTACCTAGCCTTTAATTACTGAATGAGTGTTGTCTCAGACAAACTGAGACCTGGGAAATTCCTTAGCTTAAAAAGGCCAAGGTTTCCCATTGTATCCTGGGCCATCACTAGCTGTCCTGACATACATCTTTTTTTCATATTTTATTATTTAATATTTTTACTTTTCAACATTGATTTCCACAAGATTCTGAGTTAAAAATTTTCTCCCCATTTCTACCCTCCCCTACTCCAAGATGGCATATATTCTGACTGCCCCATTCCCCAGTCAGCCCTCCTTTATGTAACCCCACTCCCTCCCCCATTCCCCTTTCCCTTACTTTCTTGTAGGGCAAGATAGATTTCTATGCCCCATTACCTGTATATCTCATTTCCCAGTTGCATGCAAAAACAACTTTTTTTGAGCATCTACTTTTAAAACATTGAGTTCCAAATTCTCTCCCGCCTTCCCTTCTCACTCACCCTCCCTAAGTAGGCAAGCAATTCACGATAGGCCACACATGTATCATGATGCAAAACACTTTCACAATCATCACAATGTGAAAAACTAACTATATTTCCCTCCATCCTATCCTGTCCTCTTTTATACAGTTTTCTCCTTTGGCCCTGTCCCTTTTCAAAAGTGTTTACTTTTGATTACCTCCTCCCTGATCTGCCCTCCCTTCTATCATCCCCCCTTTTTCATCCCCTTACCCCTACTTTACTATGGGGTAAGATACCCAATTGAGGGTGTATATTATTCCCTCCTTAAGTCAAATCCGATGAGAGCAAGATTCACTCATTCCCTTTCACCTGCCCCCTCTTCCCTCCCAACAGATCTGCTTTTTCTTGCCACTTTTATGTGTGATAATTTACCTTACTCTATCTCTCCCTTTCTCCTTCTTTCAATATATTCCTCTCTCATCCCTTAATTTTATTTTTTGTTTTAGATATCATCCCTTCATATTCAACTCACTCTGTGCCCTCTGTCTCTATATATGCATATTCCCTTCAGTTACCCTAATACTGAGAAAGGTCTCATGAATTACATACATCATCTTTCCATGTATAAATGTAAGCAAAACAGTTTAACTTTAGTAAGTCCCTTAAGATTTCTCTTTCTTGTTTACCTTTTCATGCTTCTCCTGATTCTTGTGTTTGAAAGTCAAATTTTCTATTCAGCTCTGGTCTTTTTACTGAGAAAGCTTGAAAGTCATCTATTTTATTGAAAATGCATATTTTTGCCTTGAAGCATTATACTCAGTTTTGCTGGGAAGGTGATTCTTGGTTTTAATCCTAGCTCCTTTGACCTCTGGAATATCATATTCCAAGCCCTTCAATCCCTTAATGTAGAAGCTGCTAGATCTTGTGTTATCTTGATTATGTTTCCACAATACTCAAATTGTTTCCTTCTGGCTGCTTACAGTATTTTCTCCTTGACCTGGAAACTCTGGAATTTGGCTACACTATTCCTAGGAGTTTCTTTTTGGGATGTTTTTCAAGAGGCAATCGGTGGATTCTTTCAATTTCTATTTTACCCTCTGGTTCTACAAGAACATCGGGCAAGTGTTCCTTGATAATTTCTTGAAAGATGATATCTAGGCTCTTTTTTTTGATCATGGCTTTCAGGTAGTCCAATAATTTTGAAATGATCTCTCCTGCATTTATTTTCCAGTTCAGCGGTTTTTCCAATGAGATATTTCACATTGTCTTTCATTTTTCATTCCTTTGGTTCTGTTTTATAATTTCTTAATTTCTCATAAAGTCACTAGCTTCCACTTGCTCCAATCTAATTTTTAAGGTAGCATTTTATTTAGTGGCCTTTTGGACTTCCTTTTCCATTTGGCTATTTCTGCCTTTCAAGGCATTCTTTTCCTCATTGGCTTTTTGGGGCTCTTTTGACATTTGGGTTAGTCTATTTTTAAGGTGTTATTTTCTTCAGTATTTTTGGGGGTCTCCTTTAGCAAGTTGTTGACTTGTTTTTCATGATTTTCTTGCATCACTCTCATTTCTCTTTCCAATTTTTCCTCTACTTCTCTTACTTGCTTTTCCAAATCCTTTTTGAGCTCTTCCATGACCTGAGACCAATTGATATTTTTCTTGGAGGCTTTTGATGTAGGCTCTTTGACTTTGTTGATTTCTTCTGACTGTATGTTTTGATCTTCTTTGTCACCAAAAAAATATTCAATAGTCTTCATCCTTTTTCACTTCCTGTTCATGTTCCCAGCCAACTACTTGACCCTTGAGCTAAATCAGGGTATGACTGTTTGTAGAGTAGAGAGTACTTTGTCCCAAGCTTTAGGAGCTGCACTGCTCTTTACAGAGCTACTTCTACTCCACTATCACCTCAAGCTCTGCCAATCCAGCTCTCCTCATCCCCCAAGAACCACCAAACAGGACAGCAACCCAGATCCAAGCAGGACAAAGCAAAAGAACCCTGCCTTTGCACCGGCAAAATGCTCCCTACAGCTGGAGTGCTGGAAGCAGCTGAAGGAGCTTCCTGCTTCCTGCTCCTGCTGCCACCTCACCACCTCTTCTACTCCCAGTACTGGGCCCAGACTGCTCTCACAGCCATCCAGCAGTTTTCCCACTAACCTGCTCAGTTGTCTTTGGACTTTGCTTGTTGAGAAGTCTGGTAATTGCCACAGCTCAGTGATTCATGGCCCTCAGGCCTGCTCCATCTAACTCCCAGTCTGGCTGGTCCTAGTACAGCCCATGCTGTGCTGTGCTCCCCTCCCAGCATGGTCCGAGAGACCATACAGGCTGTCCTGGGCTGAAGACCTGCTTGCCTCTGCTATTTCATGGGTTCCAAAGCTCTAAAATTTGTTCAGAGCCATTTTTACAGGTGTTTGGAGGGATTTGGAGGAGAGCTTAAGCACGTCCCTGCTTTCCAGCTGTCATCTTGGCTATGCCCCCCTGACATACATCTTGACACTGGACTCCCAATGACTCTGGAGGAGTAAGTGCGGCTGAAGACTTTGCCCAGCTCTGCCTCTCTTAAATCTAATTCACTTGCAAGACATCACCCTCCTGATGTCATTGGTCCTCTCTGAGAACAAAGGATGAATAAAAACAACAACACTGTAAAGCACATAGCACAGTTTCTGGCACTCAGAAATATAAAAGTTATTATTATCATATATTCTCTAAAATCCATCACTCCTCTAAATTTCTCATTCTTATTTATGAACACCATCCTTCTTGTAACCCAGACTTCCAACTATTATCTAGTCTTTGATTTTTCTCTTTCCCTCAATCCCATTACTAAATGAATTGCCAAATATTGTCAGTGATACATTCCCACCTGCTCTTTTCTGTCCATTCACTTATCCCCTCTTCCCCAGTTCAGGCTCTCAACAGCTCTCTCCTGGACTTAATATAATTGCTTCCTCATTGGTCTACCTTCTTCCATGGTCTACTACAACTGCCTTCTTAGTGTTCTACCTTCTTACAGTCTTTTTCCTCTCCAATATGTTTTTCAAGGAGTTGCCAAATTAATATTCTGAAAACATACATTTGACCATTTAACTACTAAAATATATTCAATGTGTCCCATTTGTTTCTAGAACAAAATATGTCCTTAGTCTTATCTTTAAAGTAACCCACAGTCTGGCTCTTGCCTATATTTCCAACTTTATTTATATTACTCCTATACACTTATATAATTTTCTTGTCAAGTTAACCTACTGACCACCCTCATATCTGACACTCCATTTACCTCCTCTGCATCTTTACAAAGGTGGTCACCTATGTCTGGAATGCACTCCCTCCTCATCTCCATGTCTTGCAATTCTTAGCTCAAAACACAGTCATGGACAAGGCATTTCCTTATCACTCAAGTTATTAGTGCTTTCTTTCTTTGGAAATTTTTTTTTTTTGCATATGACCCCTATGTGCCCAGCAAGTAATACCTGGGGGTGCTGCAGTGTAACCAAATCAGCCTTACCTAAGCCTGTAGGATGACAGCTTGTCATTTGAATTAAGTATCTATCAAGAAAGTATAATATCTAAATTATTTATCCAATAAGTGAAATTCTCCATGAACACCCCCTCCCAGTGGCCATTTCAGTGTCTCTTTGGGTCATACATAGGATAGCTGCACAAAGGATTGAAGTATTCTTTCTGGCCATCACATGGTGATCAGCCTGCCAATGCTTAAGTTATTCACTTTTCTCCTTGACTCCCATGTGCCTTCAAGCTGCATTAGGCTGCTGAATTCTATATTATCAGGATTTGGAAGTGGGCTAAGGGAGTATAGTAGTGGGAATACCTATCAAAATCCCTATACATGAGGAATGGATTAGTTCTTTTTTTTTCCTTAAAATACTTTGAAACTGTCCTTGAGGCTTAATTGGCTCAGGAGACTGAAGGGTCTGGCCACTATTGGAAGCACTTGGTTGGAATGAGTACAAAAAGGCCAAGAGGACCCCTAGCTAGGGCCTGAAACTTGACCTTTGAGTTACAATAGATAACACAGAGATGGGGAAACTACATTCAACTGAATCAATGTTCTATTCTTCAGTGAATATCCTTTTCCTTCTCTTAATGTCCTTCTCCTACTATAGTGATATAAACCTTTTGCTAATCATTAGATGGACTATAAATGCCTCCTTTTGTTCTAGGCTCAAATATGAGATGCCAGTCTAGCCTGGTCATTTCTAGACTATTAAAGAGAGTATAAGGAATGTCACAAAAATACTGTGCCCCTTTGGCTGGGCATGTCATCAGTGCCAGTTTGAGGAAACAGCCAGGCAGGCTGGGAGCAGGCAGAATGCAGAACTAGCAAAGGGAACATCTTTCTATACTACTGGTGATCAAGGACCTGGGTATGGGCAAGACTAGCATCATCAAGTGCTATGTGTACCAGAACTTCTTTTTGCACTACCTGGCTACTCTCAGGGTAGATTTCACCTTGAAGGAACCAACTCTCATTGGATCATACCACTTCAGAAGAACTGAAAATTTACAGGTGCCTAGAAGTAGCTCTGAAAGCAGCAGCACAAAACCCCTGAAGCTTGGTATGGAACACTCTCCAATCTGGAACCAGTCTTACCTTGATAAAGAGATTAAAAGTCAAGTAATTGACTGGGAAAATGAGCAGACAGAGTAAAAGGACTCAGGCTATAGAATTTTACTTTAGTGACAAAAAATCAAAACATACAGCCAGAAGAAGTCAACAAAGTCAAAGATCCTACATCAAAAGTCTTCAAGAAAAATACGAATTGGTCTCAGGCCATGGAAGAGCTCAAAAAGGATTTGAAACAACAAGTAAGTTAAGTAGAAGAAAAATTGGGAAGAGAAATGAGAGTGATACAAGAAAATAATGAAAAATGAGTCAGAAGCTTGCTAAAGGAGACCCCAAAAACACTGAAGAAATTAACACCTTAAAAATAGACTAACCCAAATGGCAAAAAGATGTCCAAAAAGCCAATGAGAAGAAAAATGCTTTAAAAAGCAGAATTGGCCAAATGGAAAAGGAGGTCCAAAAGATCACTGAAGAAAAGAATACCTTAAAAATTAGAATGGAGCAAATGGAAGCTAATGACTTTATGAGAAATCAAGAAATTATGAAACAGAAACAAAAGAATGAAAAAAATAGAAGACAACGTGAAATGTCTCATTGGAAAAACCATGACCTGGAAAATAGATCCAGGAGAGATCATTTCAAAACTATTGGACTGCCTCATCAAAAAAGAGCCTAGATATCATCTTTCAATAAATTACCAAGGAAAACTGCCCTAATATTCTAGAACCAGAGGTTAAAATAAAAATTGCAAGAATCCACCTATCTGTTTCAACAATCTGGCTAGCAGCTGTTGTGGGGGTAAAAGACCAACACAAGCCCAACAACAAGAATACTACCAGCACACTGCAAAAGCACAGATTCTTTTCATCTGCTTTAGTAAGGAAAGCAATGTTAAGGGGTTGACAAGCTTACTTTAATTCAGCATACAAATACAATTCACTTAGTTCAGGGGGAAAAGTCAGCACCCTGAACTTTGGAACAAATACAAACAAATTACAAACATCAACAGACAGACCTTGTCTGATTCAAATCCCAATACATAGTTACCAGAGTTTGACAAAGTCCCAACATCCAGGTTTATGAGCTGGAGGGCTTCTTAGCTACAGCTGCCCAGGAGTCTCCAAAGGCCACCAAGAATGAGAGCCCTGAGCAAATGGCTCTGTCTCCTCTTCTTAAAACATTTCAGATGTCATCAAACGTCATCTGAATGAACAGAACTTAGGCTCCTATGATTGGCTCTGGAGTTAGCACCTCCCCTTAGTTAGCCCCACCTTGGGCCCCACCTTAGTTACCAATCCACACCCACATAGGCTTTACACCTAATAGGGGTTTGGGCCTAGGGCTTAGCACCTAGTAAGACTCAATGAAAGACACTGAATTACTCAAGAAAACAAAAGCCAAACTCTTCAAGGGCACTTGGTTGAACTAAGTGCTAAGAGCCCATTTTGCTTGCCAACACACTGTCACCTCTTAAAAAAAATCCAAAAAGGAAAACTCCTAGGCATATTGTAGCCAAATTCCAGAGTTTTCAGGTTAAGGAGAAAATATTGGAAGCAGCCAGAAAGAAACAATTTGAGTATTGTGGAAACACAATCAGGATAACACAAAATCTAGCAGCTTTTACATTAAGGGATCAAAGGGCCTGGAATATGATATTCCGCAGGTCAAAGGAGCTAGGATTAAAACCAAGAATCACCTTCCCAGCAGAACTGAGTATAATACTTCAGGGCAAAAAATAGATTTTCAATGAAATAGAGAATTTTCAAGCATTTTTGATGAAAAGACCAGAGCTGAGTAGAAAATTTGACTTTTGAATACAAAAATCAAGAGAAGCATGAAAAAGCAAACAGGGACTTACCAAAGTTGAACTGTTTATATTCCTATATGGAAAGATGATATTTGTAAGTCATGAGACCTTTCTCAGCATTAGAGTATTTGAAGGGTGAGTTGAATATGAAGGGGTGATAAATAAATAAAAAAATAAAATTAAGAGGTGAGAGAGGAATGTATTGGGAGGAGAAAGTGGACTAAATTATTTTACATAAAAGAGGCAAGAAAAAGCTGTTATAAGGGAAGGGAAGAGGGGGTAGGTGAAAGGGAATGAATGAACCTTACACTCATCAGATTTGGCTTAAGAAGGAAATAATATACACACTCAACTGGGTATCTTATCCTACAGGAAAGTAGGGGGGAAGGGGATAAGAGGAGGGGGATGATAGTAGTAGGGAGGGCATATTGGGGCAGGAAGTAGTCAAAACCAAACATTTTTGAAAAGGGACAGGGTCAAAGAAGAAAACTGAATAAATGGGGATTGGATAGGATGGAGGGAAATATAGTTAGTCTTTCACAACATGACTATTATGGAAGTGTTTTGCATAATCATACACATATAACTTATATTGAATTGCTTGCCTTATCAAGGAGGGTGCATGGGGAGGAAAGAAGGGAGAAAATTTGGAACTCAAAGTTCTAAAAACAAATGTTAAAAATTGTTTTTACATGCAACTGGGAAATATGATATACAGGTAATGGGGTACAGAAATCTATCTGGCCTTACAAGAAAGTAAGGGGGAAGGGGATAAGGGGAGGGGAGTGGGGTGATAGAAGGGAGGGCAGATTGGGGAAAGGAGAAATAAGAAAACAAGCCATATTGGGGAGAGGGGAGGGTATAGATGGGGAGAAAATTTGTAATTCAAAATCTTGTGGAAATGAATGTTGAAAACTACAGATAAATAAATTAATCTTAAAAAAAAAAGAAAACAGCTACTGGAAAAAAAAAGATTTCACCTTGAAAGTGTTTCACTACCTTCAAGCTCCTGAATTTCATGGGTTAAGAAGCCAAGGAACTATATATAGACTTTGATGTTACCAGGCAGCCACATCCAACACAGTGACCAAGTAGGAAAATGACTTGGACTCCCTTTTAACTCTCCTCATCAATGGCAAACCAGTGTCAGCAGTTATGTGAGCCCAAAAAGAAATGTGGCCACAATGGACTCAAAGTGGTGGATCAGTGGAATAGGTTAGGTACACAAGACATATTAGTCAACAACTATAGCAATCTACTCTTCGATAAACCCAAAGAATCCGGCTTCTGTGTTAAGAATTCACTATTTCACAAAAATTGCTGGGAAAATTGGAAAACAGTATGGCAAAACTGGGCATAGACCAATATCTTATAACACATACTGAAATAAAGTCAAAATGGATTCAAGATTTAGGAATAAAGGCTGATACTATAAGCAATTTGGGAGAGCAAGGAATAGTTTACTGTCAGATTTATGGAGAAGGGAAGAATTCATGACCCAACAAAAGAGAGAGAGAACATTGCAAAATGCAAAATGGATAATTTTGATTATGTTAATTTGAAAAGTTTTTGTACAAAGAAAGTCAATGCAACAAAGATTAGGAGGGAAGCAGAAAATTGGGAAAAAATCTTTACAACCAGTGTCTCCAATAAAGGCTTCATCTGTAAAATATACAGGGAACTGAGCCAAATTTATAGGAATACAAGTAATTTTCCAGTTGGGAAATGGTCAAAGGATATGAACAGGCAGTTTTCAGAGGAAGAAATTACAAATATCTACAGTCATATGAAAAAATGCTCTAAATCAATGTTGATTAGAGAAATACAAATCAAAACAACCACATCTCTCCTGTCAGATTGGCTAACATGACAAAACAGGAAAATGATAAATGCTAGAGAGGATGTGGAAAAATTGGAACATTGTTACATTGCTGCTGGAGTTATGAACTGATCCAGCCATTCTGGAGAGCAATTTGGAACCATGCCCAAAGGGCTATAAAAATGTGCATACCCTTTGACCCTGCAATACCAGTTCTAGGGCTGTATCCCAAAGAGATCATACAATTAGGAAAAGGACCAGTATGTACAAAACTATTTATAGCAGCTCTGTTTGTGGTGGCACAGAATTGGAAATCAAGGGGCTGCCCATCAATTAGGGAATGGCTAAACAAATGGTTATGTATTGATGTTGTGCTATAAGAAATGAGGAGCAGACAGACTTCATTACAATCTACAAAGACTTATATGAATTGATGCTGAGTGAGGGGAGCAGAACGAGGAGATCATTATACACGATTATAGGCACATGATATCTGTAAGGACAACAGCAACACATTTTTGGAATATTGAATTTGTTATCAATTCCCAGCCCCTAATAGTTGTAACTGCATACCAAAGTTTCAGAGGAGGCTTAGAGCCTTTGCCCACTGGTTCTTTGCCTAAATAGACAGGTAAAAACTTTTTCAAAGGGAATTCAGGAGAGCTGAGAAGGACAGCAATGCAGTGGTTGTAATAGGAGGGCAGAGTTTATAATCTCAAAGAGGATCATAAACATGTCTGAAAGGTTCGGAACCGCCGGATATAAGAAACTCTCAAAGTAGAAGGCAGAAGAATCAAAACATATATTTAGGCTCCACAGTAACCAACCCATGAACCAGCATCCCCATTTTGACATATTAATGAAAAGTTTCCAGGCCCAATAAGTACGCCTTGAAAGAGTAACCAGGAGGCTACAGAGAAGCATGATTGCGTAAAGCAAAATCATGCTTCCCCCTCTATGGTAAAAAGATTACCCACTGGCCTGAAGTCTTTGTTCAGCTTCCTCCCGTAGGTCAGCTCTGCTACTGGCAGCTCCTGCTTCGGCTGTGGCTATAGCTATAGCAGCCTCTGGCTCCAACAGGAGCTGCTTTTAACCATCCGGCTTTTGCGGGGGTGTAAGGTACGCCGGGGAAAGCACAGGTTCTTTCAATCTGCTTAAGCAAGGTGAAGGGGTTGACTGGGAAAGCACAGGTTCTTTCCATCAGCTTAAGCAAGGGAAGCAAGGTGAAGGGGCCGACAAGCTTACTCCAGTCCAACATACAAACAGTATTCAGTTCAGGGGAAAAAGCCAAACTAGTCAAGGACACTTGTTGACTAAGTGCTAAGGAGCCCATTTTTGGTTGCCAATACAGTGGTATAAACCTTTGCTGTTCTCTCCATCTTTCATGATATTGGATGATTGATGGGGTTTTGGAATGACCATAATGTCATTCAGCAATGTTTTCCCCCAACACAGGGATAGGGTCCTTTCTGTTCTGATTTAGCTTTTCAGAAACACACACCAAATAACTTCTAGTTCATACCACCACAAGGCTAACTATCTGCACTTGCCCTTTGTCCTCTCCCTATGATTAGCAGCTTCCTTTAAATGTTGAAATCCAAAGTATGATACATCCCCTTTTAGTGCCTTTCTACCTGCTTCTCCTAACCAAAGTTACACATCATATATACTTTGAATCCATATCCATATTCATATGTATATATATAGATATAGATATATGAATATGAATACTGATATACAAACATGTATGCACCAGTATGTGTACATGCATATTTTTCTGGAGTGAAAATTAATATATGGAAAGATATGATTTCTCCAACAAAGTCAACCCATTGATCCTGGTTGTCCTACTTATGGCAATCAAGAAATACAAAGCTTAAGGGCACTAGAAAGGAGAACAAAGCACCAAGGCCTGGATGGCAGCTTTAGTTCTCTTGATGCCCTCACTCTATTTTCTGACTTCACAGACTTCAACTGCAAGGTTGTATAATTTCCGCGTTTCTCAAAAAATCTGTTTCCCTCTGTGGGAATTTTTGAGTTCCTCAGTTCCTCAAAGAGGTGAAATGGTGCTTCAAAAATATGTACTGGCTCTATATAGTTTGTATTTACTTATCTGGGCACATGCTGTATGAATATTAGTTCCTTGAGGGAAGAAATGATTTTTTTTGTCTTTGTACCACCAAGCATGGTTCTATAAGGTCCTTAATCAATAACTGTTGAATGAATCAATGAATCGAATGAAAGATTATGTTTCCTTTTCCCACCAGACATGTTTAAGGACTCTTTCTCTTTTCAGGCATAGCAGAGAATAGCCCAGAATGCAAGAGAAGGTCTCACCAATATTTCCAAGGAATGCTTTGGACATTCAACTCTCAACCCTCAGTTCTGTCCTTCCAGCTCTCCCCTTTCCCTTGCTACTAATATAAGACTCCAGTCTACCTACTAATTCACCTTCCATTCCATTATTCATTCTTGCCTCTATAAATCACCTGGAAATGAGCTTGTTCTATGTGAATCCAGGAGTCTGGGGTCATGGACTAGATCTACTGGGGTTTGGCTAGACTATTTTCAGTCACACATCCAAGATCTGTCACTGGGCTTACAACCAAGTCCATGTGTGGCTTCTTATGTGAAAGGAGATGTGATTTCTAATAAGATAGTGTAGAGAAGTTGTGTGAAACTCAAATAGAAATATTTCCCTGCCAGGCATATATCAGAAAACCACAAATTAAAATTGCCTATATTGTATTGTATTTTCATTTTTTGTTAAATATTTCCTGATTACATTTTAATCCATTCAAGCCCACTCAGGAGTTTTGCCAGCCTCAAGTTTGATACCTAGAGGATGCTGATGCCACACTGTGTTCTTGAAACAAGGATGGAGTCAGTGCCAGAGCTTCTTCAGAGAGAGACAGATGTGGTTTCAGAGACTCTTTGGGAGAGACATGTGGAGAGAGAAGCTGCCAACATTCTGCACAGTCTTCATAATGGAAGTGTGGTATTTTAATTTTTTAAATGAACAACTGACTAATTTAGACATCATGTAAATATAGAATTTACAGAGGGAGTAGGTCATGTGGAATGATGATAGACAGTGACCTCAGCAAAGAATAGGGCTGTCTTTATGTGTATTTTGAATCATCACATAGAGAATAGTAGAGCTGGAATGCACTTTAAAATATAGAACAGAAAATGTTTAAGCTGGAAGAGACTATAGAAGATTATCCAGCCCAGCTTCATCCTTTTACAAAGGAGGAAACTGAGTTGTGCAGGCATGACATGGAAGGTACAAACCCGACTTAGAAGTTTCAGAAGCAAGGTTGGATTCCAGACCATCTGAGTCTTAATCAGTTAGATGAAGTAGGCATTTGTTCTCTAGGTTTAATCCAAGAAGCAAACCAAATCAATCATACAGAGTCACTTAAACAAAGTAAACTGAGATTGACTGAATTATTATTTTTTTTGCTGATGACTGAATTGTTTATGAAATTTTCCTGTTTATTGAAACTCTGCATAAAAGCATTATTAATATGAGGATAAAGCCTAGAGTTTTATCTCTAGCTACTTTGGATGTGATTGTCTGGTCCCATAGCAGTATTAATTAATCTAGGTGAGGATGGGGCATTGGTAGAATGCCCCATTATAAAATGCCACTGTTTTGGGTAGAAACTTGCATTATGACAAACTATAATGTTTAACTGTATGAGGTCCTCCCTCCATCATGTTTTCCTGAATTGATCTATGCCAGGATCCCTCTGGTATTTGACTTCTGCTTTGGCCTCTGTTTTACCACTCCTACCAAGCTCTCCAGATTTATTTGCCTCATTGAAGTCTTTAGTTTAACCTTTCTATAATGTTCAGTTTATCCATTGGAATCATTCTTTGAAACATGTTCTTTTCTGCCTAGGCAGGTTCTCTCCTTGTTAATTAGCCCTAATCACTGGCAAGTGTCAGACCCAACCCTATAGAGAGTAGATGCCTGACAATATCCTGGATGTATTCTATGTTTTTCAAAAAGGTGTGGACATGTGTGATTTTAATTTAATTCAATAACAACCAAAATTAATTATGCACCTAATTTGTACAAGGAACTATGCTATTCTGGCCCCTGAATGCAAAGTCTTATGAAACTGATAGGAATCAGGACAGGGTGAATAATGATGACAGCAAGACCTTGAGGCGTGGAAAGGGCAGTTGAGGGAGGACACAATTTCATTAAATTTAACAAATATTCATTAAGGACCTACTGTACCTATGGCCTGGTATTAGGCAATAGGAATATAAAGGCAAGAAAGTGAAAATGACTCTACCCTGAAGAAGCTTATATTCTACTGGGAGGAATAGAGGAATAAAATATACACAAAAGTAAATAAAGATAAAATATATCGAAATTCAGGTCAAGTATTTGTAAGAGGTAGAGAATATGAATGATTAGAGTTAAGGGTGGGTGACTAGAAAGGGGAGGTGGTACCTAAGCTATGCTTTGAAAGTTACCCATGACCATATTTGTTGGGTTTTTGTTTGTGTGTTTGTTTGAATAAAGAACTTCAAAATATGGTTCCTTGGGGAATCACATGAGCCACTTGGAGAATACAAATAGATATAGAGATAGAATTAGACAGATATAGACATATAGATATAAATATATATGCACACACACATATATACATATACATGCATATATATATATATATATATATATATATATATATATATATATATACACATATACATATGCCTACACCATCAACACATTAGGTAAAACATTTGTGGCTAATTTATGGGAGGACATAAGCAATAGTAGTACAGAATGGATAGGTGTGGATATGTTGTGATATGCACAACTAGAGGGAACATTACAATAGAAGAGTTTGCAAATCCATCCGATAGTGTCAGTGACTGATTGAAAAGAGCATAGGTCCAAATCAACCAAAATGAAATTTAAAATTGATAAATGTAGGTCTTACTCTTTGGTTCAAAAATGACCTTCACGAGTACAAGATGGAAAAACCACAGGTTGACTGAAAAAGATATGTGGTGGAGTGGAGGTCTCGGGAACACTGGAAGCTTATAGTGTTAAATAACAGTAGTAATGGTGGTATTAATAGTTAGTAGTAGTAGTAATGGTAATAGGAGTGGTAGTAGTAGTAGTAGTGGTGGTAGCAGTAGTAGTACTGGTGGTAGTAGTAGTAGTAGTAGTCGTAGTAGTAGTAGTAGTAGATGACAATGACAACAAAGTACTTTACATGTGTTATGTCATTTCTTACAACAGCCTTGCTGGGTAGATGCTATTTTTTCTTAATAGTGTTTTTCCTAAAATTACATTCATTTCTGTAAAATTTTGAACTATAAATTTTTCTCCCTCCCTCTCTTCCCTTCCTCCTCTCCAAGACAGCAAGCAAACTGATATAGGTTATACATGTACAATCATATAACTGATATAGGTTATATACATAATTCATGTTAAACATACTTCCACATCAGTCATATTGTGAAAGAAGAATCAGAACAAAAGGGAAAAACCACAAGGAAGAAATGACAAAAAACCAAAGTGAAAATAGTAGTACGCTTCAATCTGCATTCAGAATCCATAGTTCTTTCTCTGGATATGGTTAGCATTTTCCATCAGGAGTCTTTTGGAATTGTCTTAGATCATTGTATTTCTGAGAAGAGCTAAGTCTATCATAATCATTGAGCAATGTTGCTGTTCCTGTGTACATGTTCTACTGGTTCTGTTCACTTCACTCAGCATCAGTTCATGTAAGCCTTTTCAGGTTTTTCTGAAATCTGCCTGCTCATCATTTCTTATAGCACAATAGTATTGCATTACATTCATATCCCACAGTTTGTTCAGCAATTCCCCAATTGATGAGCATCCCCTCAATTTCCAATTCTTTGCCACCACAAAAACAGCTGCTATAAATATTTTTGTACCTGTGGGTCCTTTTCCATTTTTTATGATCTTTTTAGGATACAGACCTAGTAATGGCATTGCTGGATCAAAAGGTATGCCCAGTTAGGTTACCCTTTGGGCATAGTTCCAAATTTTTCTGCAGAATAGTTAGATCAGTTCACAACTCCACTAACTATAGATTATTGTTCCAATTTTCCCACATCTTCTCCAACATTTATTATTTTCCTTTTCTGCCATTTTAGCCAATTTTACAGGTATAAGGGGGTATCTCAGAGTTGTTTTAATTTGTGTTTCCCTAAACAATAGTGATTTACAGCATTTTTTCCACTTGATTATAGATAACTTTAATTTTTTCCTCTGAAAACTACCTAGTTATATCTTTTGACCATTGACCAATTTGGGAATGACTTGTGTTCTGAGAAATTTGACTCAGTTTTATATGGATTTAAGAAATGAGGCTTTTATCAGAGACATTGACTGTAAAAATTGCCCCCCTTTTTGCTTTTCTTCTAATTTTGGTTGCATTGTTTTTGTTTGTGCAAAATCTTTTCAATTTAACGTACTCAAAATTATTCATTTTGCATTTAATAATGGCTCTATCTCTTGTTTGGTAACAAATTCTTCCCTTCTCCATTGTTGTGACAAGTAAACTATTCCTTGCTCTCTTGATTTGCTTATGGTTTTATCCCATACATCTAAATCATGTACCCATTTTGAACTTATCTCGGCATAGAGTGTGAGATGCTGGTCTATGCCTAGCTTATGCCATACTATTTTCCAGTTTTCCCAGCAATTTTGTCAAATAATGAGTTTTTATTGCAAAAGTTGGGGCCTTTGGGTCGATCAAACAGTAGATTACTATAGTCATTTACTACTATTTCTTGTGTACCTAACCTATTCCTCTGATACACTACACTATTTCTTAGCCAGTACCTTATTGTTTTGATAATTACAGCTTTAAAATATAGTTTTAAATCTTGTATGGCTAGAGTCCAGAGTTTCTTAAACCAGGTATCACAACTCGCAGTTTAAGAAGTGCTGAAGGGGTTGCAAGTAGAAAAAGTTTAAGAAGCCCTGGGCTAGACCACTCTCTATCCCATTTTTTTCCATTGATTCCCTTGATATTCTTGAGCTATTTTTCTTCCAGATGAATTTTGTTTTTATTTTTTCTAACTCTATAAAATAATTTTTGATAGTTTGGTATGGCACTGAATAAATAGACTAATTTAGGTAGAATTGTCATTTTATTATATTAGCTACATTTATTTTAAATGGAATTTATCTTTCTATCTCTTGCTCGAGGACTTTTTGATAATATATAGAAATGCTGATGATTTATATGGGCTTATCTTACATCCTGCAACTTTGCTAAAGTTGTTAATAATTTCAAGTAGATTTTAGCTGATTCTCTAGGATTTCTTAAGTAAAATATCATATCATAATGAAAGAGTGATAATTTTGTTTCCTAGTTGTCTATTCTATTTCTTTTAATTTGTTTTTCTTCTCTTATTGCTATAGCTAACATTTCTAGTACAATATTAAATAATAGAGGTGATAATGGGCATCCTTGCTTCAAATTTGTATTGGGAAGGCTTCTAGCTTATCCCCATTCCAGATAATGCTTACCGATTGTTTTAGATAAATATTTCTTATCATTTTAATGTAAGATCCATTTATTCCTATGCTCTTTAATGTTTAAAATAAGAACCAGTGCTGTATTTTGTCAAAGGCTTTTTCAGCATTTATTGAGACAATCATATGATTTCTGTTAGTTTTGTTAATGATATAGTCAATTATGTTGATAGTTTTCTTAATATTGAACCAGCCCTGAATTCCTGTTATAAATCCCACCTGGTCATAATGTATTTTCCTGGTGATAAATTGCTATAATCTCCATGCTAGTATTTTATTTAAAATTTTTGTATCAATTTTCATTAGGGAAATTGGTCTGTAGTTTTCTTTCTCTGTTTTGGCTCTTCTCAGTTTAAGTATCAGCACCACATTTGTGTCATAAAAGAAATGTGGTATGACATCATTTTTTTCCCAAATAGATTATATAGTATTGGAATTAGTTGTTTTTTAAATGTTTGTTGAAATTCATGTGTAAATCCTTCTTAGGGAGTTTTTTGATTGCTTGTTCAATTTCTTTTTCTGAAATGGAGTCAAGTATTTTATTTCTCCTTCTGTTAATCAGGATAATTTATATTTTTGTAAATATTCATCTATTTCACTTAAAAAGTTGGATTCATTGACATACAATTGGGAAAAATAACTCCTAATTATTGTTTTAATTTCCTCTTAATTGGTGGTGAAGCCACCCTTTTCATTTTTGATACTGGTAAGTCAGCTTTCTTCTTTCTTTTTTTTAAATCAAATTAACCAAAGGTTTATCTATGTTATTGGTCTTTTCATAAAGCCAGCTTAGTTATATTTAATAGTCCAGTAGTTTTCTTATTTCAATTTTATTAATCTCTCCTTTGATCTTTAAAATTTCTAATTTGGTATTTAATTGGGGATTTTTAATTTGTTCTTTTTTTGAGCTTTTTTAGTTGCATGCCCAATTCATTGATCTGCTCTTTCTCTATTTTATGCATGCAAGCATTTAGAGATATAAAAGTTCCCCGAAGAAGTGCTTTGGCTGCATTCCATAACTTTTGGTATGCTGTCTCATTATTGTCATTCTCTTTGATGAAATTATTGATCATTTCTATGATTTGTTGTTTGACCCACTCATTTTGAGGATTAGATTATTTAGTTTCCAATTAGTTTTTAGCCTATCTTTCCATGGCCTTTTATTACACAAATATTTTATTGCATCATGATCTGAAAAGGATGCATTTGATATTTCTGCCTTTCTGCATTTGATTGTGAGATTTTTAATGCCCTAATACATGGTCAATTTTTGTGTAGTTGCCATGTACCACTGAGAAAAAGTATATTCCTTTCTATCCTCATTCAATTTTTTCCAGAGGTCTATCATATCTAACCTTTCTAAAATTCTATTCACCTCCTTAACTTCTTTCTTGTTTATTTTGTGATTGGATTTATCTAGTTCTGAGAGATGGGGATGGGGGTGAGGTTGAGGTCCCCCAGTAGTATAGTTTTGCTATCTCTTTCTTTCTGTAACTCCCTTAACTTCTCTAAGAAAGTATATTCCATATCACTTGGTGCATATATATATATATTTAATATTGCTATTAGTTCATCACTTATGGTACCATTTAGCAAGATGTAATTTCCTTCCTTATCTCTTTCAATTATATCTATTTTTGCTTTTGCTTTGCCTGAGATCAGAATTGTTGACCCTGTTTTTCCCCCTACTTCAGCTGAAGCATAATAGCTTCTGGTTCAACCCCTTACCTTTACTCTGTGTGTGTCTCTGTGTTTCAAGTGTGTTTCTTATAAACAACATATTGTAGGATTCTGATTTTCAATCCACTCTGCTATCTGCTTCTGTTTTAGGGGTGAGTTCATACCATTCACATCAATAGTTATGATTACTATGTATTTCTGTCCATCCTATTCCCCCCCTCCAATTTATACTTTTATCTCTCCTTCTACCCCATCCCTCCTCACCACAGTTTTGCTTCTGACTACCACCTCCTTCAATCTGCCCTTCTATCATCTTCCCCATTTTTTCCCCTTTTCTACTTCTGTCCTCTCTTCTGCCCTCCCTTCTATCACCCCCTCTCCTTTCCCCTCTTAACTTCCCTATAGGGTAAGATAAATTCATATACCCAACTGAATGTGCATGTTATTTCCTCTTTGAACCAAATCTAATGAAAGTCAGGTTCAAACAATGCTCATCCCCTCCCTTTCTTCCCTCTACTGCAGTAGGCCTTTTGTGCCTCTTCATGTGATTTAAATTGCCCTATTCTGCCTCTTCTCCCATTACAATCCTTTTTTTATCCCTTAATTTTTTTTATATCATCATATCAAGGTCAGCATACCTATACCCTCTGTCTATGTCTACTCCTTTTAACTGCCCTATTAGAGATATCATTCTCAAGAGTTGAAAGTATCATCTTCACATGTAAGGAAAACAGTTTAAATCTCATTGAATAACATATTGCTGTTTTTTCTTTCCTGTTCACCTTTTTATGCTTCTCTTGAAACTTGTATTTGAAGACTGAATTTTCTGTTCAGCTTTGGTCTTCTCATCAGGAAAGTTTGAAAATCCCCTATCTCATTGAATATCTATCTTTTCCCTTGAAAGATTATGCCCAATTTTGCTGGGTACATGATTCTTGGTTGTAATCCAAGCTCCTTTGCCTTCCAGAAAATCATATTCAAAACCTTCTGATCCTTAAATGTAGAAGCTTCTAAGTCCTGTGTAATTCTGACTGTGGCTCCTTGATATTTGCCTTCTGCACTGAGGCTGAATGCCTCACTATTGGCTTGCTGAGCCAAAACCATGGAGCCTCAGTTGCTGATCTGTGCTTATGGCTAAGAATCTCCTGCTGGCTTCCTGGGATACCATCTGCACTGGGCTGTGCTCCCTTTTACACATGAGACAGACTTTTCCCGAAGTCCTCCTAAGTTATCTTAAGCTGGAAAATTATTTCACCACATCTTTCTGTGAATTCTGTCACTCCAGAATTCATATAAAGACTTGGTTTAATGTTGTTTCTGAGGGAAACTGGGGAGAGCTCAGGCAACTTCCTGGCTTTTCTCTGCCATCTTGGTTCCACCCCTAGTAGATTTTATTATTGTCCCAATTTTATAGATGAGGAAACTGATGTGAACAGAAGTCAAGTTTCCTTTACTACAAGTCCAGTGTTCCATTCACTACACCACTTAGATTTCTGGACATGAAATCAGGAAAACCTGTGTTTGGATCCTGCCTTGTACACTTAACTATATATGTGAGCATGGACAAGTTCATTAACATCTCTGACTCTCAGTTTAGTCATCTGCTGAGTAGAGGTTATAAAAGCTTTAGCATTTACCTTGTGGTAAGAATTACATGGGAGTGTATACAGTCTCACATAATAAATTGCTTTGTAGACTTCAAAGTACAACATGAACGTTAATTGTTATTATTTGTATCAGTCCACAATATGATGTAATAGCCAAGAAAGGTAATATGATAAAGAAAAGCACAGTATCCAGGATTAAGGCAGTAACAGCCCCATTGAGTGTAGTATTCAGTTCTGGCTGCCACATTTTAGAAAGCATATTGATGAACTGGAAAGCATGACAGGAGGAGGATATCACATATGAAGATTCATTGAAATGACCTATTAAACATTTCAAACTGAATATCTCAGAGATGTTTTAAACTCATCATGCCTAAAACAGAACTATTTTTTATTTTTATTTTTTTACAAAACTCACTTCTCCCAAGCACCACCATCCCATGCTCTCCCAGGTTTGGAACCTCAGTCCTATTTTCCCTTGATTCCTCATTCCCCCACATAGCCAATCTTTTGTAAAATCATGCCACTTCTAACAACACCTCTATCATATTTGCTCCCTTCATACAGCTATCACCTTAGTTCAGGCTTTTTATTGCCTCTTACCAAAATTATTGCAACAGCTTTCCAATTGGTCTCCTTTTCTCCAATCTCTCATTACATCAATCCATTCTACCACTACTGCTGGCAAAGTAGTATTCTTTAATCACATATCTGACCATGTGATCCTCCACTACCCCCAATAAACTCCAGTAGCATCCTATTGTCTCTAGATAAAATATAAACTCCTTTCTTTAGTCCAAGGCCCTATGTCACCTTCCCCAAATTTATGTTGTTAGTCTCATTGAGCATTACCTTCCCCTCTCCCCATTGTACAATTAATCCAAAGTGGCTTTATCTGATCTTCACCCACAATATTCCATCTTTCTACTTTTTTCAATATCGATCCCACATTCATAGAATGCACTTGTGACTTACGTCTGCCTCAGAGATTTTCTCTTTTCTTTTTTAAGATGCCACTCAAGTTGCAAGAGCCTTCTCTCTCAAACACATTTATATTTAACTATTTGGGGGATATTCACTATTACTTTATGCTGTATTAATTTTAATATATACTTGTGGTCTACCCCCATTAGAATGTAAGCTCCAGGCAAGTAAGAATACTTTTGCTCTTTGTACTGGTATCCCCAGTCCCTAGTACATTCTCTGGCACCTAGTTAGTCTTTAATAAATACTGATTGATCTATCAGTTGAAAGAACAGAACATATTTAGTCTCATGGATTAGAGCAGACTTATGGCTAGATGTGATAACTGTCTTCAAATATTTGAAGTGCTTTCATATGGAGGAGGAAATCCCGTTGTTTTTTTTTGGTCCTAGAAATAGGAGCAATGAGAGGATATTGCAAAGAGGTAAATAAAGGCTCAATACAAAGAAAAACTTCCTAAGGATTAGAATACATAAAAATGGAGTAAGATCTCTGATGAGCTACTGGATTGCCCCATCCTCATTGGAGGTTTTTGTGTAAAAGTCATAGGAACATTTGTTAAGTGTATCATAGAAGGCTTTCTTTTCCAGGTAAGTATCCTCAGATATAAAGGCTACTTCTGAATCTGGGCATTCTTAACTTCTGATCAGGTACTGTTCAGACTAATTTGTCCCTGAGCTCCCTTTCCAACTCTATCATTCACTGATTCCATGATTGGATGAGCACTGGCTTTAAGACTTTGATTTAACACACTACCTGCTAACTATATAACCGGTCAAAATACAAGTTTTTAAGCCTCCCATTCCTCTTTTGTAAATACAGATATAAAAACATTTATTCCCTACCTCAGAGTGGTAACATGCATTACAATAAAGGTTATCTTCTGTAATTCTTCATGGAAGCATTGACGTAGATCAACATATAACAGAATACATAAGTAGCCCTTTAAGAGATGATGTGGAAATAAATCAATAAATAAATACTTTAAGACAAAAGCAGCTTATTTGTTTTATATCCCAATAGGTACTATTTTAATTGACTCTAATAACAACTCTATGAAGTGGCCAAAAACAGTATTTTTATCCCTATAAGAGGAAACTGAGGCTCAAAGTCATTAAACATTTTACCCAAGTTCACTGGTCAGTATGTGTTGATGGCAGGAATGAAAACAATCTTCCAGTTCAAAGTCTTTTGTTCTTCTCACTATGATAATTGAGAGGGAAAGTCATTATTATCTTTAATTTACAGAGAAAAGGAAGCAGAGTCTCAAGTGAAGTGAATTGATTTGCCCAGGGTCATCCATTATTCAGATCCAGGCCATTGGAAATTAAATGTTGCCTTTGACAAGTAAGAAAAGAAAAGACCATCCTAGTTATCTTCCCCTCCCTGTATTCCTTACACAGGGATGATTTTTTTTTGCATTGACTTCGTAGGCCCTGCAGAGAAATAAAATAGAGTCAGTTTAGTATTATTTGTGCCTATGTAGTCAACTCTCACTTCTATCTGAATCCATTCACTTTTTCAAATAAATACCCAGTGTGTTAAAAAATGTACTTTATAACCCACCTATTTTCCTCTGAGTGCTATCATTACTGTCCAATTTCTTTGAAAGTGCTTCCTAAAAGAACATTACCACCTCACTAATAGGGATCTGCCCATCAATAGCCTAAATCCCATGCTAGCTATTTACCAGTACCATAAACATACACTGAGTATGAACTTCATTGGAGTCTGGCTGTTCTTACTCCCTAAAATAACTACAGTACACGTGTTTCCATAGTCTTTTATTAATAGATTTTCTTTTTAGACAAGAATGACTAATAATTCTTTTTGTCCCAGAAAAGTTCTCTTCTGGCTGGCCCTATTATATCATCAGGCATTTTATCCATGAACCCTGCCTCCCACCTACCTCCTCCCAACTCCTATCATTATCATTGTCATAATAGCTAGCATTTACAATTCAGCTTAAGGTTTATATATATTATCTTGTTTGGTTTTCACAACAACCCTGTCAGGTAAGTGCTACAGTTACCTCTATTTTATAGATATAGAAACTGAGGCTGAAAAAGGCTAAGTGACTTACCCAGGATCACACAGCTAGTAAGCTTCCAAGGTTATATTCAAACTCAAGTCTTTCTGACTTCAAGTTCAGCAGTCTCTTTTCTGTACAACCTAGCTGCTTAATGGTAATAATGATATTTAACTCAAATTTAAATTTAATTTAATTCACTTTAAGATTTATGAACCTTAATAACAAAAACAACAGAAATCATATTATCTCAATAGATGCAGAAAAAGCTTTTGAGAAAGTAAAGTGCTCATTCCTATTAAAAACGCTAGAAAGAATAGGAGTAAATGGAGGTTTCTTTAAAATGATAAGTAGCAACTATCTAAAACTATCAACAAACATTATTTTTAATAAGAATAAGCTAGAAACCTTCCCAATAAGGTCAGGGATAAAGCAAAGATGCCCATTATCACCACTATTATTCATTATTGGACTAGAAAGGCTAGCTAGAGCAATAAGAGAAGAAAAACAAATTGAAGGAATTTGAGTAGGTAATAAGGAAGCAAAGCTATCACTTTTTATATTTTATTTTTATTTTTAAATTTATTTTTAGTATTAACATTCATTTTCACAAGATTTTGTTACAAATTTTCTCCCCATCTCTACCCTCCCTTCACCCCAAGATGTCACATATTCTGATTGCCCCTTTCCCCAGTCTGCCCTCCCTTCTATCACCCCACTCCCCTCCACCATCTCTTTCCCCCTTACTTTCTTGTACAATAAGAAAGATTTCTATAACCCATTGCCTGTATATATTATTTCCCAGTTGTATATAAAAACAATTTAAAGAAAATTAACATTTCTATTTAGAACTTTGAATTCCAAATTCTCTTCCTTCTTCCTTCCCCACCTACCCTCCTTGAGAAGGCAAGCAATTCATTTTAGGTTATACGTGTATTGTTATGCAAAACACTTCCATAATAGTTAAGTTGTGGAAGACTAACTATATTTCCTTCCGTCCTGTTCTGTCCCCCTTTATTCAATTTTCTCCTTTGACCCTGTCCCTTTTAAAAAGTGTTTGGTTTTGACTACCTATTCCCCCAATCTGCCCTCTCTTCTATCATTCTTCCCCCCACCTCTTATCCCTTTCCCCCGCTACTTTCCTGTAGGGTAAGATACCCAAATGAGTGTGTATATTATTCCCTCCTTAAGCCAAATCCAATGGGAGCAAGATTCACTCATTCCCTTTCACCTACCCCATCTTCCCTTCCATTTTAACAGCTTTTTCTTGTCACTTTTATGTAAGCTAATTTACCTCATTCTATCTCTCCCTTTCTCCTTCTCCCAATATATTTCTCTTTCATCCCTTAATTTTTTTAGCTATTGTCCCTTCATGTTCACCCTGTGCCCTCTGTCTATATATATATATATATACACACACAAATATATATATATACAAACATATATATGATATATGTGTGTGTGTATGTATGTATGTATATTCCCTTCAACTACCCTAATGCTGAGAAAGGTGTCATGACTTACAAATATCATCTCTCCATGTAGGAATGTAAACAAACAGTTCAACTTTAGTAAGTCTCTTATGATTTCTCTTCCCTGTTTACCTTTTCATGCTTCTCTTGATTCTTGTTTTTGAAAGTCAAATTTTCTATTCAACTCTGTTTTTTTTTCATCAAGAATGCTTGAAAGTCCTCTATTTCATTGAAAATCCATATTTTGCCCTAAAGTATTATACTCAGTTTTGCTGGGTAGGTGATTCTTGGTTTTAATCCTAGCTCCTTTGACCTCTTGAATATCATATTCCAAGCCCTTTGATCCCTTAATGAAGAAGCTGCTAGATCTTTTGTTATCCTAATTGTGTTTCCACAATACTCAAATTGTTTCTTTCTGGCTGCTTGCAAGATTTCCTCCTTGACCTGGGAACTCTGGAATTTGGCTACAATATTCCTAGGAGTTTTCTTTTTGGGATCTTTTTCAAGTGGCAGTGGGTGAATTCTTTCAATTTCTATTTTACCCTCTGGTTCTAGAATATCAGGGAAGTTTTCCTTGATAATTTCTTGAAAGATGATATCTAGGCTCTTTTTTTGATGATGGCTTTCAGGTAGTCCAATAATTCTTAAATTATCTCTCCTGGATCTATTCTCCAGGTCAGTAGTTTTCCAATGAGATATTTCACATTGCCTTCCATTTTTTTCATTCTTTAGGTTCTGTTTTATAATTTCTTGATTTCTCATAAAGTCACTAGCTTCCACTTGCTCCATTCTAATTTTTAAGTTGATATTTTCTTCAGTGGTCTTTTGGACCTCCTTTTCCATTTGACTAATTCTCCCTTTCAAGGCATTCTTCTCCTCATTGACTTTTTAGAGCTCTTTTGTCATTTAGGTTAATCTATTTTTAAGGTGTTATTTTTTTCAGTATTTTTTGGGTCTCCTTTAGCAAGCTGTTGACTTATTTTTTCATGATTTTCTTGCATCACTATCATTTCTCTTCCCAATTTTTCCTCTACTTCTCTTACTTGCTTTCCCAAATCCTTTTTGAGCTCTTCCATGGCCTGAGACCAACTCATATTTTTCTTGGAGGCTTTTGATATAGGATTTTTGACTCTGTTGACCTCTTCTGGTTGTATGTTTTGATTTTCTTTGTCACCAAAAAAGATTCTATAGTCTGAATCCTTTTATACTGCCAGCTCATTTTCAAAGCCACTTCCTTGGTTTTCAAGCTCTTTGTCAGGGTATGACTGCTTCCAGAGTGGAGAGTGCTTTGTCCCAAGCTTCAGGGGTTTTGTGCTGCTGTTTTCAGAGCTACTTCTATTCTGAGGTGGTATGATACTCCTCTCCTGGCCTGTGCTCTGGTCTGTTAGTGATCTCAAGCACTCTTTTATGCTGTGTAACTACCAGGAAGACTCCCCCTCCACAGCCACCATAAGCTCTGCCGCACCAGCATTCTTCCTCCCCCAAGGACTGCCAACCAGGACTGGGACCCAGATCCAGGCAGGGCAAAGCAAGAGAAAGCTGCCTTAGCCCCAGAAAATAGATCCCTGCACTCTATCTCTGAATAGCCACTTGATTTCCCCCACTTTCTGTGGCCTGGACCTCCAGAAGCAGCTGCAGCTGCCACCACTGCTGCAGCCCCCTCTGCCACCTGGGGGCTAAGGCTGGAATGCACACTTCTCTCACCCAGGTCCAACAGTTTTCCCACCGACCTGCTAAGTTGTCTTTGGTGTTTGTGGGTTGAGAAATCTGGAAACTGTCACAGCTCAGTGATTCAGTGCCCTGAAGCCTTCTCCACATAGTCTACTCTGGCCTGGTCTCTTCTGGCTCAGCCCACATTGGACTGTGCTTTGCACCCAGCTCAGTGGGATAGACTCTTCCCAGCAACCATCCAGGCCACCTTGGGGTGGAGACTTGTTTCACTCTGTTATTTCATGGATTCTGTAGCTCTAGAATTTGTTTAGAGCCATTCTTTACAGGTGTTTAGAGGGATTTGGTGGAGAGCTCAAGCAAGTCCTTGTTTTCACACTGCCATCTTGGCTCTGCCCCCCTAAAACTAACACTATTTACACATGGTGTGATGTTATAGTTAGAGAATTCTAGAGAAACTATTAAAAAATTAGTTGAAATAACTAACATCATCAGAGTTGCAGGATATAAAATAAATCATCAGCATTTCTATAGGTTACCAACAAGGTCCAGCAGGAAGAGATAGAAGAAGAAATTCCACTTAAAATAATCACAGACAATATGAATTATGTAGGAGTCCACCTGCCAAGACAAACTCAGGGACTATATGGACACAATTACAAAACACTTTTCATACAAATAAATTCATATCTAAACAATCAAAGAAATATTAGTTAGTTGTGGGTAGACAACCAATATAATAAAAATGACAATTCTACCTGAATTAATTTACTTATTCAGCATCATATCAACCAAACCACTAAAGTATTATTTTTTGAACTACAAAAAATAATAAAATTCATCTGGAAAAAGAAGAGGTCAATAATATTAAAAGAATCAATGAAAAAAATGTGAAGGAAGGTGGCCTAGCAACACCAGATTACAAATTGCATTACAAAATAGTAATCATCAAAACAATCTGGTACTGGCTAAGAAAGACAAGGGTCAATCAGTGGAATAGATTAGGTACAGAATATATAGCAGTAAATGACCATAGTAATCTAGCATTTGATAAATGGAAAGAGGCAAGCTTTTAGGACAAGAACTCACTCTTTGACAAAAATTACTGGGAAAACTGGAAAGCAGTTTATCAGAAATTAGGTATAGACCAGCTTCTCATATCATATAGCAAGATAGGGTCAAAGTGGGTACATGATTTAGACATAAAGGCTAATATTATAAGCAAATTAGGGAAACATGGAATATTTTACTCATCCCATCTATGGATATGAAACAAATCTATGACCAAATAAAAGATAGAGAGCATTAGAGGATATAAAATAGATAATTTTGATCACAATAAATTCAAAAAGGTTTTGCACAAACAAAATCAGTTTAGTCAAGATTAGAAGGAAATCAGGAAACTGAGGAAAATATTTTACAGCCAGTTTCTTTGATAAAGACCTCATATTTCAAATATATAGAAAACAGTCAAATTTATGAGACTATGAGTAATTCTCCAATTTGATAGTTAAAGGACATGAAGAGTCAGTTTTCAGGAAAAAGAAATCAAAGCAATTTATAGTCACATGAAAAACATGCTCTAAGTCATTATTGAGTAGAGAAACATAAAACCATTCTGAGTTACCACCTTGTACCTATCAGATTGGCTAATATGACAAAAAAGGAGAATGACAAATATTGGAAGGGAGGTGGAAAAAATAGGACACTAATGGTCTCTTGGTGGAGTTTGTAGAGGGACAGTAATTTGGAATTATGCCCAAAGACCAAAACTCTGCACACCCTTTGACCTAACAATACCACTACTATATCTATATCCCCAAAAGATTTTTTTAAAAGGAAAATGACCTATATACACAAAAATATTTATAGCAGCTCTTTTTGTGGTGTGAAGAATTGGAAATTGAGGGGGTGCCTCAATTGGGGAATGGCTGAACAAGATATATTATATGATTGTGATGGAATACTATTGTGCTATAAAAAATGATGAAGAGAATGGTTTCAGAAAAATGTAGGAAGACGTGAACTGATGCAAAGTGAAGTGAGCAGAACCAGGAAAACATTGTACATAGTAACAGAAATATTGTATCATGATTATTTGTGAATGATTTAGCAATACAATGATCTAAGACAATTCTGGAAGACCTATGAAAAATGCTGTCCACTTCCAGATGAAGAACCGATGGAACCTGAATGCTGATTGAAGCATGCTTTCTAATTTTATTTTTCTTGCTTTTTTTGTCTATGTTTTCTTTCATAACATGACACTAATATAGAAATATGTTTTGCATGACTGCATGTGTACAATCTATATCAAAGTGTTTGCCCTCTCAAGGAAGGGGGAGGGAAGGAAGGGAAGGAGTGGATTTGGAACTCAAAATTAAAAAAAAAAATGTTTAAAATTGTTATTACATGAAATTGGAAAAATATAAAAATTTTCATTTAAAATGTTTTATGAATACTTTTACATAATCTCATTTGTTCTTAACCACAAACTTATGTGACAGGTACTTTATTAATTATTTCATGCAGATTAGGAAACTGAGGCATATAGGGTTAAGTGATACAGTCACATACTACATAAACATCTGAGTGGAGAATCACACGCAGCTCTTTCTGACCCTAGGTACAATGCTCCCTCTGCAATAAGACATTGCCTTTCACAAGTAAGGATTAAGAGTAGCACTGGGTGATGTGAAAGCTTTTAGCAAACCTTATCACTTGAACAGCCTAAAAAACCAGAATCCATATCAAAGTCCCCTTTCCCTTGACAAAGATGCCATTGTAAAAAGGAAATGGGGAGAGAGGATTCTAGGAAGATGGCAGAGTAGGTCAGAAAATTCCAAGCTCTCCAGATTTTCCCCCACAAAAGAGTTAAAACACCACCTTAGGGAGAAAAAAAGTGTGGGTGAAGACAAAGAAGAATAGGGACACAACTGGGATCTTCCTGGGACAATTTGAGAAGATCTGAAGAAAAATCCCAGGATGAGGTTTGGTCCCTCAGAAGAGTAAACACTTCCAGGATAAGTTCGGTTTTAACAACAAGCAGCAAGCCCCTTAAACAACTAGCAGCAAGTCCTGGGGTTAGTTGGTTTGAGAAACTGCCTTGGCCCCAGACACTGGAACTTTGTACCCCAGGATAGTGAGAGGAGTTTGGCATTTGAGTCCAGGAAGACTGAGGGAACCTCTGCTGACAGGGATCGCCAGAGGTGGGGGCAACAAGGAACCAGCACGGTCCCGATGAGTGCAGAAGCAGTGAGACAGAAAGCCCCTGGCCATGAGCACCTAGAGGAGGTTGGAGGTTTGGCTTTGGTTCCAGGCTAGAGGAGAGAACTGAAGATCTGGGGCAAGAGGCACCATTTCCCATACCCCAGGGCTAGAGGTGATTACAAAAATCAAGCTATTACCACAAAAAATGGACAGGCAAAGAAGAAAGAATCCATCCATAGAAAGCTATTAAAGGAATAGAGATGACCAGGGTTCATCTTCAGAGAACACTGAAGTAAAGAAACCCCCAAAGAGTAATGTCAAATGGTCACCTGCCCAAAAAGAATTTATGGAAGGTCTTAAAAAGACTTTAAAAATCAAATTACAGAGATGGAAGAAAAACAAACAAACAAACAAAAAAGAAAACAAAGAAAGAAAGAAGAGGAAATGGGCCAGAAATCATGGTCAAGAAGGATGTTTATGGCTGACTTTGTGACACACTCCTTCTATATGTCCCACACCTCACGCAATTTGACAGCATAGTCTGTTCCAGCATACAAGGTTAGGTAGCTAAGAATGCTCAGAACACAGGAGCAACACAACCTCTGAAATAATGCAATGAGAAAAGCACAGCACTAGGATTTAGGAAACCTGAGTGTGGGCTCTTGGCTTGCCAAAAGATCTTGAATCAGTTACTTCTTTATGACTGTTTCTTCTTTTGTAAAATGATGAGTTAGCAATAGATGGTTTCAAGTTCCCTCCTCTTTCTAGTATTCTATAGCACACAGAAGAAAAACACCCAGAAACACTGGAAACCCTGATCCAATGTAAGGAATTCCTACATGTATCCTCTCTCCCTCTTCCAAAATAATAGAGCTACATACCCATATTATAATGAGGTTATACATTAATAACCACACCGTTGGCCTTACCTCTCTCTGATATGTGCTGTCTGCAGTTACTCTGCCCTTCCTCCCCATCTGATAATGACCATGACCTTCTTCAGGACTATAACCTACAATATTTGGGCTGGCTTAGCCCACAGATTACCTGCCTTCCCTTCCTCAGTGTCCTAACATCATAAACCCAGAGTTTTCCCTACATATCTTTGATACCACTTCAGATTCTGGCCCACATGGGCTAGAGAATGGGCTTAGTGTTAATATAGCTGTTTACATGTCCTCGATATCACTACATTTTCATTTTGATTGATTTTTCCACTATACTTCTGAACTTTCTCTCTTGGAGATAAATCAGGCTTCTCACTGACCACTTGATCTTAAAGAAAATACTCAGCATTTGATCTTAAGAGAAAATTGGATCCGTGATATGACTATTTCTAGTTAATATGGGGAAGTCAAAACTTTTAAATGTCTGCTTTCCTTAAAATTCATCAATTTTACTAGCTTTTGGTTGGTGTAAATCACAAACCTTCCCTTATTTAAATTCCCTGCATAAGATTGCAAATACTGATTTATAATTAACAATATTAAGGTAACAAATTAATAGTGTAAATGCAACTTTTAAGACATGGAGAGAGTGGGGGGAGGGGTGATTGAAGAAAGAGGCCTAAATTGAATTGAAAAAAATGGTAATTCTGCTATACATTAAGGGAAAGAAAGCTATTGCTCTTTCCCTGAAGTTAAAAGCAGGGCAAAGAAGATTTGGGGGCTTTGGGGTGGAGAAGGATAAGAAATCTGAATATTAAAAGATCTATTGAAAAGTCTGAGAGTGTTTAGTCTGGAGGGTGTAACAAAAAGAGGAGGTGGTGGTCAACACTATAGCTATCTTTAAGGACAGCTTTGTGGAAAAGGGGTTAGACTTGTTCCTCTGGGTCTCCTGGAGCAATGTGTGGAAGTTGTAGAAAAGTAGATTTTGCCTCATGTCAAGAAAAAAAAAATTGCTAATGAAATGGACTTTCTTGTGAGGTAGAAAATGGAAATATTATTAGGCCCATTTTACAGATGAGAAAAATGAACCTCCAAGAGGTTAAATGATTCAACCCACTTCAGAAGCCCTAGGTTAGAATTCATTCACTCGGGCGATCAATAAACCTTTAATTAAGCACCTACAATGTGCCAAAACTTAGCAATGTGGATACAAAAGGAGGCAAAAGATAGTCCTTACCCTCTAGGAGTTTATAATCTAATGTGGGAGACAACATGCAAACAAATATATACAAAACAAATCTGCCTATAACATATCTGAGCTGCATGATTTAGTGAAGGGTGTGCGCAAAACCCAGTCTCTTGATTCCAAGGGTACAATGCTCTGCATAAGGAATTATGAACCTGTTGTCTATGAACTTTTTTAAAAGAAATATATATATATAATATATATTAAATATATATATTTTATATATATATAATATATATTAAATATATATATATTTATATATATATATTTATATATATATTAAAATAAGTTGGGAAATAGTTGTGTATATATATATATATATATATATATATATACACAACTATTTCCCAACTTATTTTAATGCAATTAATATTAATGCATTTCAAATAATTGGTTGCCTTTATAATCTTAGGCATTTTATTTTATACATTTAAAAACATTATTCTGAGACAGGGTCAATAGGCTCATTCAGACTGCCAAAAGGGTTTTGACACAAAAAGACAAATTCTGTTTAGTGCTATTAGGGTACCTCTCCACTGAAGTCCTTCTTAGATCAAAGTTCCCCAGGCACTGATTTGCATTTTTTTTCAGACCACAAAACATTTACTACCAAGGATTGTTACTACCTATAAAACATATAGGCTTAAAATGGATAGTTCCTTCTTCTTCCTTTCTGCTGCATCTTTCTCTTCTAGTCTCTTAGATTCCTTCTTCTGTGCAACTCCCAGGCCCTGACCCCTGAGCTATCTAGAGCCACCAAGAATCACAGATCATTCATGGGTAAAATAGCTAGATAACTTACCCTTTTGTGATATACGTATTTAAATTTGGAAAATACTGTTTTAGAGAACCTACCATGTCTTCTATTTTTACCCAATCCCTACACAATGGTAATCAGACACAAAGTACATGTTCCAGGGCTAATAAACAAGCTGTTTTATTTACACATATACGTACACATAAGTATACAGATCTAAGTATAGCTCTACATTTCTATTTCTATAGATCTATATCTATATGTCTGTATTTACTTATTTATTTTCAGTGAGACCCTTTCCATCCTATAAGAACCTGAAGAACTCCATATCACAAAACCAGCCAAAATTCAGAAAATCACAAAGTGAAAATAATGAAAGATCGATGGCACTGGAGGAAAAAAAAACTTCTTTTGAAACGATTGATTTTCTCTTTTGTAGCTATTGTTGTATCTTTTTCCTCTTGCCAGGCATATTGATGTTGTGTGTGACTAACTGTGAGAACCGGGACAGGAGGAAGAAAGCGATGCATTACCTTCCTGAATGGGAACATGATGACATTTGTGACAGACTTTTCAACCCCTTAATCCCAGAGAGCCGCTGAACAACTGCTTTTTTTCCCTCGTGATGGCAAAGAATTGAGAGTTGGTGAGTAAAGACAGGCTTGTGAAGGGACAGTGAAGCATCCTTCTTTTCTTTTATTTGGTCATTCCTTATTTAATATCAGGGATACCAGTGCATTTCTACTGAGTAGTATCATTGCAGACTAATTTCTTTGAAAAATGCTTCCTGAGCAACATTACAAATTTACAAAGCTTGCCAGTGAAAGTGGTCTCGTAGCCCACTCTAAAAATGCATTTAAAAGGTTGGGTGCTAATATAAACATTTGTTACATATTTTCTTTCTCCCATAATTTAAGAACCTATCCTTCTCTGAAGAATTCCAGCATAGTATATACATTCTTCATATGCCTGCTTGTCATTCATTCGCTAATATTACTCATGCTGCTGCTTTTGTTCATACCATCCTGCAGTGAGAGTTTAGGGATGTACTCTGGACTAGAACTTGGAAACTGAAATTGATGTGGATCTGGGGTGCACATTGTCTTGTCAATTTTATGTAGATCCATGCTAAATGCTTATTTTTGTCCTTGATTTCCATAAACAGTCGACACACTTTGACAACCTTCTTCCACATTTCTAACTGCCTGCCATGGAGGCTGATGTATAAAATGATAGTGTCTACAGGAACAAAGGGATGCTGATGACACATGATGGAAGACTTGATGAAAACTTGTGATCTGATCAGAAGGCTTGGAGAAAGATGGAGAGTGAGAGAACTATGCCTGTACGTGGTATGAGGAGATGGTTCAAAAGGTCTGCAGGAGAATGAAGATGATCTTCATCGCTCCTAGAGGAGAAAAGAATGCTTCCACTTTGAGGTATTGGATTAATAAATAGATTGCTGGATTTGAAATCAGAAGATCTGTGTTCTAAAACCAACTGTGCTACTTAGTATCTGTGCAACGTTGAGTAAGTCATTAGAATTCTCTGGGCCTCAGTCATAAATCTAAAAAGAAAAATAAGAGTTTGGAAGGGCTTACCTCACAACAACCCTGGAAGATGTAATGCAAGTATTATTATCACCATTTCACGGATGAGGAAACAGAAACTGAATGGAGAAGCAGCTTCCCTAGGACCTAACTAGTAAGTACATAAGGTAGGATTCAGATTTAGATCCCCTGTCTAAGGTTACTGGCAACTCTAAATCTTATATTTTAGATGGAGATAACAGATAGCTTAGCCAGTAGAACTTTTTTGTGGTAGTAAAGAACTAGAGAATAAGGTGAGTGACTGGGAAATGGCTAAACAGTTATACCAAAACAATGGGATTTTATTGTGCTGTAAGTAATGACAAATGTAAGAAATGAGGGGAAAAAATGAAAATTCATGTGAATTGGCACAGAATTAAGTAAGGAAAATCATGAAAACTATATAAACAATGACTATAGTAAATGTAAATGTAAAAGAAAACAAATTCAAATCCTATTATAATGATTAATCTTGGAACAGAGAAGAGATGAAGAAATGCACCGGTCTTCCTGAGATGGAGATGTGGGAGATTGTAGCATACTCAGGATGGCCTACTGGCACAGGTTCTTTGATCTGCTTTTTAAAATCTGCTTTTAAAGGAAAAATAGCTTTTAAGGGGTCAACAATCTTATTTTAATTACATTCACTAATTCAGGGAAAACGTCAACACCCCAAACGTGGAGAAAATACAAACAAAGAAAATACAGAGAAAATACAAGCAGAGAAATTAGCACAGAGATCAACAGACAGGACTCCAACTGCCTGAATCAAACCCATATTGCTATACACTTTACATGCATCACTGGATTGAAAGAGCCTTTACCTTGGATGGCTCTGAACATGTGGCTACTCAGAGTCTCAACCAGGAAATCAAAAGGTCCTTCTCATAAGTGAGCCCCCAAAACAAAATATCAACTCAGAGTATATATACACTTCTCAGAGCCAGAAGGCTTCACAACCCTCGTGACTCAGTGCCTAATCAACTTAGTACCAAAAGGTGTGAAAGCCTTCCTACAAGCAAGCCTCCCAAAGTAAGCTTCCCTTAATGGACTCCATGTGAGGCCTATTAGTGGGCTGGGAAGATCTTCATATCCCATTACCATTACATGGATTATGGGTGTAAATGTTGCATAATCAGCCTTCAGAGGGGGTAGCTGGTTTTGTTGAACTGTTTTTCTTTGTTACAAGGGAAGACTCAGTGAGATTAGTGATGTGATAGATTATTTCTGGATTACAAGAAACTATGTTATTAAAAAAAGGGCATTCAGTAAATTTTTTTCTTTACAGACAATCAAGTATTACATTGGAAATGGGTTAATTTAGTTACTTCATAATAACTGTGTTCACTGATAAGTAATTGTGGTTATCTAGTTACAAATGGATCAGTTTAAAAACCTCTTTGGTAGTGAATGTCATTATATAGTTGTATCAGATGGCCTCTCTCAGCTTCATTTAGTTCACCTGTAAAATAAAAGCTGGCTTACCTGAAGGCAAAAAGCAGAAGGGTGGATCACTTCAAGCTGTATAATTTTGTGATTCCAGGATTCAAATTTGATTAGACCTATGATAAAAGAAGATGGTTCTTGAGTATGCTGACTGAACTATGAGAAAAAAATAGACTCTTTGTGTGTGTCTGTATGTGTGTATACAAACAAATATATATATATATAGTATACATTTATATTAGTAGAAATACAAGTTATATATTTATATTTCCAAATATATACACATACACATATGTTTATACAGACAGGTATATGTACACACACACATTCACACACGCACACACGCATACACACACATGCACACATGCACGCACACACACACATATATATATGTTATATATATATATATATATATATATATATATATACACTTGTTTAATTGTGTCTGACTCTTTGTGACTCACGACCATAGCACACCAGGCCCTTTTATCTTCCACTATCTCTAGAAGTCTGTCCAAGTTCATGTATGTTGTTTCTTTGACACTATCTATCCATCTCATTCTCTGCCATCTTGTTTTCCTTTTGCCTTCAATCTTTCCCAACATCAGGATCTATATGCATGGATGTACACATGTGTATATATACATATGATTCTATATGTGAAACTTATAAAGCACACAAATAGTTGTAGAATTGCTATTGATAATATTATTTGGTTATATGTAAATACCTAGTACTCATGATAGAAGCAGAGATTTGTAATTCAGTTATATAACTTAATAAACATTTATTAAATACCTACTGTGTGGTAAACATTTATTGAATACCTAGACATTGTGCTAAATTTTACAGATACAAAGATGAAAATGGAACAGTTCTAGCTATTGAGTCACTACAGGCTTAAGAGAATTTGCCTGTATTTTAGAATTTGATCCAGTAAGTAAATTTCCTATGTGAATGTTTGGTAAGTGGTCATACATTTTTTTTTTTATCACAGACCTCCAAAGATATGAAAATTCTTCCCAAAGCAGGATATTCCATTCTTAGAGGGTCTTATGAGGAAGATTGTCCTTGTATTGGACTGAAATTTGTCTCCCTGTAATTTTCAATTTTTATTCCTCATTCTTCTTTCTGAAGGTAAGCAAACTTCTAAAAATAGTCTTTTCCCTTCCCTTTCTCTCCATTGAACTATAGATGGCAGTAGAGAGCAACTAGAGTGTTGGAGAGATTTCACCTCAAGATAAAGATGGCACTGGATGCAATGATCAGAATCTAGTTTTTCCAATGATCTCTAGACTTTCTCCAGAAAATCAATACATTCTGCATACTAGCTGAAGTGTTTCTGACAGCTGATTCTGCTGCGGTCCTACTAAGTGCTTCCTGCTAGCTCCTCTAAGCTAGTTCACAAAAGTATGTGAACAATTTGGTTGATGGAAGGGGCAAAACATGAATATTGGGGACAAAACACATTTTCATAAGAAAAAAATAATGAAATGAACTTGTGAAGGTTCCCCACCCCTGGTTTAATGTATCAACAATTTCATATGTAAACAATTTAGTTTAAAAAGAAAATAATAACTTCTTTAGGAAAAACTGATAAAATTCAAATGTGAAAAAATAGTTTTTAGATAAAAAAGATTTTAGATTTCTAGAGAAACTGAGTGCAACTTTTAGGTGATAAAGAAATAACTGAGACTGCAGGGCTCATTGTGGACCCACAAAGGCCCATTTTCATATGTGTTTTTAGAGTTTAAGAGGTTCACTCTCACAAAGTGGAAAAATCAAATAATGTTTGGTGACTATTGGTTGATGAATTGACTACTGCTTTCAAAGGAATATAAAGGTGGAGTTTGTGAATATTATCTCATAAGGGAAATTCATTCTGTCACTGAGCAATGATTTCACCCCTTGAAATATTAAAGAAGTCAACAGAAGTGGAAATAACTAGCTTAAAGGAGCTAACAGGGAGCACTTAGTAGGACAGCAGCAGAATCAGCTGGCAGAAATGCTTCAACTACTATGCAGAACTTATTGATATTCTGGAGAAAGTTTAGAGATCATTGGAAAAACTGGATTCTGATCATTACATCCAGTGCCATCTTGAGGCGAAACCTCTCAAAGATGCTGGTTGCTCTCTACTGCCATCTATGGTTCAATGGAGAGAAAGGGAAGGGAAAAGACAGTCTGCTTTTAGAAGAGAGCTAATTGGATGGATCAACATCCTATTCCTTAAAGAGTAACCGGCTTGATTGCATTGCCCAGAGAATGGTCTTTGGGTAATCCTTGACACTATAATAGCTTAATACCACCTCAGCACCCTGTAAAGGGTGATTGTGAATAAAGAGATCTAGTATCTGTTTCATCAGTTTGAGAGCAAAAGAGAAGCAAATTTGCTAATCGAGAGGGTGGTAAGGACAAGAAGGGGAACAGTAAGCAGAAGAGCAGGTTTGAGAGCCCTCTCTTTGGATGGTATCTTATTCATGTAATGCAGAGGTCCTTCAGATATGACTGGATCATTTAATAAATTTTGATAGTTTTCATTTTATTTAGAAGAATTATGTTTGAGAAAGAGTGGTTGTTGTTGTTTTTATTTTATTGTTTCTTATTTAAAAAAAAATTAGTCCAGCCATGAATTCAGTGATGTAAGGCAGAAGTGTAAAATTCTGGGTACAACTCTCAAGTGCTACATATTAAAATCTAACTGAGAAATCTTTTAAAAATAAATAAAAATACAACATAACATAGACAATGCTAATTTTTTAAAGTCAATATGCTGTCCACAGGCAGACATTTTTATTTCAACTTGATACCATTGGCATATGGTTCTCCTAGTAAAAAAATTCCTTCTAGAAATACATTGAGAACTGTCCTGTGACTTCTATTCTCCAGAGAGTTTCCTCTGACACTGAGATTTTAAGTGATTTGCCCATAGTCAAGAACCAGCCTGTGTCAAATCAAAGGATTAGAGACTTAGAGATAGAAGGAAACTTAGAAATTGTCAAAGCTGGGGGCAGGTAGGTGGCGCAGTGAGTAGAGCACCTGCCCTGGAGTCAAGAGGACCTGAGTTCAAATCTGGCCTCAGACACTTGACACACTTACTAGCTGTGTGATCTTGGGCAAGTCACTTAAGCCCAATTGCCTTACCTTCTCCCCTCTAAAAGAAAAAAAAGAAATTGTCAAGGCCAACCTTCTCATTGGCATAGACACATTAAGTGACTTGTTCACAGTCACAAAGATAGTGAGTGTCAGGACTGAGATTTGAACTGAAGTCTCCCTGACAGCAAGTGCAGAAGGCTAAATGTTACATAAACTCACATCTTCCTGATTTTGAGGCCAGATCTCTATACACTGTGCGATAAACCTTCTTTCAATGTCTATTTTGATTTTCATAATTCCTTCCATTTAAAATGTTGCTTTCTTTCTGGATAGCTGTGTAACACTAATAGTAGAATACAGAAATAATGTTATCCTTGATGCAGTGTGATTTGAAGGAAAGAGATTTTAGATTTGCCACCAAGAGATCTAGGGTTCAAGTCCAAGTTGTGTCACATGCTAGCTATGTGGTCATAGGACAGTCACTTTAACATTTTGTGCTTCTGCATCTTCATCTGTAAAGTGAGAATCAGGTACTACCTGCCTCACATGATCATTGGTGAGAAAGTACTTTGTAAACCTTATTATGGAAATATATTCTTTCTACCATTAATTAGTCATACTCACAGGATTTAGCTCCAAATTTTTTTTAACTTCTCACATTATTTCTCTTTGAGAGTTCTCTTATTTTCTCCATTTTCCTTTTCTTCACTCTGCCCCTCCGCCAAAAAATAGGGCTGACTTGTGTGCTGATATTTGATAGGGAAAAAATGGTCCATTAAAAAAATGACCATCCAGGGGCAGCTAGGTGGAGCAGTGAGTAGAGCACTGGCCCTGGAGTCAGGAGGACATGAGTTCAAATTCGGCCTCGGACACTTGACACACTTGCTAGCTCTGTGATCTTGGGCAAGTCACTTAACCCCAATTGTCCTGCATTCCACCTTCAAAAACAACAACAAAAAAATAGAAATGACCATCCACTTTTACTTTTGTAAAAAGCATTTCTTTGAATTGTGGGAATTACTGGCTATTGGAACATTTTCTTAGCAAACCAGTTCCTGGATTTTATTTTGCAAAGCAGAGTCAAAGGGTTGGTTACTCAGGGCTAAAATGCATAAAGAATTGGTCATATCTATTTCATTTATAAGTAAAAGTTAATACTTGAGTTTTCACAGTGAAGAAAATGAGTGCCTTTAAAATGCATCTGCCAATTGCATAATAAATAATAGCAGAAGCTAGTAGCAAAAATTATTCACCTTAATCTGGTAACAACATGCAGGTGTCAAGCAGTCAGGGACACTGATAAAATTCACATTAGGGAAAACACCTAGGACTGTGAAATGAGAGGTTTGGAGTTTATGATCTCTAAGGGTCCTTATGGCTCTAATATTTTGTATTTTTAAAAATATTCATTTTTCTACAGTCTGTTTTTAGGTATGAGGTTTTATATTCTATGCTCTGATATTTTGTGGTGCAAATTTCCTTCTAGCTTCATTATTCTATGTTTTAAGGTGTATGTATGGTTCCCTCCAGCCCTAACAATCTATGTTTTAACATTTTATGTTAGCATCACATAAGATTTAAGTTGCAAGTTACCTAAGGGGCAACTGAGAGATATATAAGTAATCTGTAGTATACTGACAACAATGATTCATGCACAGAGAGTGGCATAGAAGACACTGTCATCCAGACAACAGATCCAGAAAAGGCGGTGGGTAAGGAATAAAAAATGCACTGCCCAAGTGATGCCCTCAAATCCACTTTATATTAAAAGACCTAAAGCAAAGGTTCTTAACCTTTCTGAGTGTCATGAATTTTTCCGGAAGTCTGGTGAAGCCTAGGATCATGCCTGGGAATAATGATTTTAAAGCAATAAAAAACATACATAGCATTACAAAAGAAACCAATTATGCACATACACACACATATATAAACTTATCCCCAATTTATACATATATAAATAACAATTTATATTTTTATCACAATATTAAGAAAATTATGGACAACCTGAAATTTAATCATAGATTCCTTACAAATCTTGATTAGGGGAATGATGTTAGAGGGTGGGGTGGACCCCTTATAAAGGATCTGTGGGAGGATCTGAACAGTAGCTAAACAGAATTAGAGGTTGGTTGTGAATTGTCATTTGAGCCATCGAAGATATTAAGCACGTTGATGAAACCACAGATCTTTCGATGTACTAAAATTGTTAAGTTCTTATTTTGGTCTGATAGAATGTAGGATGACACCATTTGAAAACAAGAAGGAAAATACTATTTCAAGAGAAACTCATTGGAATCACAGAGAATAAGGAGAAAAAATATTTAGGAAAACTGGTAAAACTTTAAAAAAAGATCATTTAAGCTCTAGATTGAGAACGATATTCACAATATGTCTTCAAAATAATAATAAGGACTAGTAATTGAATATAATAATTTAATTCTAGTCTTTGGAAGGAATTGCAGAAGTTATCTGGCCCAACCCTTATCTGCCAATAAGATTTCTCTCTACAGATGAATGAACAGTCATCCAGCCTCCTCTGGAAGGCCTCCAATGATTAAGGAATTACCATCCACCAAGGCAACCCTTTCTACCTTGAGGCACAACTAATTGTTGTCTTAAACTATTATGTAAATATTTTATTTGTAATATCCTACATTGAAGCCTTGCTCTGAAACCTCACTGTAGTATGATGATAATACTGAATTCCACTGTTGGTGAAACATAGACTCTGATAGGTTCTATCTGGATGGCAGGGCCTCGGTTGTGAGACTGATGACAACATGGCTATCCTGTCGTCAGAATTCTAACCAAATGAATTATGGTAATAGAGTATTATCACAGAATGTTGTTGAAGGAATTAAGCATGGAGAAGAAACTCTTTTCCCTTTTCTGCCCTCAATGGTGTTTGTCTTCTTGAATCAACAAAGCCCTAGCTCAGTAATATTTCTTTACAGAAGCAAACCTTCTCTTAACAAATTTTAATTAGCGTTAGAAGCAAAAGCAGCTTACAATCTAAGTAGGGGTAGCAGCAAAGCAAATGCTATTTAAAACTAATTATAAAGGTGAGTAAGAAATACTGCTGGGGAGGTAAGAAGGCCTAGGGAGGAAAGGGGAAAGGAGCAAGTACTAATTAAGCACCTACTACATGCCAGGTACTGTGTTAAGCACATTGCAAATATTATCTCGTCCGGATCCTCACAACAACCTATGAGGTAGTTATTATCATTTCTCACATTTTACAGTTGAGTACGCTGAAACAGACAGGGGTTAACTGACTTATCCAGGGTCACCAGCTAGTTAATATGTGAGACCAGATTTGAGCTCATATCTTCTTACTGGAGGCCCAATACGCTATCCATTGGAAACTGCTTCAGGGAGCAGACAATTCTGAGATTTGAGAAAAAAAAAACATGGCATAGTTGATAGTGTGGAACCTAGAGTAGGGAAGATCTGATTCTTCTACACTTCTGATAGTTATTAGCTGTGTGATGACAGGCATTTAACTTAGTATCTCTGTGTCTCAATTTCCTCATTTTTAAAATGGGGTTAGTAACACCTGTAGTACTTACCTCACAGGACTTTATAAGTCTCAAATGAGAAATATACTTAAAACTTTTGACTAACTTAAAAAAAATCCATTTAAATGTCAGTTGTTACTTTTATTTTCTCTAAAATCTAGTGAGTCTGAGGAAGCCGTTGGCCACTCTGTCCATTTCTGAGAGACCATGTACTTATGCCATGAAACTGACTGTCCAGTGGACATAAGGAAAACTCTATGATGACATATTTAGGAGGGAATTTTTTTAGGTTATTTCTTGGTGGAAAGGGCATGAAGGTATACACATACACACACATATATGCGTGTGTATATGTATGTATATAGTGGTACATACATATGCATACATATATACATATACACATGGGGATGAAGATAGGTTGAGGACTGTCAAGACTTGAATGATAGGAGGAAAAGAGGTCAAGGAATTTTAGGAGTGGATAATAAATATATAATTGAAATGATTAATTATAAGGTCTTTGCTATCCAGGGAATAAAGTAAAGACACAACAGCAGTAGCCTGGAAGAACATGAAATAATAGATAAACCAGAGGTTAGACTAATTCAGTAACCTAGGAGGAAAGATGTAAGAAAAGGTGATCAAGATGTGAGAGCAACTTCATAGCTCAAGACCTCAGAAATTGTAGAACTTAGGGTCATGATGCTTACTATGCCATTACTACTACTATAGGTGATTAAGGTGAAGTGGAGATGTAGGTCAGAGGAGTCTGGGTAATAGAGAGATTAACAACACAAAGGGAAATGATGTGGAGCAAACTAGAAAAGTCAATGAGTTTGGAGTCAAAAAATGACTTGAGTCCAATATCTGCTCCATGACTATGTGTGTGGCTTTGGGCGGGTAACCTCACTTCCTTGGGCCACACTTCCAGACAGCTGGGTGGCACAGTATATAAAGTCTTGAATTTGTAGTCAGGGAGACCTAAGTTCAAAACCTGCCTCAAATATTTTCTACTCTGTGACTTCAGGAAAATCACTTAAGCTCTCTATCTCAGTTTACTCATTCATAAAATGGGACTGTGTAAGTCATAAGAGTTGACATGGATAAACTTGGAGATCAGGATCCCACAAGAAGGAACAAAATACATTGTGAAGTCCCCACCTATAAGATTAGTGTTTCAGGTGGACAGAAAGGCTGAGTGAAGTACATTCTTTTAAGGAAGGATGGATGACAGTAGTGAGGATGGAGTGGATTTCAAAAGAAAAGAGGTTACTGAGCCATGCAGCAGAGGATAGTCTGGAAATGTTGGTGGGGCTCAAGGAGTGTGCTGACTCTTCTTTTGGGCCTGTTAAGTCTAAGAGGCATTACAGAAGGAATATCCAGCATTTGAACAATAAGAATGAGGCATTGTCCAGAGGTAAGCAGGATTCTATGAGCATAAGCAAATGGAAAGCACATGAAAGGAAAAGATCTAAGATGAAGGAGAATTAGTCAGTATTAGATTAACCTTCCCAGAGATCACAGTGGAAGGGAAAGGAATAAAAGGATACTTTTCTTTCTTTCAAGATTGCCCCTGGTGCTTTCTATGGTATCAGGTTTGGCAGAAGTACATTGACAGCCTTCTCCCTCCCTAAATCTTTTTAGTTTGAAGCTCTCTGGATCACATTCACAAGAAACCCTCCCCCATCAAAAATGGTTTTAATGACCCTTGATAGATGTACTTCATGCTTGGTTAAGAGCCCATCAATTCTGTATTTTATGCTGCGGTCCTGAAATTCAAGTCCTAGTCCCAGGCATCTTCTTATCCAGACATTCTCTTCCCAAAACCACTTTTTTCCCCTCTGATGTCTGAACCTTCAATCAGTAGCAGTGATGATCATACCATCCATGCAACAAGGAAACAAAGGTCTTAAGGTTTTATGTCTGTGTGTTTGTTATTTTGTGGAAGATATCATATCTCTGAGAGTCTACATGTTAGAACTGCTAGGGACTTTAGAATATAGAAAATTAGAGCTGGAAGAGAACTTAGAAATTAGAATGTTAAAGAGATAGGAGAGACCTTGGAAATTTGAATGTCCATGCTAGATGGATCTTGGAGTCATGGAATATTAGGAAATAGACTATCAGAGTTGGAATGGGTCTTAGAGATGATCCAATGTCAGCCTCCCTTTAGGGAAATTAAGACTCTGGCTCATCCCTATGAAAATTCAAGTTCTTTGCTTAGCAGTTACTGAATTTGGATGGGATGGGGGCAAGGGGGGTGTGGAGGGGGAAAAAAGAAACATGAAATCCAGTGGTGCTACTGTAGGTTAAAGCAAAAAAAAAATAGGGGGATTGGGGCAGTGAGGGCTTTTGAATGTCGCAACTGCTTCCATCTGTTCTCTTTATCTGTAAATGATGTAAAAAATTAGTTTCTGCCAGAAGTCACTGGGTATGCGATTACAATGTTTAATGATATTAGTATAAAACAAGGAGATAAACTGCTTCATTTTAGAATGAAAAAAGGAAGAATAAATGAAGGCAGAGTCAGCTTTCAAAGCAAACTCTCAATTAGAACATCCTTCTCAGAAACTTGGTAGGAATTTCAGGGCACTGTGTAAGCAACCAGAAAATCACGAAGTCTTGTTGGTCTAATGCTAATGACAAGATGGGCACATTTCCCAGAGGCCTATGACCTCTGTGTCCTAGCCTCTTAGTCGGGGTTATGTGAACATGCAAATGAAAGAGAATTTGTTAAGGGTGGAAGTGGGTGGAATGTCCTTCAAACCAACAATGCAAGGTCAGTACCTTTGTAATTTCAATTTGGGCTGCCTTCTATTCATTCTCCTCAACACCTAGATGTTGTATCACGCATCTTTGCAGTCCTAGGAGTCAGGACTTGGGTTCTACCACTATCATGCTATTCAGGCTTAGTTAATGTAGTCACTTATTAAACATTTAATAAGTGACTCCTGTGTGCTGTATACTGCGCTAAGGCCTGGATACAAAAGAAGGTGAAAAGTAAAAGGTAAAGCAAGCCATTTTCCCTCTCTTAGCCCTAGTTTCTTCATCTGTGAAATGAGGAGGTTGAATTGGGTTTTTTTCTGAAGCAGGAAATATCCCATGAACTTTAGCTCAGCCGTGAAAGACTTAACATGATGTAACAGTCCCTTATTGGTTCCCATGACTGGGAGGCAGGGGATGGGGAAATGTGTTAGAAATGATAACTAACTGAGCCAGAAAGATCTGTCCAAGCATTAGGTTTTTAAAGAGGAGAATAAGGTGTTCAAGGCAGGGCTGGCATTGGATACATCCTAATTGTGGGAGCGATCACTGTTTCTCTTCCTTTCCTCTTATGGCCTACTGAGAGGACAGCTCCTTCTGACTCTTCAATGAGACCCCTGTCAGTAATGACTAATCAGGACTTGCTGCGTCATCTTGAAAAGTCGAGGGTCCAGAGCACACAGCTCACAGAAAGGAAATCCAGTAAAAACCCAGCTTCAAAGGAGGTTCCCCAACTCAGCAAATCAGGGATTCCTCTGATCATCATCATCATTATATGTATATACCAATATACATTATATATATATACACACACATATATATATATATATATATATATATATATATACATATATATATATTTCTTTTTTAAACTGGTTTAGGTAGAAGTCACTTAAGGTCTGAATCAGAGTTTGGTTCATTCATTCAATAAATGTTTATTAATTCTCTACTATATGTAATATACTGTTCTAGGCAATCAGGATATGAATACAAAATGAAACAATGCTTTAATGGAACAGACATTCAATTTCTGATGCATTCATTGCTGAGATATTTGGGGTGGGGGAGGAAATTTTCAATAAAAAATACATTTTCAACTAGATTTTCAAATCATCCAAATCCATTCAGTATAGCTGTTGTTCAGTCATGTCTGACTCTTTCTGACCCCATTTAGAATTTTCTTGGCAAAGGTACGGGAGTGGTTTGCTATTTCCTTCTTAAGCTTATTTTACATATGAGAAAACTGAGGCAAACAGGGTTAAATGACTTGCCCAGCGTCACACAATGAGTGTCTGAGGCCAGATTTGAATGCAGAAAGATAAGCTTCCTCACTCCAGACTGGCATTCTATTTACTGTGCCACCTAGTTGCCCCACTCAGTATTGTAGAATCACCCAAATAGTATTCTTCTTTTGAATTATTATAACACCACAGCTTGGTGCCAAGAAAAGCAGTGCATCTAGGTTCACATTTATTATGATGAATAATTATCTTATTAGTAACCATGATTCCTATAGTTTTGCAAAAGTAGTAACGTGGGAATTTTACAGAATTATTTGTAAGGAACATTTTAAATTAGATGCATCCAACTAAATATTTATCTTAAAACACCTGAAAATACGTTTAAGAACAACTGTTTATAATACTGCAGTGAGGCTTCATACTGAACAGTGAAAGGGCCTGGATCTTAATATAAATCAGGATGGTTTATAACCATTTAGTTCAATTCTTTCTTGTCGAGGAACCTCTGTCCCATTGGACCATACTGGAGTCACCTATGTTCATGGCTGGGGTGAATTATTCAACATAAATTATTCCACTAAATTGAGCCATCTATACTTAAAACAATCCATGGTGTGTATATAAACACAGGTTTTTAAGAATTTCACATCCTATTCAGCAGAAAGTTTTATTTATCCCTTTGTCTAAAAACCCAGTTACCAGAGAGCCAACTCTCCCAAGATGAGCCTCTCTGTACTCAGCTAAGCTGATTTCTAAATAATAGGAAAATAACCAAAATAAAATAATTTCCAACAGCAGTCCTAATTTCACTCATACATTGGACATTTATTAAACTGCCTCTGTTTCTTTCTCTTCTTCTCTCTCTCTCTCTTTTTGGAGCACCAAGGTGGTACAGAGGATAGGGTCAGGAAATTGTTCAGTTGTTTCAGTCTTGTCTGACTCTTCAAGACCCCATTTGGGGTTTTCTTGGCAAAGGGACTATAGTGATTTTTCCGTTTCCTTTTCCTGATCATTTTACAGGTGAGGAACTCAGGCGAAGTTGCACAGCTAATAAGTGTCTGAGGCCGAATTTGAACTCATGAAGATGAGTCTTCCTGTCCCCAGGCCTGGAACTCTATCCACTCTGCCACATAACTACACACAGAGTCAGGAAAACTAGAGTTAAAATTTAACCTCAGAGCTTTCTTATTTTGTGACCCTGGACAAGTCACTTAAACTCTGTTTGCTTCTGTTTGCCTCATCTGTAAATGGGGATAATAATAGCACCTACCTCCCAGGGTTGTAGTAAAGATCAAATGAGGCTGCCATAGTATAGTGACTGGCTATTAGGTACTATATAAATGTTAATCATTACTATTATTATTATTTTTTAGTATTATCATTTTATTAATCTCTATCTCTGACTTCCTCTTTGTCTCTGTCTCTCTTTGTCTCCCTGTCTATCTCTGTGTGTTTCCATCTTCATCTCTTTTTGTCTCTGTCTCTGTGAAACTGTCTCTGTCTATTTGTTTATCTGTCTATCTGGCTCTATAAGGTTAAGTGTCCACTAATAGGCCTATGTGACCACATATGTTCCCTTTTTTCCTTGGAACAGGGTCCATGTTCCCACATCTAAAGGTACACAGATTTTCAACCATGGATATCTTGCTGCTTTGAGCTCTAGCCCAGCTCGCAGCCGTGATACATCCTGAGTCACATAGAGTCCATTGGGGATGCGACTTGCCTAAGAGGAACTTGTCTAAGGGGAAGCTTGCTTACCTGGGAGGCTTGCTTTCAGGAATGCTCTCACACCTTTTGGTATTAAGCTAATTAGGCACTGAGTCACAAGGGTTGGGATGCCTTCTGGCTCTGAGTTTATCATCTGAAAGTGTATATGTAGTCTGAGGTGAGATTTTGCTTTGGGCCTCGCTCATGGGAAGAATTTTTGCCTGAGGTCTTTGTGATTTGGCCAGATGAGACTCTGGGTAGCCATTGTTAAGGAGCCCCCCCCCACCCTACCCCCCACTTTGTGAGCCCAGATGTTGGTGCTCACCCGGTCTGGTGATGTATTACCTGGTTAAGATAGCTGGAGCCCTGTCTATTGGATCTCTGTGCTAATTTCTCTCTGCTTTGTATTTTCTCCACGTTCAGGATGCTGACCTTTCCCTTGAACTAGTGAATGACCTTTACTTTCTTTACTTATATATCTTGAATTAAAATAAGATTATCAACCCCTCTGAAGCTCTCTTTCCTTTATGAAGGCATATCAGAGAACCTGTGCTAGCAGGCCATCTTGGGTGTGCTAGGGTGCTTGCTAATACAGTCTCTCTCATTCGTAACTGTGATTCCATTGCTATAGAGAACTCCCAATAAGGAAACTACCTGAACCAATTCAGATTTGCAACTTCCAGCATAAATGATTTGCGCAGACCACCAAGAGGTTACATGATTTAACCAGGGTCACACAGATAGTGCATGTTAAAAGTGAGACTTGAATTTAGATCATCCCAATTCTGCATCAGGTTCTCTATCCACAATTCTATAATGTCTCATTATGGGTAAATTACTCAGCTAACACCTTACATTTATATAATGATTACAGCTTATAAACATTTTCATATATTGTCATATATATAATCCTGTGAAATAGTTAAGACAAGTATAATTATCATTTTACGAGTGGCTAAACTAAGAATCAGTTTGCCAAAGTAACTCACTCAAAGTCAGAGAGCACATATATGCCAGTAGGAAGACATAGTTTTAAGTCTCTGTTTCTAAGACCAGTCAGCTTTCTACTACACCTTGCTTCTTCTTGCTTGTATTGCTATGATTCCTAATAACAACTCATGTTTCCACAGATCTTTTAAAAATGCCATGAAATTATCTCTTGCAGTCTACTCCCTACCTAATGCCTCTACCCCTTCCTAGGTTTTTCTTCCCAAAACAAATTGGGGAGAGCTTAGATCAGTAGCATGAGAGTACATCTATCATCCCTTCTCTCTCCTGATACATGGAGAGCTGTATGTGGGATGGGGACCCATGACTGCCGATCCCTGAACATAGTTTCTCTTGAATCTGGATTCACTGGCTTTTCATTCAATCCAGCACTTACCTTCTCAATCACTCACTTGCACTCTCTCTCTTATATAAACACCCACAGAATTCTCTCATTCCTCCTTGGTCTTTATGTACTCTAAGATCCCACAATCAAATCTCTCTTGAACATACTCATAGACTCATTCAGCCTATATAAACACCAAATCACTTTTCCTACCCTATACCTAATCAGGAATTCTCAAATATTCAACAAAATGCTAGCTCTCCTTCCAAGTTCTTTCTTTCCCCATACACAGGCCAGTTTTCAACATCTAAAACATACAATGCTATGCCTGAAGCTAAGTTTATTCTTGGATGACAGACAGACAAAATCTATCCCTAAGTCATACTTGGGCCTGGGAGACAACCAATATAAGACGTCAAATAAAAATCTATTTTTTCTCACTTTGTTGGATTTTCAGTAAATGCAAAACAAATTAGTTCATTCAATAAGTAAACATTTTTTAAGCTGCCTACTATGTCCTGGGCACTGGAGTAGGCACTGGGTGTAAAAGCAAAGAAAAATTAAAAACAATCTTCATCATCAAGGAGATTATGTTCTATTCAAGGGAAGTAATAAGTACATACAAAATGCAATATTTTATATATAAATATAATGTAACAAAATACGAAAAATACAAAACATATGCAAAGTAATGTCCAGTGAGTCAATAAGCATTTATTAAGGGCCTTCTATGTTCTAGACACTGTACTGTTAAGTACTGGTGAATACAAAGAAAGGCAAAAGAAAAGTTCACAATTTAATAGTGCAGAGAATATGCGATTGGCCCTATACAAACAAGTTCTGTACAGGATAAATTGGAAATAACAGAGGGAAGACAGAATTAAGGGGTGTATATGTCTAGAAAGACTTTCTCTTTTGGGGAGATGAGGTAAGCAATGGGGGGAGATCAGGGTAGCCTTCTTTAGGAGGTGACACTTGAGCTTTGAAGAGAAGGAAGTTTTGAGTTTGAGATGTTGAATGGGGCAGATTCCAGGCATGGGGAAGAGCCTATGCAAAAGCTAGAGAGGGGAGATGAAATACCATGTACAGGAAGCAGGCACCAGTGTGGCTGTACCATAGAGTGCACACAGCAACATGATGTCTAGTAAGTCTAGAAAGGTACCCTCTAGTGAAGGGTTTTAAAAGTCTAACAATGAAGTTTGTATTTTCCCCCAAAAGATAAGAGGGAACTCTCTTGAAAGAAGAGGGACATAGTCAAATGATTCCAAATTATTAAAAAATGTTCAAAACTGTCTGCTCATTTTGTTTCCATTGTCCCTCTCCAAAATCTGTTTTTAAAGCATTTATTTAAGAGACCCAGAGAATTATCTTTCCTCCTCTGCCCTGGCAGCCTGTTGAGCACAAATGCTGTAGCGAGAGGATTCATGGGATGGCGCAGGCAAAAGTTACTTGTGATAAGAAGGCCTATGGGGAAGGGGGCTTGCAATCAGTAACACTGATGGACTGATCCACATCAATGAGATTACCAATCCATTGAAGTTAATTAAAGTAATATCAACCATGTTTTTAGAGATAGCATTTTCATATTAGTTTAAAAAAAAGCCCTGTCCCAGCACACACACACGCACACACATGCACACACACAAAAGAAATGCTTCTAGAGTGTCTGCTAAAAGCTATCTCTAATGAAGGCAGGTTGCATTAAAGAAGGAAGAGTACTCATAAAAGTGAAAGTGATGATTTCAATGTCTTCGACCCTGGTCAGGCCACATTTGGAGCTCAGTGTTTATTTCTTACCACCACAGACACAAGATAACTGATAAACTATAAGGTACTTAGGGAAGCATGACTGGGGTGGTTGATGGGACTTGAAACCATGTGGCATACCACTATTGGTGAAAATAACTGGAGAATTTTAGCCTTGGGAAGATAACACTTGTAGGATGCATAATCAGTGT